>NW_023603184.1:50735338-51335338 GCF_014898055.3 Talpa occidentalis
GAGATGAGTAGGTAGGTAGATAGACAGATAGATAGACAAACAGACATAGATAAACAGATAATCTCCTATTGGTTATCTGAAGAACCCTCGGACAGCAGACAAAAAAACCTGGGTTCTTAGAGATCTGATGTGACTGAACTAGTGACTATGTGACTGAACTATTCATCAACCCCGGTGAACCTTATTTCTAAACTTGTGATTAAGTGAGATTATACATTTTTCTTATTGTTTAAGCCATTTTTAGTTGTTTTCTATTTCTTGCCCCTGAAGCGTCATAACTGACCCAGCAATCAAACTAGCAGGATTGTCATGAAATTTTATGGTAGTAAATATTTAATATTTGGTGACCAAGTAATTAATAGTGTCAGTAAATATTTTATATTGACCACCATTTAATGGTGACCAGGTCTCTTCTCAGCATCTAAATTGTAGTACAAGGTTCTCCTCTTAATACTGATAATCTTTTAACTGGTATAATCTTTTGTTTGTCACAAAATGCTTCCATAGGCATCCTTCAACTAGCCTGTGAATTTCTTGAAGGTAGAAACCATATTCAATTTATCTCTAGGCCTAGCTCCTAGAATAAGTGTTGAATATTTCTTAGATTTTATCCTTTAATGGAATTGCTATTCAATGAGCATTATCACTGATGCTCAACTGGAAATAATTACCTAGGAACTGGGCTGAGTTAACTGGCACAACTTTAGATGTATACCTCATATTATAGTTGTTGGTTATAAGAGAGCTCAGTTTGCTTGTTTGATTGACAAACCTTATATTGACCATGATATGCTTATACATTGACTGCTATTATCTAAGACCTATGACATGTTGAGGGTATCATTAACTTAATAACCAGGTGCCATCATGCAGATATTCCCTGACTGTTAGGTTTGCTACAAAGGACAGAATTTGATTGCTTAGAAGGACTTACGTAAACCAGGACTCTAGGAAAAGCACCAGAAACAGCTAGATGTGACTCTAAAAGATAAACAAGAATGTTAAAGCTAGACATCCATCACCTACTTGTTACTGCCTCCTAGAAGGTCTGTGCTTTTATAAACATTAGATCAGTAACAAGAAGGGGAGAGAGAAAGCTCCCTATGACTGATGATTTTGTGTAGATATTGGGGGAATGGAGAAGGGAATGTAGGAGGTCATCAAAGAAAAGGAAGCCTTTGACTGCTTCTGTCTTTGGGCTTCTTCCCAGAGGAACATTCAGCTCTTCATTATGACTCCCAAGTAGACTTTGTGAATGGAGGGAATCCTCATCCAGGAAAGCCTTATTTATAGTAGCAGGCTTGTGAGGAAGCAATTTATATTATTTCAGACAACTGTTCCCTAATTTAACATCAACAGTTTCTATAATCTAGAATATTAGATATATAGCTAGGATATTGTATTTTCTACCAAGTGATCCAGGCAACATGTTGATAATTTTTCAGATCCTACCTTGAGTATTACTGATACAAGAACCCCTGAGCTAGATACTATATATGAGGAGTCCCTAGCCTTCTCCTTACCTTCGCCTCAGATGTCTTTGGTGGGCATTATCTGTGTGGTAGGACATACAGGTGGGAGAAATTGGGTCCAGAGAGTGCAATGTTTATGTATTCTCTTCAGGAGTTCCTCATGGTCCCCTCTGCTCCCAAGAGCCAACTTAACCCTGAACAAAGATCATGTGCAGTTGTTAGGGCTGATTCTAGTCCATTTACTGTGAAAATTAGTAAAGTTATCCTCCACAAACAGACAGCACCATGGGTTGAGAGCAGGGAGTCTATATGTTAGCCCCACTCACCCACAGTGGACACCTTTGTACAATCTGCTCAACCATACAAGATGCATGAGACCATTCTATGGGTTTACACCAAGAGAGGAGTGTGGTCATCTGAGGATTAATAAACAAAAATATTAAAATAGTTCTTTTGGGAGTCTATAATAGAGCCCTAGATAAGCATCATCCTTTTTCCCCCCTGGGTTAAAAACAAGTTGAATAAATAAAAAAGCAAACCCCAAATTTATCTTTACCAATGAGAGAGTCTGAGTTGATTATATGGTTCTAGTGCAGAAAAATTGCTGCCCTTTACTCACTGAGTAGTATGTACCAGGTACTGCCTTCACACTGTTTCCATAACTCTCCCATAGTTTTGGGAGGTAACTACTTTGACCCCATTTTCTAGATGTGGAAGCTGAGCTAGTACGTTAGAGAAGGACTGAAGCCCAACCCTGACTAGGAACTGGGAACCCGAAGTTCCCACTTTCTTGGCTCTACCAGTTCTGGGGAACCAAGGACAACGCAAACGCAGTTAAATCAACAAATAGATTCTTACAAGACTCCAAAATTGTCCTCTGGCAGAGTTTGTTTCTTTTCCCAATGTTCTCCTTTGGCACAAATCTAAATATCTGGCTCCTCCAGCAGCTGTGGAAATGTGTAAAGCCTCAAGTCCTCCAATTCCAGGTCATTCTTCACTGCCCCTGGGAGCACTGGGTCTAATGCCAGTACAGATCTACTATTTTGAAACTAAATGCATTTCTCAGAAAACTCAGGCATCATGCCATTTCTAGGATATATTTTATATCATCGCCCAGGGTTTTGGTCCCACAGTGCGCTATCACTGCTGCTCTCTCTCAGCCTCAGTCTGGCCGCCTATGGAGAGGAGTTGCTCTAGTCAGTGTTGGCGTCACTAGCATGTTGGGGAAACCACATCCACAGACCCAAGGGATATTTTGCTCTCATGCTTTTCATCAATACAGAGATAAGTTTTTCCACAGGATAGTTCTTGTCTTAGGTCAGGTTCCTTAGAAGCAGAGCCTGAGATGAGTTGTGTTCAAGTGATTTATTGAGTGTTTTCAAGGACAAGAAGAGTAAGAGAGAGGATAAGATAGGCAAAAGGGCCAAGAAGAATTTGGCCTCAGCTAGAGTCTAGCTTCAGCTTGACCCCATGCGGAGCTGTGGAGCACAAATTGTACCACAGGATCACTCACAACTTAAGATGAGAGGGTGAGCTTTTTGTACCCTAGATTCTGGCCTCTTGCTGTGGCAGCCAGGTGCATGCACAATGGGCACAGAGCCTCCAGGGCAGTGTGGCTCCCCTTTGTTCAAGCTGGCTCTCTCGGCCCTGTGCAATTCTCCAGGGAAGGGGGTAGCTGTGAGTTGCATTAGCCAACTCTTCCAGCAAGCTCAGGGGAACAGCCTGGATGTCCTGGCTGGTCAAAGGGATCTGGGCAGAGAACCAACACCAGCGCAGGATCACAGTATACAAAAATCATTTCTATTGAATGTTGGTTGATTAATCTCAGAGTTCCCAGAGATAATGCATGTGTATTTCTCCCCACACCTATAGTAAAATATTCTAACATGTCCATGTAGCTGTGACTATTTCAATATTCAGGCAGCCTGCTAAATGCATCATTCTGACGACTCCAGCTTAAATTCTATTTGATCTTCAATTTTGTGACCCACAATACTTCATGTAGTTCAGTCTCACATGATGGCCAATAGGTGGCACCAGAAACACCCACACATCTTCCTCCTAATTTACGCATTATGCATGTAGTTGCTAAAATTTCAGTTCCTCTCTACTTAGGACTTCTGTGTTTAAAAGTTATGCATAGCATTAAATCTAAATCAAAACAAGGTAACTTACAGTTTCCCATTTGCTATTTGACCTTTCTTTGTACAGCTATTTGAGTATGAAAAAAAATAATAAGATGATAGAGCCAGTGAATTCAGAAAGAAAACATCTATTCATTAGCAAAAGGAAGGAAAGAAGACTGAAGTCCTGCATCCTTTTCCTTCAAGGTCTCTTGAGTGTATAAATGCCGAAGATTATTAGGAAATATTTGAATAACAGGATAAAAAAGTCAAGGATACTGCCTCCAAACATGAACTTTATTCCCCACTGAAAGCAGACTTGGATGGCAACCAAACTGTTCAAGGATTGCCCTGGCCAATATCTGACCACAGAGTTCCACTCCGGGAAAGGTCTCTGAACCCAGTGTCCACCATTTTCAAAATTGCTTCTTTTGAAGTTTGTACTTTATTGTTGTTGAAAGGAAATAAATGGGGGGAGGGGAGCCGCATCTTCCAAAATTTTTTACAACACTCCAGCATTGCACTCTTTCCCTAGATCAGGCTATTCCAAGAAGCGGAATGACTTAGAGGAAAAGGCACTGAGAATTAATAAATAGTACATAGAACTGAGAATTCATTATTTGGTTGTCCAATCGGATTTAAAATGGAGGTGCTGAAGATCAGGAAAGTCATTTAGGTCTAGCCAGAATCTCAATCCAGAGCCTCTTGCCCCACGGCCAAGCTAAATCTAGATGTGCCATGAGCTCACCATGCAAATTTGGACCAGCCATTCCACTTTACCAGGCTTTAGTTTCATGTGCAACATAAGAGATGAAAGGCATGACCCCATCATGCCTTCAGCTAGAAATCTCCAGATTCTGAATAGTACGTGTGGAGTGCAGTGTCTTGTGTACTGATCGGGATTAGAGGTGTGGCTTGGCACCTTAGTCAGTAGGAAGGGAGGGTAAAGCTCACTTTGATAGTGTTCCAAAGTGGAAGGTGACACGGCTGTTATACAATCGTTGAACAGTCTGGTTCTTGTATTTGGGGGGAAAAGTAAATACCAAGTCCTGATTAGCCTTTCCTATACCTGTCATCAGCTTATTATACTGTAAACATTGTGCCTCTGGGAGTCTTCCTTTCCAAATGAAACGATCCCAGGCCTTGGAATGCCTCTTTTCATGACATGTTCTTCTGCCACACATGCTGAAAATTATTCTCACTGCCCTTTACTACTTTCTCTACCCATTAGGATTTTTGCTCTGCCTTTTTTGACAGCAAGACTGATTAAAAGGAGATTTATTTTTTAGTGTCTTCACTTAAAACATAGAGGCTACAGGACTTTTCAAGGATACATATGGTTTCCACGATCATATGCATCTCCATAACATGCATGAGAAAAATCAGGAAAGAGGTAGAAAAGAAATGAACCTTAACTGAGTGTCTACAATGTGTCAGCTCTCTGCTAAGTCCATTTGATATGTGCTCTTTCTTCCTCTGGGTGGGAGGCAGCGTAGCATGGTTATGTGCACAGGCACTTGAGTCTGACAGACCTGCTTTTCATCAAAGCTCTGGCACCGCATTAGCAGGCAACTCTGGACAATTTATGTCACCTTTCTAAATGTTGGTTTCCTCAGTGAAACAACATGCATAGAATACTTAGATTTAGCTCAGAGTAGGTGTGCAATGGATGTCAGCCAATGTCATTATTACCACCTGAAGGCCAGATCTTATCTACTAGGTGGGAAAAGGCTTTAAAGAGTTAAACAAAAGATTTTTAAACTCATATTGATCTGACACTGTTGCGGATACCTTTTGTTTCTTTTCCTCAGCATCTCTGTTTATCCCAGGTAACCATCCTACCCCCACTGTTTTGCTAGAACAGACCCCATAGTAGTTAAAGGTGTGAACTCTGGAACCAGGTGGCCTGGTTAAAATCTCACCTCAACCTCTTATTAGCTGTGTGACTTTGGGCCGATTCATTAGCCTTTCTGTACCTTAGTTTCTTTGTCTATCAAGTAAAGATTATGAAGGTTCTTGCCAAGATTAAATAAATTAATACAAATGAAGTACCCATGCCTAACAGTATAAGTGCTCAGCCAGTGTGAAATGTTATTAATTTTCTTACCCTACCTGTCTTCCAGCTAAAGTGTGGGCGGATGACTGAGATCTGGCCAGATGACTTATCTTTTTGTTAACTTTGATTGATCTAGAGCAGAGTCAGCAAAATTTTTCTGCGAAGAACAGATAGCAGTATTTTAGAATTTGTGGGCTCTACTATCTTTGTCACCGCTGTTGCAGAGGAAAATAGACATAGACCACATATAAGTGAAGGGTCATGGTGTGGCCACTGAAATTGAAATTTATGGACATTGAAATTGAGTTTCATGTAACTTTCATATAATATTTACAAAATATCATCCCTTTCCCCCCCAACCATTTAAATGCCCCCCACCCCCCACACACACCCCATATGACAGCTTGCATGTTACCTGAAAGCAGAAGGCAGGCTGGACTTGACGTGTGGGTCACCATTTGTTGACTCCTGATGTAACGGGTGGGCCAAGGTCCTGCCTCAAGATTTATTACGTGCACGCAGGGAGAGAGTGTATGTCTCTTCCTATGGATTATGATTTCCTAGTCAACTTCTTCCTTCCCACATGGAGAGATCGTGCTGCAGCAGGATAGAATGAAGTCCACAGCAAAAAAAGAATGAATACTATGCAAAACCAGCTAAATGATGGAGAAAGAGAGGCAGAACATTGGAAACTTTAGATCTAGCTATGCCTATTAGTTCCAGGAGCCATGAATTCCTTTTATCTTTTCCCGTAATCTAGTTTTTTCTTCTGATCTAGGTTTTGTTCACCTACAATAAGAGAGTTCTAATAGAGACTTAGGGGCTTACTTTCCTCACACTTTGCAATATCACTTTATGAAATTATTAAGCAAAAGGGAGAACTCATGGGCATTGTGCATGCCATGTGACAGGCAATTTAGTAAATACTTTCTCATATATGTCTCGCTTATTTCTTCTAGCAGCCTTCTGCGGTTGACATTGTCATCCCCATTTTACCAAGAGCACAGATGTACTTGATGCTAGTGCATGGCTTGCTCAGATTGGATACTTGATGGCAGAAGGTAGCAGTTTGCATGGATCCTTAAGGGGAATGAACTGTTGATGCTTCGCTCACCTGCTTCGCTCCCCAAGAAAGGATGACAGAAGAGTAAACTTTGTCAGGGCACACTTAATCCCTTTTCTGGGAAAGAGAGCATGTACTGATCAAGAATCCCCATTGCTCCTTCTGGCTTTTCTGAGCAGAAGGGAGTGGCAGTTCTGGAGTTCTTGCCCAGCTGCCCTGCGGAGAGTGGTGGAGCAGCTGAGGTGCACTCGTGAACAGCCTGGGTTAATCCAGGCTGCAGTTTGCAACTCCCTTGCAGGACAGATCCAGGATTTCCTTCAGAAGTATCACTTCACAGCAGCTGGCCGGCTTGATTTTACCAACTGCTTGATCCTGACTCCACAGGAAGCTTCAGCAGGTAGGACTAACCTACTCAAGGTGTAGACACACACTTAGCTCCTCAGAACACAACAGAAAGCCTTGCACAAGAGGGTTTGCATGATGAGAAAAGATCCAGGGGAAATAATCCTCCATAGCCAGTACCCCTAACCTTGTTACATCAGCTCTTTGAGTTTGGAATTGAAGACAAAGAACTACCATATTAATAGCTACTACTTGTAGACAAGTACTGTATCTCATTCCATTTCTTTTTTTTTAAAGACTTATTTATTTATGCATATAAGAACTGGGGTGTGGGCCAGAGAAGGTGGGGGGAGGTGAGAGGATTCACCAGAGACAGAGAGGGGAGCAGAACAGGCAGATCTATTAAAATACACTGCTGAGGGAAGAGGCAGGTAAGACAGGAGAGGTCTGCTGTGACATGTGGGTAGCTCCCTGGCCAAGGATCGAACTCGTGCTGCAGTGGCTGCCCATAGCTTCATAGTGCTGACACTTAAACCCTTGCGCCACCAGGGAAGCCCTCTCATTCCGTTTCTTTAAAAATAGCTACCTTGCTTATCAAACAATTGTTCTGTGCCAGGCACCTTATTCATATTATCCCTAATCACTTCAGCAAACCTGCAAAGCAGTTATTCAATATTACCTCCTATTTTATGGACACAGAAATTGAGATGATTAGAGGTGCGGAAAGAGGAATACTGGGCCGGAAAGGGTATTTGCACCTGCTCTGGCTCTGTTTCCCCACATTGATAAAGGGGATAAGGGATTACGTGAGACCAGGGGGCAATACTTTTCTAGCCTTCAGTAGTTGGTCAGGGTAAGTCAAGCCCCCAGAAATGGAAATAGAACTTGAGGCTTTACTTACTCTTCAGACTCTGGGGCCCTTTGAAGTCAAAGGTTTTTATTTTGTGTCTACTTGGTGTCCCTTCAGCACTTACTTCATGTTTGACCCAAAAAGGGGGCATAAAGAATGCTTGTGGGATGAATAAGGAGATGAGTTCATGCGTCTGCTTTCTGTAAAACAGAAAATGGTGAGGGAACATTGACTTGTGAGGCCTTCTCTTTGTAGAAGTTGCTTTCTGGAATTCTTAGAAGTGATGGATATTCTTACAGGCATCTACACTACCATTTCGTGCAGTTCAGTGTAAGCGGAATCAATTCTACAGGTCATTGTATACGCAGTGATTTACCTGACAGCTCCTCGTGGCTTCAAAGAATTAACACATCTCCCAAAACACTCTCCCACTGAACAACTAGGGAGTAGACTGAAATAAGCTAAGAACTGATTCCATAAACTTTCTTTAGGTCTTTTTTTTTAATCCATGCAAGTACTGGGTGCTGCAAAAGTTAAGCAATAACCCCTAGGAGGCAAATTTTCAAATGGGGATAGAGGGCAAAGGAGGGGGTGGAACGGAAAAAAGAAAAGCTAGAGCTTTGCCTATTCCTGCCTACTGTGTAGCCCCTGAACCCAATTCCCTTTTGCTTGCTCTTTGGGGCAAGGCTGAGTTAGCAAGCTATAAATTCCACCAGTCTAAGTGTGAGGAATGTGGAAATGAATGTGGAGAAGTATTTGTTCCAGAGGAAAGGGCATGACCGTGGGCCAGCTGGAGCTACAAGACAGAACATAGCCCAAGTGCGAGCCATTGGAGTTTTGAAATTAGAATCTGGGCTCATCTTGCGTTTGGGTTTCAAGAACTCTTAATTGTAAGTGGATAGCTATGATGCTGTTGGAAGAAATTTTGTAGAGACTTGAAGTGACACAGCATTGACTTGTCAAGAAAAATTATAAACATATTTATGTGATCATTTGAGGGACTGTATCTTCTAGGCAAGGAGAGGCACTTGTGCTGGCACCTGGTGACTTGGAGGAGGGAGGTAAGAAGAGGAGGGTCTGTAAAGGTGAGCAGGAGAAGATCAGTTGGTGCCCAGATAAGCTCATCTAGCTTCGTCATCAAAGGCTACTTGTTAGAGACAAGTTGCTAAACAACTTGCCAAATTCCCCATGGGTTGCGGATGACACTGTCCCGTGGAACGCATGGCCTGGGACCCAGCCCAGTCCTAAAGCTTACTTTGGAACCTACTGTGAAGGATCATTCGTATTGGGCAGTGTGGTTTGGAATGTAAAATTGTTGAAGACTCTATCTTTGAAGATCAATGTTTGCTGGCACTAAGTAAGTCTCTCTGGCTTCTTGGATATTTAACAACTGCCGCTTTCCTCGCGGCGATTAGAATAGGTATAAACAATGACTGCATGGGAACTAAGAATTCAAGGATAACAGTCCTCTTAAGGTTTGGTTTGAGTGGAAGAATTAAAGCCATGTTCTCTTAACAAGACTTCACCCAATCACAGGGTGGGCAGATCGCAGAAAAGGAACTGCATTAATGACCAGAATGTGGGGACTTCAGGCCATTAACTCTACCATTCTAACACCCTGCCATTAACGTGTGAAGTTGGGAAAGCCATTTAGCCTTTTTGCATTGAGTTTTCTTTATCTTTAAAATGAAGGTAATACTATCTTTTCTCTTTTTTTAATGATTTATTTATTCATACAAGAACTGGGGTACAGGCCAGAGATGCGGGGGGCAAGAGGATTCACCAGAGACAGAGTGAGAACAGAACAGGCAGACTGAATGAAATACATTGCTGAGGGGAGCAGCTGGCGAGACAGGAGAGGTCTGCTGTGCCATGTGGGTTGCTCCCTGGCCGGGGATTGAACTTGTGCTGCAGAGGCTGCAGGTAGCTTCATACTTTGCGTCTTAACCCCTTGCGCCACCAGGGAGGCCCAATACTATCTTTTTTCATTTCCACAGAAGTTCTCGTCACAGTGAACCAATAAGTGACCATTTTTTTTTTAAGTATGAGAAATTTTTCAACTGCATTACATAAAAAAATTCTTTAATGGTTTAAATTCCAAGTCTGAGGGAGGAGAGCAAAGTGGGAAGGGAGCACCTTGGAGGTCTATGGGTGTCTTGGTGGTGGGTGTAGTGTGCAGACAAAATCGGAAGGGGTGATCCTATGCCTCTAAATCATATGCAATGTTGTAAACCAAAACTAATGTTAACTAAATAAAAAATATAAAATAAGTAAATTCCAATTCTATGATTCACCACCCATATAGTCTTAGACCCACTTCTTAACTTGTCAGTGCCTCAATTTTTTGATTTCCAAATACCTGTCTAAAAAGTTCTTGTGAAAATTGAATAATATATGGAAAGCACCTAGCTAATAGATCGGTTTGAGAAATTATGCTGCTTATGCTCACAACTCTTATCAAGAATAAAATTCATGGTAAGTGTACTTAATCTTGTACATGGTAAATGATGATTTTTATCATTAGTGTTTATACCAGATATGAAAAATATTTGGAAGTATAATTTCTTTCTTTTTTTTTAAAGATTTATTATTTATTTATGCATACAAGAACTGGGGTGTGGGCCAGAGAAGGAGCGGGGAGGTGAGAGGATTCACCAGAGACAGAGTGGGGAGCAGAACAAGCAGATCTACTGAAATACACTGCTGAGGGGAGCTGCAGGTAAAACAGGAGAGGTCTGCTGCGCCATGTGGGTTAGCTCCTGGGCAGGGATCGAACTCGTGCTGCAGTGGCTGGTGGTAGCTTGATAGTGCTGTCTTTAAACCCAGCGCCACCAGAGAGGCCCCTCTTACTTCTTTAGAGGCTGAGCAGAACAGACATAAATCCAATCTATGCAAAGCAACCTGGACTTTATTGGACCTAAATAAAGTCCCATCATTTTTGGACCTAAATAAAGTCCCATTTTTCCCATCACCTCCAGAAATCCTGTTTCATAAGAGTTTGCATTTTATTAAAATATGAACAATGAAGGGACTAAAACCACTAACAGTATTTAATGCAAGGCAAAACCCAAACTAGGAGTAGACCTTGGACATGATTCTTCAGCAATAATTCAGTAGCAACCACAGCCCCACAAGAATAATGTTCTGCCAGAAGCCTCAAAGCCAGGGTGATGTCCTTCCACCAACTCACCACAAGAAATTGTACCAAAACAGTGGGGTTGAGGTGCCCACATTTTAAAAATTACAGGACAAAGAAAAGCAAATCCAAAATACTCATAGGCAGACTGTATAATAATCTCATAACATTCACAAGTGCTAAGAGAGAACTAACTGCACTGAGATGCTTTATCTAGTAAAAATATATGGTAGGGTAACAAAATTGGTTAAACTTACTAGAAAGCTAATAAAATACCTAGATATTTATTTATTTTATAAGCCCAAGGGCCTAATGGTTGCATCTAAAGTTTTTTTCCCTACCCATTACAACTTTTTGTAGGCAGTTCTATTTTTGTACTTAATGAATTCCTGAAAACTTATATGAAAAATTTAACATTATAAAAATCAAGCAATAGCCTTACATGTTATGTGAGTAATTTTATCCCCAAAAGCTAAAAAAAATAAAGTCCCTGATATAGCTTATAAATATTTTAATCTCTGATTAAAAACAAAAACATGAGTATTATAGAACATACATGTGATGATTTAAAATGTTCAAAATACATGTGAAATATTAGATACAGTTTCTTATCTACATTAATTTCTTACCTCAAATTCTGTTCTTAGTCTACTTAAAATTACATTTTGTAGACACAGGATATTGATTTGGTGTTAGGGAAGAGGACTTTCTGACTGTTTTTCCACTGACTTGGGCAGGGTGTTTTGCAAAGGAATAAGTAGACTAATAAGTAGATTAGAATGCCATCACTTTCCCACAAACTTCTATCTTGGATCAAAATGATGGAATGATCATTCAAGTCAATCTTGTTCCTTCTACCCTCCAAAACCATTAAAATAACTTATATGATAATAAAAAAGAATTGTTTGGCATATATAGCAAAAAAAAAATAAGAAGAAAAATGTAGGATACCCAGTTAAATTTTAATTTCAGATAAGCAATGAATAATGTTTTAACATAATTATGTCATAAATACAATATTTTAGACTCTTTGTATTTTACCTGGAAACTATAAAAAGAATAAATTCAAAACTTTGTACCATTAGTGGACCATTATGAGGAATTTTTGGATTGCATGAGATTGGATTTATCTTACAGGTCTACTCTAGGTATTTACCCAATAGAAATGAAAAAAATAAGTCCACAAAACATTTATAAAATATTGCCTTTTTTTTTCATTTCTAACTGTCAAAATTTAGAAACAACCAAATGCTGATCAGCAGTATTATAATAAACAATTGGCATTTCTAACAAGTTCCCAACTGTTTCTGCATGTGGCTTCTATTGTAGAATCGTTGTTCTAGAGAAATCTGTAACAAATAGATTGGATCACAAAGATTAAAGATTAAAACAAACTCCCATTTCAGAATCAGGGTGACTGCAAGTCAAGACCAGTAGCAGGCCTTGAGATAATTAATTATAAGATAACTGATGATCTGGATAATTAATTACAGGCTTGCATCCAACACAGCCCTCTATTACTCCCACTGCTGAGTAGCCAGCAGCAGCTATAAAACCCCAAAAGAAGATCCCTGCAAATGATGTGAATTTCATATCTGGAAAGAGAGAGTGATGTGTGAGGGTAGAGGATTGGGAAAGATACATTGTAACTTCCCAAATGGACTCTAAGGGAATTAAAAATGTTAAATCATCTTTGCGTCTTTGAAAAATTCACAGAAATCCTCTAGTGCCACAGTGAAGCCCTTCTGGTGTGGCAGTGAGGTGAGGCGAGGGAGTAGAAAAGGTGTCTTTTGCCCCACTGGCTGCTCTTGGTCAAGGTTAGGCCCACTATTAGAAAGATAATGTCCCCCTTTCTTTTAGGGGAGAAGCCTTTCAGGGGACGTGAGGTGAGAAGCTACAGAGCAAGCCCACGTCAGGTCCCTAAAATCACAAACAGACAGAGATTACTGAGCATGTGAGGGTCACCAGACATCGAGACTCAGAAGGAACAAGAAGATAAAACTGACTGGAGGAAGTGGAGGGAACTTAGGGACCAGAAGGAAATTCGAGAGAAATACTAACGTGTGTACTTGGAGATAGTTAAGAGGCTATCACATGCATAAAACAAAAATAGGATCAATCATAGCCTAAGACTGCCAAGGAAATGAAATAGAAATGAAACATGGCCATGGACTGTGTCTCTTCCTGTCTCCCTCTTGTTTTCTTTGTAAATCATCATGGCAAGATGAGAAAAAAATATGCACAAATGCTGCAAAATAGAAAAAGATGTGACCTGCCAAAGCAGAGCTGTGGGTTGGCAGGTGGCACCGTCACGGGATGCCTTAAATTGACCATTAAACTGAAGTGTAGGAAATTCCAGATTTGGCGTGGGAAAGACATTTTAGGGGTGATTGGTGTAATGTGTGAAAATTGGGTTGTATGAAAATTGAATACTTGAAAGTTAAGAACCATTTGTGTCCACATTCCACTGGGCTTTCCCCAGAATTAAGAAATATAAATTTTTCAGCTTTAACTTGAGGTCACCATAAAAATAACTAATATTTATGTATCACTTTACCACTTAATAGCTTACAAAACACTTTTACTAATTATTATATTTAATGCTTATCCTAGGAGACTACCCCTATTCTTCCCTTGAGGAAATACAGGTAGCCAGTAAATGTATCTGTGACTTCCAGGAAATAGAAACTGACCAGAAGGGCAATTTTGCAAATTTCTCCCAAAGGATGTTTTGAAAATTTTTGATCCTGTAAGACAATGGTTCTTAAACTGTAGTGTAAGTCATAATCACCCTGATTTTTTAAAAGGCAGGTGGTCTACCCTCACCCCATCCCACCTTACCTCTACCTCCAGTTTCTGATTCTGTAGGTCTGGGGTAGAGCCTGAGAATTTGCAATTCTGACACATTACTAATTGGTGCTGTTTTGGCCACTGCTGCTGCTGCTCCAGGGTCCACACTTTGAGAACCAGTGCCATAAGATATTCTCTGAAGAAAGGATTTAATAGTCAAAGTGAGAACTATTTACTATGTAATGGAATATAAAATAGCTTCCGCTCCATAAGGGAAAGTAGGAAAAATCAGGGGAGTTATACTAAAATAATAAACTGTGAATAATTTTTATTTTAAACATCTTTTTAAATACCATGTGAGTCTTATCCTTAAACTAAAATGAAAAGGAGTATATAATGTACAGAAAAATAACGAACATAAAAATCATGTATAAAGCTTAATGTAAAATTCTTAATGGTCCAGGAAAATATTTATGATGTACAATATGATCTTAATAAATCTTAAACTATAACTACCTTTTTCTGTGTGTGTGTGTGTGTGTGTGTGAGAGAGAGAGACAGACAGACAGACAGACAGACAGACAGACACAGATAGACACAGAGAGAGAGAAACTAGAAGGAACTGTCCCAGAATTTTTACAGTGGTTATCTTTGGATTTTGAGCTTTTGTATAACTTTTATTTTCTTCTTTGTACTTTCTATAATATGTACATATTATTTACATAGCCAGAGGAAAAAATTACAGGTTTTTTTTTTTTCCTAAGTCAGAGTCTGTAGAAATTCTGGGTTTTTTTTTTTTTTTTATTCCCATTTTTAAGACCACGTTTAAAATTCTACCTCTTTTGTCTAAGTAATCTCTTTGATAGAATTACACATTTCTTGTAACATAATTCATACAAAAGGCAATTTGGGGCTATTTATCAGTGAACAAAAGGATTATACCATTAAATCAAGGAGAATCAGATTACCACATTTCAATGCACATAGGCTATAATTAAGGCAAGTTTAAACTAGACTGATCTTTTCCTTTTTTCCTGCTTCCCATAATAATCTGATTTCTTCTCCTTCCCTACTACTCTTATTTATTTTACCCAACTTTGTTTGAAAATGGCCCCAAAGTTATAGATCAATCCCTGATAGTCATACATAACAGTAAATACCTTGCTCATTTCAGAAAAGGAATAGTTAACCCTTTATACTTTGTGATGTGTTGATTGCAAGAAGAGTGGTCTCCAGTGTTCCAAGTTCACACTGTAGACATTCCCTTGAAGGAAAATATTAGCGAGAGAGGGTGAATCAGTTCAAGCATTAGCTGAGTTTTAAAAACATTTTTGTAGGGTCATTTTTTTTACATTTTTCCCCAATAGGAAGCCAAAATCAGACAGAGGCTGTTTAAAATGCCCCCAAGCATTCTTATTTCCATAATATTTTTATGAAAATACCTCTACAAAAATTCAGTTAATAATGCATATGTTTTACACCTGTCGAGTGCCCAATTTGTGAGTTCTACAAAGTTTCCTGCCATAAAACAAGTTCTCTCTAAATCAGTAGAGATAAAATCAGTAGGAAAGAACAAGAGACAAATTAAAGAGAATATAAGTGAGTGACTCAGTGATATCAACCCATTCAACAAGGGAGGGAGCTATATCCCAATCATCTTCAAACCTCTTAAATAGTACTGCACGAGATCAGTGATCATTCAGGATTCCTAACAGTACAAAAATTCCTAAAGGATTTCAAATTCTACTAAATGAAGGTAAATTCTTTATCTGGAAAGTTTTCAGGAAGGAGGCTTTTCTTTATTTTCTTCTCCCGCTCCCAGCCTTCAGAACATCTACTCTTCTCCTATGAACCAGTGAAGGAAACAGGTAAGGGGACGCATTTCCTCTTAGGACGGGAGACCAGCTAGGATGCGCTTGGCTGCAAGTCAGAGAAAAGCCCACTCGAATGGACATAAATGAAAAATATCTACAAAGTAAAATGCAAATTGTGAGGGTGGGTTCCAAGTGTTCATGGATCAGAGGCTCCTGTCCAGGAACCAGATTTCTTTATCTGCCCTTAATTCTTCTGATCCATAGGCTGGTCACAAAGTGGCTGCTGCAGTTCCAGTGGGGAGTCCTGTCTGCACCTGACATGGTCTAGGAACATGATCCAGCACAGGGTGCACCCATGGCCCAAATTTGGCCCAGCACCTGATTTTTGTAAGTTTTATAGGGGCACATCCAGATGAGTTTCTTTGTCCGGGCTGATTTTCCATCCATATTATAATAACAGATGTGAGTGGTTGCGACAGAGAATTTGAAAAATCTGAAAAAACCAGACCAAGCCAAGAAGCAACTTGCTCTTCATTCACATTATTCATTTCTGCCTCTAATGATCCACCACATACCCACCTACCGAGTGACACATACTTACGCAAGCATTTATTGGATACTGTCTCTGCCTGGTGACTTTAACTGTCCTGCCCTTACCCACCTCCCACTCAACGCACACACACACACACACACACACACACACACACACACACACACGAGAAAGTGAGAGATCTCAGCCACCTGCTTCTGAGAGAGTTACTTCTGAACACCTTCACCTGAACATTTATAACCCTTGTTCCTTGTTCTCAATCCTTGGACTAATTATTCTTTGACCTCTCGTCTTCCTCCTTCAGGCTTAAAGTGTCTTCTTCGGGCCTCCCTGGTGGCGCAGTCAGTTGAGCGCAGTGCTGTGAAGCTGTCCGCAGCCTTTGAAGTGCCAGTTCGATCCCCGCTGGCCATGGAGCTACCCACATGGCACAGCAGACCTCTCCTGTCTCCCTGCTGGTCCCCTCAGCAGTGCATTTCAGTCAGTCTACCTGTTCTGCTCCCTACTCTGTCTCTGGTGAATCCTCTTACCCCTGGCACATCTGACCTGTACCCCAGTTCTTGTATGAATAAATAAATCTTTAAAAAATTATTTAAAAAAAAAACACTAACGTGTCTTCTTCACTTCCACACTGAGTCTGAGTTTTGAATAACTTGAGACTGAGTGTTCAAGGCAGGAAGATGAGAGAAAAGAAAATAGGGTGGCATCTACTGAGGGTCTCCTATGTGCCCTGCAAATCACCCCATATGCTTTCCATCTTCACATCTGAAATCAGGGGTGAACAAGCAGAAGGAACCTTGGCAAGATGCCCAGGAAGGGAATTTGAGGGGCACTTTGAGTAATAGTTACTAGGGAAAGATTGTTTCTTCAATTTGTTTGACAATAGCATGGAATCTTTTCATCCTCCAGCTCCCGCTAAACTAGATATTCCTTCTAGTTTTCCCTTTCTAGTCTTTCTGAGGCTTGCAAACTGAAAATCAGAGTGAAAGTAGGGATGACTATGAAAAATATTCCATTCTAGGTGAATTATTCTTAAAGGGACTTTATGTAAAATGTTAGCAATGCTGATAAAGGTCATCTTGACATGGTGCCAGTGCCCACCCTCTGCCACAGTGGCTTAAAAAATTATGGATTTACTAGTCCAATAAATAACGTTGGCTTTCCAGTAATTCAGCTTTCCAGTGATGGCATCAAGGAACCAATATTATTCTGAATCCCTAGCAATTTAACATTTAGTCTTATACATGTCATCATGACTGCAGGATGACTACATCAGATATAGTTGTTATGTGCACATTCAAGATAGAATTGAATGGGAACTATATGGCCAGTCACTTGAGTCCCATTTTATCAGGAAAGCAAAAATCTTCCCAGAAACCCCCAGAACTAGATTACATGGATACCTTCAGTTGCAAAGGAGGTAGAGAAAGTAAGGAATGACGGGACTGCCTTCAACTAAGGATGAACAAATAACCACCAAATCTGGATCACTGCCTGTTTTGGTAAACAGAGTTTAGTTGTAACATAGCCATTCATTTACATATTTTTCATGGCTGCTTTCATGCTACCATGACAGAGCTGAGAGAGAGAGACTCAATGGCATGCAAAATCTGAAATGTTACTATATGGCATTTACAGATAAGTTTGCTCACCCCCACTGTAGTATGCTCCAGAGCATCACATGGTTTAGGCATTTCCTTCTAGCAAGCAAATCTAGGAGATTTTCTGGCGGCAAAACAAGAAGGGGGTACTGTCACTAGATAGGCATTAACATAATTTGCCACACACAGCTGTCATGATCTGTTCGAGATGAGGAGACAGAGGTTCAGAAAGCTTAAGGAACCTGCCCAAGGACCCAGGTGAATGAGTGCAGTCCAAGTCCAAACTCAGGACTCGCTGACTTCACGTGCTTTTGACCCTATAATATTTTTGTGAGTTTTTCATCTGTGAAGAATCTGTGAGATATGCATCTGTTAATCAGTTCAGTCCTTAGGTGAGGTGTACAAAAGGACAGGGAGCAAATGGCTATATCTTAATGGATTCATGAGATATTAAACATTCACTTTTCCATTACATTTCAATGCTCATTCCCTAATTTGTTCTCTTCCCACTGAATATATACACAGGTTAGAAGATGCTGATTTACTTTACTATAGATTATTTTCTATCTTTTCTCCCCAACACTTCACACAGTGCCCAACATATAATAAAAACAATGAAAGTTTGTTGTATCCCACTCTCGTCTATTGTCTCACATCAGGTACATACACAGCAGGTCTTTGAATAACATCATTTCGTACAACATCCATTTCATTATAACGTTGATGAGAAAAAATACTGGCCAATTTTTAACAAAATGATGTTGTGAGAAGGCCTCCTTTCCTTCATGCTTTCACTGAAATCAGTTTTGTGGAACCTCCCAAGGGTGGTTGTACTGTACACAGTTCACGTTCACGTCTGCATGCATTTGCTCGCCCAGGGGGAGATGAATTTCACCAGTGAGCACCCATTCAGCACTTAGCATATGCAGAATACTGAATAACAGCCCCACAACTAGCACCTCCGAACTGAAAATGATTACAACTGGCTGTGTTTAAGGGCAAAATGAGTCACCTTTGGCTTAGCTGTCAGTCTCGTCAGTGAGTGATGGCTACAACATCCACATGGATTTTAGGGCTCAATCTTTAGCAACCTCCATCCCTTCATTACTTCTGCAAACTTGAAACAGCACAAGGGAGAGGAGAGCCAAGAACAGTTGACTTTGGGACAAAGGAAAGGGGTGAAATTCTGAGAAAAAGAAGATGAAGAATTTTGCAAATTTATTTTTCTTCCCTTTCCTCTTACCTACCTCCATAACTCAATCTAAGGTGTTAATTAGAAGTAAAGCCTCAGTAACAGTTAGACAAATAATTTACTAGATGATCAAAGTGAAGATTCCAACCCAGGAAGCAGTCCGGCAGATTTTACTCTGCAAGAACGGATGCAACAAACACAAGTTTGAATTTAATTTGTAGAATTAGGAACAGTGAGTCACTGACGCTAAAGATGCAATTATTCTTGACAGGGGCCTTCTGGTTCTAAGTTATTTTGACCTAAAGATATGTTGATGGTATCTCTGAGCAGAGGAAGGCAACACCAGGACTTAATCTTTTAAAGATTACACTGAGAGATTGCACTTAAAGATTTACTCTTAGAATGCACGGTAGAGAAGGAAAGCCTGGGTGCTCATTGTTAAACTCCTTTTTCCAGCTCTTTGGTCATTAGTGGAGGTGAAAAGACTAGCCTTAACTGCAGGCACCAGTCCTTTGCATAGCTATGTCAGACTTCAAATCTATGCAGATAGCTTTGCTGACTAGCTTGCTAAAGCAGGAGGGGTCGTGTTCCCAGGATGTTTTGACAGTGTGACCATGGAAGAATCTTCCATTCCCCTGCCACATCTTCTACTGTAGCGCATAAGCTTCCTCGTCTGTTCTCCATCTCCCTTACCTGCAGGTCTTAGCTTTTTCCTTTGCTTGGAAGAGACTTCTTTCCCACCCCAATTCACAATCATTAAACTAACTCCTCTCATAAAGCTTTATTTTAGAGTCAACCTCCTCCAAAGGCCTCCTCAGTAGTTGAAGACGCCTCTGGTGTCACAGCCATAATATCCTATATGCAGATCTAATTGTCTCCTTGTTTGACTCTTGTGCAAGTAGATGAGCAAAACCTCTAGGGAGCTACATTGGGTTTACACTTGGTGTTCCATTAGTAGCTGGCAAGTGGGAGAATCAGATTAAGAAGGGAGCGTTACAAGGGTCCTCAGCCTTCATATGAGGCAGGCCAGGGAATTCATAGCCACATTGGATTCCCTCGTTCCTAGATATTTTTATTTGTTCCTCATACTTTGAGAACTGTTCCCCAGAATGAGAGTCTTGTTTGGAGATTTGATCTGTGTCCTTCACCACTGGGTGTCGTTTTCCGCTGTCTCTCCAGCACGCCTCTGCTGCCAGCGTGTCCACCTCGGCTCTGTGAGTGGTGGAGCCTGCAGTCCTTCACAGAGTGTAAAGCTGCCGGGTTATCTTGCTTTATTTTCAGGCCACTGATCAGGGGAAGCAAAACTTGCACGGATTGGGCTCCCCTGACTCAGACCAGCCAGTGGCTGCAGTTTCCTTCTGTGTTTAAAATTCCTTATCTGGCATTGCTAGCAACTCAGCAGGCACTGCAGGTCAGGGTGGGTTTATCTCCTGAGCTGGCGCTTCAAAGAGATCTGCTCACAAAAGCCGGGGTTCAGATAGCGGTGCAGCAGTGCCAGCGAGAGAAGGAGCAGCTGCCATCAGTCAGTGTCAACATGTAACACAGCCCACTGAACGTTTTCTAAAAACAAAGTTTATTTTACTTTTTTCCCCATTATAAAATAAGCTCATTATAGAAATTTAGCAAATAGCTAGTGGAAAGAAAAAAAATTCTTGAGTATGTGTATTTAATGTTTCTCTTTAGTCTTTCACTAAATTCTTCTTTTAATAGATATGATCATATACATTTTGTAATAAATATAAATTGGTATCCTGGCTTTTTTTTAATTTAAAAGTATAACAGGATTATTACCTCAACTTTGAACATGATTGAGTAAATATAGTTTTAATGGTGACATAATGTCTATATATTTAATAATTTACCAATTTTCGCATTGTTAGGTATTGAGATGGTTTTCAGTATTTTGCGTTTGAACTGTTATGTCCTTGAACATAACGTCTTTCGAAATTTATACTTGTTTCCTTAGGCTAGATTCCCAGGAGGGACTGAATAATATGACTATTTAAGATTCTTCATTTATATAGCAAGACAAGTTGACAGAAAGGCTTTACTAATTTATGCTTCTACTAGCAATGTTTGAGAATGCCAGTATAATTACAGCCAAATCAAGACTAGATAGTATTTTTCAATATTGTATATTTTTTCTTCTTCATAGGGAAAACATTCACCATAAGTTTCACTTGCATGCCTTTCGTTATTAACGAGGTTGAACATTTTTCCTCAAGTATTTCTTTTTTGGACATAATCGATTTATGTTCCTCTTTGGCCCTTTAATACTTTTTTGTGTTAATTATGTGAAGTAGTTCTTATCTTCATGTACAATGTAAATACTTTCTTTTCAATTGCTTCTTACCATTTCATTTTGGTTTGTCTGGGCTATAGAACAAAAGAACACTGCGCCATCTTCTGCTAATTTTAAACATAACCACCCTCCTAGAGATAACTTTTTTTCTTTGTTTGCTTTATGGTTGCTTGTTTGTTTGGCTTAGGAGGGGAGAGATTAAGAATCCCAAATCTTAAGTCAGACTGACTAGACTAAATATCAGCTCTCAAAACCACCAGTTAGATACTGTTGTGTGAGTTACTTAAATTCCCAGTACCATGATTTTCACATCTGCAAAATGGTAGTATTTATCCTATACATGCACCTCAAAAAGTTGTTTCATGATAAAATTAGTTAATAAATGCAAAGCATTTGGAACCATTCTTAGACGCTTACAGCAAGCATTGATAGAGCTAAACTCTATTTTTAAAAATTGTTTATTTTTCAAAAAGCTCTTAATTTGACCTACTTTTTTTCATGATTAAATATTAGTCATGCTGCTAAAAGTATTTCCAATGAAAATTTCATTGGCCTCGTCTCATATACTTTTGCATGGGTTTACAGCCCTGAATAGCATTGTAAGAGACAGAGGTATAGTGGTGAGAGCAAGAAGATAAGCATCAGATAAACCTGGGTTTGTGTATATCTACTTCTACCACTTTCTTACGGTCTCACCTTGGTCAAGATACTTCCCTTTGACTTATCTCTAAAATAAACTAGGATTGGTAATAGTAGAATTTGCCAAAATCCAAATGTCTATCAACTGATGGGTGGGTCAACAAAATATGATATAATGATACAGTGGAATATCATCAGTTATTAAAAAGGATTGAAGCACTGATATATGCTACAATAGAGATGAATCTTGAAAACATTGTGTTTGCTGAAAGAAGCTGCTTTGCAAAGACCACATATTTTATGATTCTATTGATGTGAAATGTATAGAATCAGCAAATACAGAGACACTAAGTAGATTAGTGGTTGCTTAGCGTTTGAGAAGATGGGGAAAGTTTAGGAGGTCATTCATATCCTAGTAAGAAAAGTTTATTTAGCCTTATAAGAAGGAAGCCTAATTTCAGTGAACTTAAAAGGAAATAGACGAGGATGATATAAAGACACAAACTGCGGTACATAGGTTATAATTCTACCAGTGGGTGTTATAATAAACACCATCACCAATCATTACAAAACGTTATGTGGTAGGGATTGCTTTTAGCTCTATATTACAGATAAACAAACAGACCTGAAGACCAAGGTCATGTAGGGGGTAGACTTAGTTCTTAAACCCAGACTTGTCTGACAGCAGAGTCAGGTATTAGATCACACTGCCAACATTTTGTGCTGCTGTGTGTTTCAGGGCAACCCCTAGCATCATGGTGTCTTAGAGTAGGAAGGAATTTGAACTCTATTCCACTTCTTGGTTCTACTTCAGTGGTTCTGCCTTAGATGCTTAAAGCTATAATATTTCTACTCCATCATGCTATCATTATTCCTTTCTTATTTTTTGCCACTGAATCTGCTTCTCTCCTGTGGTAATAGAACTGATTTTTTTTTTTCTCTGCGAAATCACCTATTCTCTCAGCCTTGTCCACTTGCTTTGGCAAGTTCTGATTCCATTCCTGTCTCCAGGATTAGGTGAATCACTGTCTTGACCAGTCTGAACATGGCATCCTGGAGGCTACTGTAATAAGTTTAAGGATAAGCTTGCACACAAACTCAAGTCATTGCAAATCACACTGAAGACTTACATCATACTATTGTGAAAAGAAGTCCTTAGACTTGAATCTGGGAGGACATAGACCTGGAGCTACAGAAAACTTTATTGTTTTTCATAGAATCTGAAAGTGAATCTTATTCCTGGGAGAGCAAATCAGAAGATAGAGAGAATTCAGGTCACAATGAGCAGTTGGATCAAGCCCCAGCAAACATCAGCAGCTCTATATTTTTCATTACATAGGCTTAGTATGTGTTTGTGTGTTTGCTTATTTTCTTTTTTTTTTTTAAAGATTTATTTATTTATGCATAGAAGAGCTGGGGTACAGGCCAGAGATGTGGGGGGGGGGAGGCGGAGAGGATTCACCAGAGACAGAGTTGGGAACAGAACAGGCAGACTGACCAAAGTACGCTGCTGAGGGGAGCAGCAGGCGAGTCAGGAGAGGTCTGCTGCACCATGTGGGTTTCTCCCTGGTAAGCCAGGGTGGATTGCTTCATAGTGCGGTGCCCAACCCCTTGCACCACCAGGGAGGCCCTGCTTATTTGCTTTTGAATGGAATTTTCCTCACTGTATACCAAGAAATACCTAATCTGTAGCTTACCCCTACCAGCACAGTATTTTCTCCACCAGTACTATGTTGGCCATAGAGTACCCTAATCCTGCCATATTTCTCTTTGTGTTCTACCCTCACCAATTCTATGGTGATGCATTGTATGTAGGGGTGCTCATATGTAGGGGTGCTCAGGAAATGCCTCATGGAGTCAGTAGAATTGAATTAAATGTGGACAATAGAATTGAATGTGGACTGACGCTGCACATGTCCTAAAATGGCTTCAGAAAAGCTTCTTACCTATAAGGTTGCTAACTTTTTGTCTTGTAATTATAAAAATTAACTACAGATTATTTTTGTTTGTTTGAATCCAAGTTAAACTAGAATTTAGTATAAACATGTACTTGGAATGTTCATTTATATACTCTAATAAAATGGTTTGGAAGTTGAAAACTGCATGACTCAATGCATGAAATACTTTCCTTTGTGAAAAACAGATTTTTCTCTGGGGGTGGGGCTTGATTCTTTTCACAAAGACTACTATTCTCTCAAATAAAACAAGGAATAGAGAAATAAGGTATTTTTCTATTTATTGCTGAGAAAATGTGGCAACAATTCTGCACCAAAATGGCTATGAGCTATTGCTTTTGTGCTGAACATAGAAACACTGCTCAGTGATACCTCAGGAATATGGACAATCCTTATTTGCTTGACTTAATAACTGCTCAGGTTATTTTTTCCCATTGAAATAGGTAGGGAAAATATTCTACCATATCTTTATGACAAGAAAAGAAAACAGTTGAGGAAATATAGTCTATTATATTAATATTACTAATTCCAATTCCATATAACTATACTTGTAGTTCACTCGTACTTATTATGTGCCAGATATTGTTCCAACCATTTATTTTATGATATCACTAATAAAATGGGGCTATGATTATCCTCATGTTAGTGTTATGAAACTGCTTTACCTTGCTAAAGGTCACACAGGTTGTAATTAAAGAGCTAAGAGTCATACCAAGTAGATTGCCCCAGAGCTTCTGTTCTTAACCATCATGCTTGACTACTACTAAGAATATTTTTTTGCATAGTTGATCAGTTTGTGGGAATATATGAATGTGACCTATTGCGAAAGTGACCTCACAGTATCCATTAAGACTTAAATCACACATATCTTTAGCCTACAATCTAGAAATATATTCTGTAGAACTAGTAGACATCTAATAGAAGGTTTACAGACTGGAATATTTTTTACAACATTGTTGATAGGAACTGGAAAATACTGAATAAATGGAGGTTGAATAAACAGTCACTTGACAGACGTATTCTGAATGAATTGGATCTAGATCAGTTGATCTGAGATGTATCCATGGTGTAACATTAAATGTGAAAAACATAGTAGAGAACTGTATATAGTATGGTCTACTTATGTAAAACAAGATCAAAGAATATGCATATTTGCATATGAGAATGAGTGGAATTAGGATACATCAGGCTGTTAGTATTCGTGAGATGGGGTAAGTGGGCACAAGGAAAGAAAACAAAAACTAAAACAACATGAAAGAAGAGGCACATATAATGTCATTAAAATGTCACATATAAAGTGTTGCCACAGGGGCCTCCCTGGTAGCACAAGGGGTTAGGACGCAACCTATGAAGCTGACCACAGCCACCCCAGCACGAGTTCAATCCCTAGCCAGGGAGCTACCCACATGGCGCAGCAGACCACTCCTGTCTTGCCCACTGCTCCTCTCAGCAGTATATTTTGGTCAGTCTGCCTGTTCTGTTCCCCTCTCTGTCTCTGGTGAATCCTCTCCCCCTCCTGCACATCTGGCCTGTACCCCGGTTCTTGTATGCATGAATAAATAAATCATTTTTTTTTTAAAGGAAACAGTCAAAGCAGCACTAAGTAATACGGGATGAGATACTGCTGCCATATCTACCTACATTTCTGATCTATTAGCTGTCAAATCATAGCTTTCTTAGACATACAAATGTATCTGCCATTTATCCATCTAACCATCCAGGTAGCCAGCCAGTCAGCAAGTCAAATTTTATTCAGTTAGCACTTAATGTGTTCCTATCATGTGCCAAGCAAAATGCCAAGTATTCATTTCGCGGTATGGTTTCTTTTACCATAGAAGGTAAAACATGCTCTCACCTTCCTCCTGAAACTTCATCTAAACATAAACATAAATATGTTGACTTACACTGCTCATATGTTAAAGAGAAAGTAAGCAGGTTTATTTTTTATGCTGGGCCAGGGGTTGGCATTAACTTTTCATTGGAGGCCAATTTGTCCTAATAATAGACCTGTTGAATACTCTTTACCTAGCACTGCACATGAGGCATCCCATAATCTGACCCTGACCTTATTTGACCTGTTTTTCTCTCCTACAATTTTCCACCCTTTATCACAATTTCTGAACATTCCCAGAATAAAGCATGCTTTTGTAAGTCTCTTTGCCTTTGTAAATACCAGTCACTTTGCTTGGAAACTCCCTATCTATCCTTTAGTAATCAACTCATCTGTCACCTCCATGAGGTCCTCAGTCACCTTGTCCAAGAATTAATTCCTCCATTCCAGATGTCAGTACCAGTAACTGTTGGTACCTGAGGTCTACAGTAAGTTTATGAAGTTGGAAACCTGCGAAATGAACCATCCATGTAATACTGAAATTCTTAAGACAAAGAGTGATGATGCAAACAGATTTTAAAAAAATCACCTACTTGCCAAACTTATAGGATTTGACTGCAATTTGATTGAAAGAACAAAGTTATAATTAAAAAGAAATTGTTTAGTCGTAAAGCACAGAAAAGAGTCTGGGATACAAGTGTTAGCATTTCCCATGAAGTAAAATTTCCTTGCTGGAGATAAAATCTGAATTATGCCCAGTCTAATGACAAGGTGGTCCCTAGTGTAGACATGGATATAAGAGGTTATCAATTTCTAGTCCCATCAGCAAGACTATATGTGAAAGATATGATATCATATCTTAGCCAGGTCTATAAAAGCAATGTTGGGATTACAATTAAGCTTCTCATTTATTAATAATAAGGAACAAATACAGCCTATCAATATAATGGTGATATTCCCCTCTATTTGACACTTTTATTTCTCATTGAAAATTATTAAATAATTATGAGAGTGTCTATTTTCACTCTCCTGGCATTTTGTCATAAGTCACTGCCAGACTCTATCAGTCCTAGACAGTGAACCTAATTAGATTATAGACTGACAAACTATAGATCTTGAAAAGAGTGATCTTTCAGATACCAATGAGAAGTTGTCACCTCCCACACATGCTTGGTGAATGGCGTTCATATGAATTGTTTCCATGTATTATCCCAGGCTAGTTTATCCCAGGCTGAGTAATGTCAGTGTATGTGTTATTTGATCTCTTTCTTTTTCATTTAAGAAAGAATATCAGAATGCAAGTAAGTATCTTATGATTGCCATAGAGATGACTTAGAACCTTGAATTTTTTAAGTAATAAAATATTCTTGTTGCATTTTAGTAACCCCAGTTATAAAAGCTTTTAGTAGATGAATAAATCAATGTTGTGGCAGTGAGGATAGAGAAAAATGGATAGGTTCAAGAGCTGCTTGAGAGTGCACCAACTGGGAGAAAATTTTTGCATACAACAGTAATGATAAAGGAATGATCACAAAAATCTACAGAGCTGATGAGACTCAACAAAAACAAAGTAAATAATCCAGTCAAAAAATGGGCAGAAGAGCTAAAAAGGAACTTCCCCAAAGAAGAAATGCAAATGGCCAACACGCATGTGAAAAATGTTCAATATCACTTTTAATCAGGGAAATGCAGATCAAAACTACAATTAGATACCATCTCACACCAGTAAGAATGGCACATATTAAAAAAATTAGCAACAACAAATGTTGGCGAGGATGTGGAGAAAAAGGAACTCTCCTGCACTGCTGGTGAGAGTACAAACTGGTCCAACCACTATGGAGAGCTGTGTAGAGATTCCTCAACCTGCTAAAGATGGTGCTTCCATATGACCCAGCAATTCCATTCCTAGGTACTTACCCAAATGACACAGAAACATTAATTCAGAAGGACACCTGCACTCCTATGTTTATAGCAGCACTATTTACAATAGCTAAGCTGTGGAAGCAACCCAAATGCCCAAAAACAGATGACTGGATCAAGAAGATGTGGTACATATACACAATGGAATTACACAATGGAATTTGATTACTCAGCAATCAAAAAAGATAAACTCATGCAATTTGCAGCAACATGGATGGAGTTGGAAGGGATCATGCTCAGCAAAATAAGCCAGAAAGAAAAAGAAAAATACCGGATGGTCTCACTCATAGCAGGGATTTAGAAAACCTAAATAAGGGATCAGTAAAAAGACTAATTATAATAAAGAAAAAATCAAAATCAACAAAGCATTGTTGAATTGTTGACCAGAGACACACTACTGGGTGGGGGGGAGGAGAGAAGGGATTAGGGTCAAAATAAGGGGGGTGGGAATTATGTGGGGAATATAAACAAAATGAAAATGCATACATTGTGCAATAATGAAAAATGATGTAAGAATTACATAAAATAAAATAAAAAAGACAAAAAAAAGAGTTGCTTGGGAGTGAAATGGATAGTGTGATTAAATATTGAGATTGAGGGTTGGAGGGAGGTAAAAGAAAATAAGTTATAAATAAATCAGCTTGCTTGAATGAATGGAGAAATAGTAATATGCTAATAGGAAAATGATTACAGGATACAAAGCTAGGTTTGGTTGGAAATGATACTTTTTACTTTATATATACTAGATTTAAATTTCTCCAGGGAAATTCAGATGCCAAGTAAATGTCAAAAATGGTCTTTTTATTAAGATGGAACTGTAACTATAAATGTAAGGAAATTGAATTATAAATGACAATTTAAGTCAAAGGAGTAGTATGCAAGATGAAAAGAAAAACTAAGTGAAGGACTAGTCTGAGTTTAATCAGTAAAAGTTTAATCAGTAAAAGAAGCAGCCAGCTAAAAAGCTGAGAACAAAGATCCTGAGATTCATCAGACAAATCAGGAGAATGAATTTTCATGGAACTGTAGAGAAGAAGATTATAAAAAGAAAAGAGTGCTTGGTAATTCAAATATATCCAGAGAAAGCAGAGGGAACAATGGAAAAAATTCATTGACTTTAGTAATAGGATATTTTCTTTAAAAAAAAAAAACCAGAGTATATAAAACATGAGCACTAGATAGCAAGTGTGAACATGTAATGAGTAAAGTGGGGCAGAGAAGAGTTTGGTAATGGAGGATATAATAATAAATGATAACTACGATTTAATTAGTGCTTATCCTATGTCAGGAACCGTGCCTGACCTATAATTTCTCATTTAATCTTATGAACTATGCAATTATAACCCCTTTTATATACCAGTAACAGATATCTGGACTCTAAAAGATATGCTGAGAAGATAGTTCAAAAAATTTTTCAACACAGCCTATGGAGCAAGGAAATCCCAAATTTTTGTGCTTACCTTGAGAGTCAGCAGAGGTACATAACTAGACTTACATGATCTCTGGTACTTCCCAGCTCCAGCCAGAAAGTACAGTCCTAGCCTCCCCTGCATGGAACTCCTGGACTAGATTTGGAAAGCCAGGGGAGCAGCCCAGCAGCTCCACGCAACTCTATGTGACCTATGGACTGGCTCCCAGCATACATACCCAGAAATTGCTGGTATCCTGAATGAGTATAGCCTGCAAAACAAAGTACATCCCAGTTGTTGGTTGCCAGTATGAGGAGTCAGGAATGGTACCCACTTACCCCTAGCATGCTATCTCAGGCTTCCACTGAAGCTCTCAACTTGCTACTGAAGGAGAGTGCAGGCCTCCTAGGGAGAAGATCTAAAACAAAACAAAAAAGATAAATACATAACACACACCAACTTGACACCTCAAGGGAATATGATACTACAAAGAGAAGTCTCCAGAATTTAGCCACAAAGATACATAGTTATTATCAGCTTTCTATTAGATAGAGCTCAAAATTGTCATGGTAAATAAAATCAAAGAAATGGGGAAAATTGCAGAAAAACTAACCAAAAAGATACAAAATTCAGAAAAACAATGAATGTCATCAGAAATACAATTAATGAACAGAAAATATAAACTGAAGATCTAAACAAGAAAATGAAGGAGTTTTCAGGTTGTAAAAAATGGAGACAAAAAATTCTTCAGAAAGCTAAGGAAGCAGACTAGATAAAACAAAGGATCAAATTAGTGACCTTGAAAATTTTAATACACAAAGAACCCAGATGGAAGAAGAAAGAGAAATACTAAGAAAAATTCTATCCAATTCCATTAGGAAAGGCAACATATGAATAATGGGTACACCAGATGGCAACCTGGAGAAGGAATGAAATATACACTGCCATGAAACTAAAAGAACACCCTATTAACCAAAGGTGATGAAATCTACACCAAGACACAGAGTCATGAAGCTACCAGGGGTACAAGACAAAGAAAGAAGATTGGAAGTTATCTGATAAAAGAACACACATCAGAATGACAGACTTTTTGGAGGAATCTCTTTAGGCAAAGAGAGAATGAAACAGTGTGTTTAAAATATTTAAAGGTAAAAATTCCCAGCCAAGAATACTATATCCTACAAGACTCTACTTCAGATATAAGGGGAAAATAAAAGTCTTCCCAAGAAATCACAAGTTGAGGGAGTTTGAAAATATTAAAAATCCACACAATAAATGTTGAAAGGGACTTTCTTATTTAAATCGAGGAGAAGAAAGCCAACAACAACTACAACTACAACAACAAAAACTGTACAAAGAAATGGAACAAGACAAAATGGCTGTAACATATCCTCATATATCAAAATTTATCCTAAGTGTAAGTGGACTGAAATCACCAATCCAAAGGCATAGATTGATTTGTTGAATCAAAATCCATTTTCTGCTGTCTCCAGGAGACATGTCCAAGTTCCAAATATAAACATAGCCTCATAGCAAAAGGTTGGAAAATGATTCTACAAGCAAATAGGACCTCCCCCTTAAAAGGGCAGGGACAGTCATACTTATATTGAATAGACTTACAGTTTAAAAAGACACAAATAAATAAATATGAATATCATATAATGATTAAGGGATCAATACATCAAGAAGATACAACACTCACTAAGTAATATATATGCACCAAACAAAGGAGCAGCAAACTATATAAGGCAACTATTATCAAATCTGAAATCACACTTTTGCAGTAACATAAATGTGGTAGGAGACTTCAGCATCCCACTATCACAATGGAGAGATTAACAATACTGAAAATTGATAAGGAAACAATAACATTAAATGAGGAATTAACTCACATGGACTTAATAGACATTCATAGGGCACTGTACCACCAGTAAACTGAGAATAGATTCTGCTCAAGTGCACACGGGACATATGCTGGATTAGAGCACATGTTGGGTCACAACACATGATTTAATAAATCATGAAGATTGAAGTCATACTAGGAGTCTTATCTGATCACAATAATATCAAACTAGAAATCAACCACAAAAAGAAAGCAGAAAAATCCCCAATTACATGAAGATTGAACAACACACTGCTGAACAACCATAAGATTAATGAGAAAACAAAGAAGAAATTTAAAAATATCTGGAGACAAATAAACTGAAAACAAAACTTAATAGAACCTATTTGATACAGCAAAAGAGGGGTGTATATAGCCATAGATGCCCACATCAAAAACAAACCGAAAGGGCCTCCCTGTGGTGCAAGGGGTTAAGCGCAGCACTGTGGGGCTGTCTGCAGCCTCTGCAGTGCAAGTTCAATGCCCAGCAGAGCAGTGGACCTCTCCTGGCTCAACCACTGTTCCCCTCAGTGTGTACTTCAGTCTATCTGCCTGTTTTGTTCCCAGCTCTGTGTCGGGTGAACACTCTCACCTCCCACACCTCTGGCCTGTACCCCAGTTCTTGTATGCATAAATAAATAAAATCTTTTTTAAAAACAGACCATAAAAAAGAGTTCAAATAAATATTACTTCTCACCTTAAAGGAACTAGAAAAGAACAAACAAAACCAGGGCCTCCCTGGTGGTGCAGGCCATTGAGCGCAGTGCTGTGAAGCTGTCTGCAGCCTCTGCAGCGCCAGTTCGATCCCCGCTGGCCTCAGAGCAACCCACATGGCACAGTAGATAGACCTCTCCTGTCTCCCTGCTGCTTCCCTTAGCAGTGTGTTTCATCAGTTTGCCTGTTCTGTTCCCTGCTCTGTCTCTGGTGAATCCTCTCACCCTCCCATGCATCTTGCCTGTACCCCTGCTCTTGTATAAATTTGAAAAAAAAATCTTAAAAAAAAAGAACAAACAAAACCAAAATCCAAGAGAAGGAAGCAAATATTAGTAATCAGAGCAGAAATAAATGAACACAGTCAAAATGATCAATGCAACCAAAATCTTGTTCCTTGAAAAAATTTAAAATGTAGAAGATCCTCTAATTAGAATCTCTGAAAATGGGGAGAAGTAAAAGTATTCTAATAAGTAGAACCAGAAACTACATACATTTCAAAATACAGTTATTAACACAAATGGCTGTATGCCAGCAATTGAATAAGCAGGAAAAACAAATAAATTCTTAGAAATATACAACACTATGAGATTGAATTAAAAAGAGATAGAAAACTTGAAATTACCAATTACAAACAAGGAATTTAAAACAATAATCAAAAGTCTTTCCACGAAAAAAAATGAAAGAAAACAAGAAAATAAAAAGCCCAAGACCATGTGGTCTTATGGGTAAGTTCTAACAAATCTTCAAACTCCAAATCTTCTCAAATTCTTCCAAAAAATTAAGAGACAATATTTCAGAATCTATGAGGCCAACATTGCTCTGATACCAAAAGAAGAGAAAGAAAGATATCACAAGAAAACTATGGACCAGTATCCCTGATGAACACAGATGTAAAAATTATCAACAAAGTATTAGCAAGCCAAATTCAAGAAAAACATCAAAAATATCAGACATCATAACCAAGTGGGGTTTATTCCAGAGATGCAAGGATGATTCAACATCTGGAAACTGATCAATGTATTTCACCATATCAATAAAAAGAACAGATAAAATCATATGATCATATCAGTTGGTGCAGAGAAAACGTTTTGATAAGATTAAGATTCAACATCTATTTGTTATAAAAACTTGCAAGAAACTGAGGACAAATGGAACATACCACAACAAAATCAAGAACATTTACAACAAACCCACAGCTAACATGAAAGTCAACTGTGGGAGATTGAAAGCTTTTTCTCTAGGATATGGTGTAAGACAAGGATGTCCACTTTTACTATAATATTGGAAGTACTTCCTAGAACAATTAAATAAGAGAAGATATAGATGTAATCCAAACTGGGAAAGAAGTAAAAAACTATCACCATTTGCAGATGACATGATATATACATAGAAAATTTTGAAGACTCCATTAAAAAAATAACTAATTGAAAATGATAAATCAGTATAGTGAGTGGTATGTTACAAAATCAATTTACAAATAACAGTTGCTTTTCTGTTTGCACAGAGCAAACTTGAGCAGAAAGCATCAAGAAAACAATTCCATTTATAATCACGTAACAAAGGAGAAGTACCTATACACTGAAAACTATAAAATATTCATAAAAGAAATTAAAAAGATATACAAAAAAAGTAGAAAGTTATTCCATGCTCATGGCTTGGAAGAATTAACATTTTTAAAATGGTCATCTTATCCAAAGAATATACATATTTAATATAATTCCTATAAAAACAATCAGCAACATTCTTCAAAGAAATAGAACAAACATTACTAAAATTCATATGGAGCCACAAAAGACAACGTATAGTCAAAGCAATTCATGCCCAGACTTCAAAACATACTATAAAACTATAATAATTAAAACAGTATGGTACTGCGCTAAGAACCGGCACATATACCACTAGAATAGTACAGAGATTCCAGAGCAATGGTCTCTGTATTGCAATTGTTCCTTAAATTAAGAACAGAGGTTTTAAGATTTGGTTCAGTCATTTGAAGAAGTATTTCTAATATCAACATTTCTGCTTTAAGTGCAACAGGGGTGTTCTGCCTGTTTATAGATCTCTGGAGAAGTTACATGTTTTTGGATTTTGTGTGTGTTTTATTAAGCATTTCATAGCTTATACTTATCCTGAAACATGTAATTGAAATTATAAAAAAAGTACAAAACATGTTTCAGGATAAGTATAAGCTATGAAATGCTTAATAAAACACACACAAAATCCAAAAACATTGTTTTCAGATGTTCAACCATGCTTGTGTCCCTGGTATAAGTCCCACTTGGTCATGACGTATAATCCTTTTAATACATTGTTGAATTAATATGACTTAGATTTTATTGAGGATTTCTACATGTGTGCTAATTTGGGAAATTGGTGTATAGGTGGGTTTTTTTGTGTGCGTTGTCTTTGTTTTGTTTTGGTGTTAGAGCAATGTTCACCTAATAAAATATGTTGGGGAGTATTCCTGCTTTCCCAATATTTTGAATGATTTTGAACAGGATAGGTATTATTTCATCTTTCAAAGTTTGGTAGAAATCATTTGTGAGCCATCTTGTGCTGGGCTTTTGTTTTGGGGGGAGAGTTTTGACTGCTATTTCAATTTCTTACTTGTTATTGGTTTGTTCAAGTTTTTTATTTCTTCTCTTCACCGTTGGATAATTGTATGCTTCTAAGAATTTGTCCATCTCATCTAAATAGTTGAACTTGTTTGCATATACGTGGTCATAGTTGTCTCTTATTACCCTCTGTATTTCTGTGGTATCTTTTGTAACTTCTCTTTCTTTTCTGATATTATTTATGTTATTCTCTCTCTTTTTTTCTTAGTGAGCCTAGCTTACTAAGGTTTGCTAATTTTGTATATTTTTCTTTTTTTAAAAAAAGATTTATTTATTTATGCATACAAGAACTGGGGTACAGGCCAGAGGTGTGGGGGGTGAGAACATTCACTGGGAACAGAATGGGGAGCAGAACAGGCAGATTGTTTGAAATATAGTGCTGAGGGGAGCAGCAAGTGAGTAAGGAGAGGTCTGCTATGCCATGTGGGTTAGCTCCCTGGCCAGGGATCAAAGTCAGTAGCTGCGGATAGCTTCACAGTGCTGTGTCTTAACCCCTTGCACCACCAGGGAGGCCCCAAATTTTGTATATTTTTCAAAGAATTAACTTTTGCTTTCATTGATCTTTTTGATTATTTTTTGATTTCTGTTTCATTCATTTCTGCTCTGATTTTTGCTTTGCTTTGTTCCACAAATTCTAGAAAGGTGTGTCCTCATTTTAATTTGTCTCAAGGTTTTTTTTTTTAATCTCTTCTTTGATTTTCTCATTAACCTGTTGTTCGTTCAATAGTGTTTTGTTCAGACTCCATGTAATAGAGCTTTCTCTGCTTTCTTTTCATAGTTGATTTTTAGTTTAATACCTTTATTAAAGAAGATACTTGGTATGATTCAATCTTTGTGAATTTTTTAATACTTGACTTGTGTTCAATCCTTGAGAATGTCTCATGTGCACTTGAGAAAAATGTGTATTCCACTTTCTTGTTGTTCAGCATCCTAGCGATGCCTATTAGATCTATGTGGTCTAATTCTTTGTATAAAGCTATTATGTCTGCTCACTTTCTTCTTGTTGCTCTGTCAGTGGCTGAAAGTGGGGTATTGGAAGTCTCCTACCACAAATTTTTTTTCCAATGTTCTCTTCTGCAATGATAGTAGTTGCCTATATATTTTTGTGATCCTTTTTTGGTGGGTATATATTAATGAGTGATATGTCCTCCTGCTGTATTGTTCTCTTAACCGATATATAATATCCATCCCTGTCTCTTGTTACCCTTCTGAACTGGAAGTCTATTTCGTCTGATATAAATATGGGTGTCTCTGACTTCCTTCATATCCCATTTCTTCTAGGGTTGCATTCTAACCCTATCCCTTGAGTCTATGTGGGTTTTTTGGGATTCAGCAGTGTATCCTTGAGACAGCAGTAAGTTGACTTCTGTTTCCTAATACAAACAAATACTTTGTGTCTTTTAATTGGTGAGTTTAGTCTACCAACATTTAGAGAAATTGTTGGTATATGAAAGTCTGATACTTCCAATTTGTCCTGAATTTTGTGTTTGTATCTATTTCCTTTTTCAGGAAAAAGGTATCTATTTCCTTTTTTAGGAAAAAGGAAATAGATACATCTATTTACACCTATTTGTTCATTCACTTTCAAGAAAAAGGAGTCTATGTTCCTCAATTTAATTTATAGAGCTCCTTTCAATACTTTTTGTGGGGGTTATCTATTTTTTGCAAAATCCTTCAGGTTCTGTTTGTCTGAGAAGGTCTTTATTTCTCCCTCATATCTGAAGGATTTGCTTTCCAGGATAGTCTTGGCTCTGGGAGTGTTTTTCTTCAAGTTTTTTGATCACATGGTTACATTCTCCCCTATCCACAGTGTTTTTTTCAGAGATGTCTGGTGATAGCTTGATCATGGTTCCTTTATAGATTATCTGCTTCTTCCCTCTCACCAATGTCAATATTCTTGCTTTGTCTTGAACTCTTAGAAAATCCACTATTATATGCCTTGGTGTAGGGCTCATTTTTAAAGGTACCTTAGTGTCCTTTTAGCTTCCTTGATTTGCATATTTCTTTCTTTCCCCAGATTTGGGAAGTTTTTCTCCATTTTTCAATAAATATTTTCTCTGTTCCTTTCTGTCTCTCTTCCCTTTTGGAATACCCATTATTCTTACATTACCATTCCTCATGCCTCATGCAGTCAGATAGTTCTCAAACTGTTCACTCATTTCTTTTTCATTTTGTTTCTTTTTCTTCTACTTTGCTTCTTTGTGTACTTGCATCTTGAAGTTCAATGATTCACTCTCCCATTTGGCTTATTCTACTTCCCATGCTTTATACAGTGTTTTTCATCTGCTCTATTAATCTTTTTACATCCTACAACTCCACTATTTTCTTATTTAGCTTATCATTTTCTGTCTTCTATTTGTTGATTTTGCTTCTCAGTACATTCGTTTTTATGAATTCTCATATATGTCTTTGATGCACTTTTCCATGTGTTCTCTGTATTCTTCAAATTTCTTTATAATGGCAAGCTTGAGTTTTGTATCTAATAGGAGGAACAGATTTTCCTTGTCTTTGTAATTGGCTTCTGGAGATTTGTTTTCTTTCTGTGGCATAGCATTCCTCTTAGTACTTGTGTGGCTGTTTCTTATATTTTCCTGTCTTCCATGGCTTGCCTTCAGGACCACACTGCTCTGGATGGATGTAAGGAAAATGGAGTGGCTCACACTTTTTTATGCCCTTCTGCCACTAACCTCTATGCCCAACACCTATGGTCTTGCATTCCCCCTGGTTTGCAAATGCCCAGTGCCAAGAGGCATGGGCATGGGGCATGCTTGCCTATTATTATTGACACCTGGGCCCAGAGAGCATGGAAATGCACATATGTAAATATGGACACCTGTGCCCAGAAACAAGGGATTAAAGGGGCTCCTCAGCTCTGGTATTCACAGTGACATCATTCTGAGGCTAGTGGGCTCAGTTGCTGTCTCCTTATCAACTGGTCTGTCCCCTGATTCAGATTACAGGCCTGTAAAATAATTCCAAGGGCTTTAAAATTCTCTTCATCTATGAGAATCGACAATGAACCTACCTCGGATGGGACTTTTACTGAGTGTGGTTCCGTCCCCCCATGATGATCTGGGGTTATCACCTGCAGGGGCTGTGGTTGTCGGTGCAGGAATGGACATTGGCAGCTTTCACTAGGGTGTATACCTGCTCCTGTATTACTAGCAGCTGGGCCTGCGATCAGGGGCACTCACCAGAACTGGACTAGGGGTCATTGGTGCTGGGCAGGGATATGGGAACACATGACTGGAGTGTGTACTAGCTTCTATAGTGCTGGCTGCTACACCCAGGGATGCTCACTAGTGAGTGGCTTAGGGTTGGGGGGGTTCACTGTTGCCTGTAGGGCCTTAGGCAGCCTTTTCTGGACTGCGCACCACCTTCCATGGTGCTAGCAATCAAGTCAGGTGTCGGTTGTGTTCATAGGTGGTTAGCTGAGTTTACTGGTCTGGATTCTGGAGGAGACAATTTATTTTAGGGATCCTCTTGGGAGAAACTTCTTTTCTGGATGACATCAAAATCTGTGTCCATAATTCTGAGGCAGCAGAAGTAAATCAATAATAATTTTATGATCCTGGCCATCAATTCTTTTTGCCTTTGCTCATTTTGAGGAGATGTGGCATCAGCTTCAATCCAGTGTCAATGGTAAGTCTGGGTCGGTCGCCATCTTGAAGATCTCCAGGAGTGCAACAAGGCTCTAGGCATGATCTGACCTCTTTACCACCAATCATGTGATATTGTCACTATACTTCCATTTTTTAAATAAAAGAAATTTCTCTGTGTATATATAGATACTTGCATGATAGACTAATCAATGTTTAGTTCCTCAAAAGTTCATGCTAGTGTTATGCCCTACCTCCGTGATAACTGTATCAAACATATTTCATGTGTAAATAAACATGGGACATTGAAAAAAAGAATTGAAGTTCGGAATAAACCCACACACATGTCAATAGTTACTCTGCAACAAAAGAGCCAAGAGTGTACATTACAGAAAGGGAATTCAGCTTGCCAACAAATGGTGTTGGGGAAAGCAGGACAGCCATAAACAGGCAAAACACTACATGGCATTGACTTAGTGATGCCTTTACAAGTTCATATCCACTGGCTAGAGAAAAAAGATAATATAACCCTGTCCCCCAGCAAATCACTACATTAAACTAAAAGGCTTCTGTGAAATGAATGAAAGTGTCTTTGAAACAGAAAGATACCCTATTGAATTGGAGGAAATACTTGTACATCATACACCTGAAATTGATGATATCCAAGATCTCCAAAGAAGTCATGCAACTCAAAAAAATGAAAACAAAGAACCTGATCAAAAAATAAATAGAAGAGCTAAATTGGCACTTCTCCAAAGGAGACATACAGATGGCCTCCAGGCAATGAAAAAAAAGCTCATCTACACATTTCATCAGGAAAATGCAAATCAAAACTATAATGAAAGAGTTTGTGTAGGATAGGCACTAATTCATTGCTGAACATTTGGTAGAATTCATTTGTGAAGCCGTCTGGGCCTGGGTTTTTGTTTTGGGGGAGTACTTTGTTTACTGCCTCAATTTTGCTGCTTGTAATTGGTCTGTTTAGGTATTCTATTTCATCTTTGTCCAGCTTTGGATGATTATATCATTCTAGGAATTTATGAAAAAGAAGGCATACTACTAAATATGTTCTACGAAGCCAACATTACACTAATACCAAAACCAAACAAAGACAGCACAAAAAAAGAACATTACAGGCCAATCTCCCTAATGAACACTGATGCAAAAATCCTCAACAAAATCCTTGCCAACAGAATCCAACAATGCATCAAAGGGATAACACATCATGATCAAGTGGGATTCATCCCAGGGGTACAAGGATGGTTCAACATAGGAAAATCGATCAGTGTAATTCAACACATCAACAAAAATAAAAATAAAAACCATATGATCATATCAATAGATGCTGAGAAAGCATTCGACAAAGTCCAACAACGATTTATGATGAAGGCCCTTGAAATTCTAGGGATAGAAGGAACATACCTTAACATGATAAAAGTCATATGTGAGAAACCCACCACCAATATTTTTCCCAATAGTGAAAAGCTGAAGGCCTTTCCTTTAAGATCAAAAACAGACAAAGATGTCCTCTTTCACCACTGCTCTTCAGTATAATACTGCAGGTCCTAGCCAGGGCAATAAGATAAGAGAAAGACATACAAGTAATTCAGATAGGGAAAGAAGAAGTAAAACTATGATAATATACATAGAGAACCCTAAAACCTCCACAGAAAAACTACTCAAAATAATCAACCAGTTCAGTGAACTAGCAGGATACAAAATCAACACACAAAAATCAGTAGGCTTCCTATACACAATCAATCTGAAGAAGAAGAAATCAAGAAAATCATCCCTTATATTATTGAAACAAAAAATATCAAATACTTGGGAATAAACCTAATAAAAGAGGTGAAAGACCTATACAAAGAAAATTATAAAACACTGTTAAAAGAAATAGAAGAAGACACAAAGAAATGGAAAGGCATCCCCTCTTTATGGACTGGAGGAATTAACATGATTAAAATGGCCATCCTACCAAAAGCAATTTATAGATTCAATGCTATTCCAATAAAAATCTCAATGACATTCTTCAAAGAAATAGAACAAATACTGATGAAATTCATATGGAACCACAAAAAAACACAAATAGCCAAAGCCCTACTGATGAAAACAAAGGAGAAAGGAGGTATCACACTTCCAAACTTCAAGCCATACTACAGAGCCATAATAATTAAAATAGTTTGGTATTGGAACAAAAACAGACACACAGACCAATGGAAACAAGAGCCCAGAAATAAAGCCACACTTATATGGAAAACTGATCTTTCACAAAGGAGCAAAAACTATGCAATGGAACATGGACAGTTTGTTCAATAAATGGTGCTGGGAAAACTGGACCTCCACATGCAAAAAAATGAAACTAGACCACTACCTCTCATCATGCACAAAAATCAACTTAAAATGGATAAAAGAACTGGACATAATACCTGAAACCATAAAATATATAGAGGAAAATATAGGTGAAACACCACAAGACATACATTGCAATAACATCTTTAAAGACTCATCACCCAAAGCAAAGAAAGTCAAGGAAAACATAAACAGCTGGGATTACATCAAACTGAAAAGTTTCTGTACAGCCCAAGAGACGGCAACCAAAACAGAGAGACACACCACTAATTGGGAAAAATCTTTGCACTCCAATAAACTGATAAGGGACTGATCACAAAGATATACAATGAACTCACAGTACTCAACGAAAACAAAATAAACCATCCAGTCAAGAAATGGGCAGAAGAACTTAAAAGACACTTCTCCAGAGAGGAAATGCAAATGGCCAACACACATGTGAAAAAATGTTCAACATCCCTGATAATCAGGAAAATGCAAATCAAAACCACATTGAGATACCACCTTACACCAGTGAGAATGACACATATCAAAAAAAAAAAACTAGCAACAACAAATGTTGGCGAGGATGTGGTGAAAAAGGAACTCTCCTACATTGCTAGTGGAAGGGCAAACTGGTCCAGCCACTATGGAAAGCTGTCTGGAGTCTCCTCAGTCTACTAAAAATGGAGCTACCATATGACCTGGCAATTCCACTCCTAGAAATCTACCCAAAGGACACAAAACATTGATTCAAAAGAACACCTGTACCCCTATGTTTACTGCAGCACTATTTACAGTAGGTAAAACCTGGAAACAACCCAAATGCCCAAAAAATAGATGACTGGATAAGAAAGATGTGGCATATACACAATGGAATATTATTAAGCAATCAAAAAAGATAAACGCATGCCATTAGCAGCAGCGTGGATGGAGCTAGAAGGAATTATGTTCAGTGAAGTCAGCCAGAAGGAAAAAGAAAAATATTGGATGGTTTCACTTATAGCAGGCATATAGGGGAACCCAATAAGACATCAGCATAAAAAAAAAAAACAAACAACAGTACAAACAAAACAAAGCAAAAACAGACAATTATAAATCAGAGACATACTGCAGGGGAGGAGGAAGGAGAGGGATCAGAGGGAGTGAGGGAGGTACACCGGGGACTGAGGTGATGGTGCAAGGGTGCATTGGGGAAGAAAACTATGGTGACTACACCGGAGGGGGTGGGGGGAAGCAAATATTGTTTAAAAATAAACAATGATGTAAAAAAATTAATATTAAATAAATAAAGACAAAACTATAATGAAATACCATCTCATTCTTGTGAGAATGACTCCTATCAAAAAGACCAGAAGCAACAAGTGTTGGTGAGGATATGAAGAGAACAGAATCCTCATACACTGTTAGTGGGAATGTGGACCGGTACAGCCATTATGGAGAACAGTATGGAGGTTTATCAAAAATATTAAAAATAAATCTACCATATGATCCAGCAATTCTACTCCTTGGTATCTGCCCAAAGAATAAAAAAGCATTAATTAGAAGGGACATAAGACATATGTTCATTGCAGCATTATTTACAATAGAAATGTTATGGAAACAACTTACATGCTGAAGGACAGATGAGTGGATTAAAAAGATGTGGTATATACACAATGGAATATTACTTAGCAATTTAAAAAAAAAAAAGATGAAATCTCATAATTTGCAACCATAAAAATAGACCTGGAGGTGATAATGCTAAGCTTAATAACTCAGACAGAAAAAGGCAAATACCACATCTTTTGACCTATACGCGGAAATAAACACAATAGACATTTAGTCTAAACGAAGCAAATGACAAACCTTACAAATCTGTCTGTAGAATTTTAGTCACTAGAGTGGAATAGGTAGAATGGAGAGCAAGGTATCAACGAAATATGGCTCAACGAAATATGGTGGAAGACTGTGGGTGTTCTTGGTGGTGGGTGTGGTGTATTAACATACATCTGAAGAATTGTGATCCTATACCTCTGAATCTCATACAGTGCTTTAATGTTACCTCAATTAAAAAAAATGTTTCAAACTTAATGGTGATCCAAACTTTAATATCTTGACTTGGCCAGCACCCTGGGGCTGCAAGAGAATGCAGAACCACAATTTACTATTGTTTATCTGGATATAAAATTATAAATATTTGTTCTAAAATCATAGATTTAGTTTTCCAACAATGAAAATCACACACAATCACAGAGAGCTCATGTCAATGACTTGTCGCTTTGATTTCATGACTGGAATCAATTGTTAATGAAGTACTCCAATTCTTTTAATACCAAAACTTTGTAGTCCATCCAACTAGCTGGTCACTCATTAACATGTACTGAGTATGTACTGTCCAAGACCGTGGACTTGAAATAGAATTAAGACACCAGTCCCAACTTTCTAGACCCTTGAGGGGGAAAAAAAAAAAAGCTGAGATGCAGAGGGAAAGAACATTTAGTTCCACCTGGGTATTTCTGACCTGTGCTGGAGAGAGTCCAGAAGGTTGTTTTGGTATAGTGCCCCTAAGGGGGTTTAAGTCTATCCTTGACTTGGCATGAGTATCTGTTTCACACAAGGACTCTGGACTCGCTCTGGACTCAATCTGGCAAGACCTAAAGTACATTTTATTATGAAAGTGTACTTCCTGGGCTTCCCCGGTGGCGCAGAGGTTGAGCGCTGGGTTGCGAGGCTGCCCGCGGCCTCTGCAGCGCCGGTTCGATCCCCGGCTGCTCCCCGGCCACCGGAGAAGGGTTCCACATGGCGCGCAGACCTCTCCTGCCGCCCGCTGCTCCCCTCAGCAGTGTACTTTGGTCCTTCTGCCTGCTCTGCTCCCCGCTCTGGCTCTGGTGAATTCTCTCACCCTCCCGCGCTTCTGACTGTACCCAGTGCTAGTATAAATAAATAAATAAAATAAATCTTAAAAAAAAAAAAAAGAAAGTGTACTTCCTGAGATATCTGGGTCTCATGGATCACTCATCATATGCCAGCTATGTGCCAGATGCTTGCTGTACAAAGCTGGTTAATGATGATGATTAAGAAGATAAAACCATTATAACCTCATTTACCACCCTGGAATACAAATATAATCACATCCCTTTAATTTAATTTAAGGTAAATGCTCTACCTTATATGCCTTCATTAGCGGGAGGCCCAGTATTTCTCTACCTTGAATTATTTAAAAATTCAAAACACCTCCTTAGTCCAAAGAGTTATAACCCACTTGCAAAAGCCAGGTTGAGAGAAAATTGATAAGTTGATCTGCTATAATTGGTCACTGGTGATCCTTCTTTTAGTCATATCTGGGTAGAATCTGAAACTCACCCTGGTGCATGGAGATGAGAGAGACATGGAGGCAAGGAGAAGCTGAAGAAAAAGGCAGTCCACTCCATATTATTAGGTGACAGATTTAATAACCAAGGGAATTTACATGAGCTTTGTCTCAGGTGGAAGCAAGAGAAATGGTATTCTAATCTGCCCCCCAAATCGTGAATGTTTACATAGACCTGTGCCATTCAGATGGCCTTCAGGGATATGTCCTTGCTTCTGGGAGCAAGAAAGGCAAGTGGAACCCCCACTCCCAGGGGCTGGGGTAATGGTGGTGAAGAAACTCTGACAGGGGTCAGCGTCCAGTGACATATTTTTTATTGCCTTCCCATTCTCCTCGGTCCGCCTATGGCTAAAATGATAGTGTTGTTAGTCCAGATCCCATGGCACCTGATGCCCCAGTTCTGCCTTCAAGGTCCGGCCCCTTAGCTCACCCACTTCACATGCAGTATGTCCCTTGTTATGTCCCAGTGGCAACCGCAGTCAGAAAACTCTGTGGGGCGATCCCCCTGGAGACAGCCCTTCTCCATAGCAAGTGCCTCTCGGGTGGCCTGTATCTCATTGACACTACCCCAAGCCATTACAGTCCCCAAACACTGAACCTCAAAGGAGAAAGTGTCAGAGTCCCCTTTCTTTCCTCTTCTTACCGCAGCCTCCTTGTACTCAGAAGGAATATCTCTTGGAGCACATCTCTGAAGAGGATACACATTCAATATGATATAGTACAATATGAATGGTTCCCCCTCAGTTTGGACAATTCAGCATAAACTGCCCTCCCTACCCTCCACACCAGCTTCCCATCCTTCCTCCAAAGCAGCTGGTCTCCTAGAGTTGCATAATTAAGAAGCATCACTCAAGTACTCTTGCAAAGCCAAGAACTGCTTCAAGATGACTCTCTGAAGCTTGTCTTTTTAAAAGGAAATATATGTTTAGCTCCTCCAGGCATCCCATTATACAAATAATAATAGCAATCATTTATTCTTCAGACAAGGCACTAATGCTTTACATGCATTTTCTCATCTCTAATTGCAGAAGAATTCAGTCTAATAGGGGAGCTAAAATGTACAGAAATTATAGGACAAGATAGAATATGAAAAATATGAGTGAGGTAAATGTACAGCACCAAGAGAGCTCAGAGGAGGGTACTATTTTCATCCAGGAGATTCATTCAATCAACACTCAACATACATTTATTGTGTGCCTTTTACATCTTGGTGTCAAGAATCTCAGACCAGGGGAAGGACAAGGAAATAGATCATCTTGACAGTGTGATGTCATTCGATGACTGCTATCCAGTCATCAGGGTGAGCTCCTTGGAAGAGGAAGCTTGTGAGTTACCAGCATGGAAGGTGGAAGGCAGGGGAACCAAACAGGCAAGGATATCTCATATATCCTAGGGTTGCACCTGGATCTCATTACACGAACCCATCATCTAGAAGAGAGAGAAAAACAAGGGGATGGTTAAGTTCCCCATTCATCTCTCTTCCAAGGCCCTAATTGTGAAGCCTTTAATGGTAACCAGTCTGGTAACCAGTCAGTCACCTCTGTGCAACTAGCTAAATCTAGTTGCACAGAGGTGACTTCCCACAGAAGATTGCATGCACTTTTCCCTACTTAACTCCATTCCGTTTGTGACCTCCCTTCCAATTTATCAATTCTGATTCACAGCCTCCATCCTTTCTCCCACTGAGAACATTCAACTTTGGTCTTCCAAACCTCCTGGAAAAAAGCCAAGCTTCTATAAACTCCAGAATATTATTGTATGAATTAAAATGTTCACATGGTATCAACCATGCAGTTACTCCAACATTTATTTTGGAAAATATTACATTTGGAAAATGGGAAGCATTCCAGGGCATTCTCTTACCTTGAAATATCAGTAGACATGAGGGTATTTTGAGATCGTTTCTTGTTCAAAAGTTAGCAAACAATCTGTATAATTAGACACATAAAATTGCCTTAAATAACATTAGTTAAGGGCTCTGGGACTTAAAAAATGTCTATAGAATATTTGTGGAGAAATTTGGGGCAAAAGGCTGCAATTCTAACTCACTGAAGCAAACTTGCAAAATGCCTTTGAGTTCAATCCCAGTTGGCTCTTATTGTACGTTTCTTTTCCAATCACTGAGGATTAGACCTTGTTCAGTTGCATTTTTTCCAAGAACTTACATGCTTCAAACTACATCCCTCTGGCTACAAGAGGCAAAGCAGTTGAGAGCCCTAAAAATAAGTATATCTAAACCTAAAGACACAGGCACTAAGGGGCCCAAGGGGCCATGCACTCTTTCCTCTTCCTTCCATCTGTTTCTCTTCAGCTTGGTTTTGCATTGCTAAAGATATATAAGGTGCCCAGGGATCAGCTGTCCCATGGGGGTCCTATTGATGCACCTATTTCTTTGATGTGGCTCAATTCCCAGTGCCTATGAAATGTTTGCAGTGGCTACAATACAAATGAGATTGGAGGGCCTTGAGAAAGATACCTGAAATTATCACTGTCCTTCTGTAACAGGGTGGTCCCCAGGAAAAGAGGAGGTTCCAGTTTCCCTGCCCCATCCAAGGGAAGGTGGACCTGATAAGGAAGAGAAGAAGCTGCAGAAGGGAGGAAGCAGGATGGAGCCAGGAGGAGACCTGGAGGAGGCACGTGGAGCAGAGAGACATGTGAAGAAGCTGCACTTGCTTCTCGGCCTTGGACTGGTTGAAACAGATGTTGGTGAGAGACCAGTGGGGAGGTTAACAATGGCAGCTTTTATCTTGATTTTGTTCCTTCTGTCCCAGATGTGCAAGGCCTTTTCTGCCCCTTTTTTATTGGTTCCTGCCAAAATGTGCCTTAGACTGTGGGAGGCCTTTGGGCCTCAGTGGCCCTGCTTTGGGCCAAACCACTTTGGCTGGATGCTTACCCATGAGGGCATGGGGAACTTCGGGTGTTTGATTTGGAGACTATATTCTTTTCCTTCTCTTTGTTAAAGTTCATTTCCATTAAAGGTCTTACTCACTAGACTATGTTTTGTCTTGATGCAGCAGATGGCAGAACCTATTTAGAGCTGGGAAGTTTGGGGCTCTGCGGTGCCCCTCTCCCTGCCTGTAACACTTTTGGTGTCCTTAGGGCTTTGAAATGTGATACTACATGAAATTTCATGATAATACACGAAATTCAGCATTATCCATCATCCCACTTATAAAAAAGAAAATGCAACATGCACCCACATGGGAGGGGGCTGTACATGAATTTTTAAATGAATCTTTAAAAAGTAGTGAATATCCCAACAAGACAACAATGCTTACTTCTGGGAAGGAAGTGTAATTAGAGGGAGTAAGGACAGATTATTGTTTTACCTCTATCACTTTTTTTACATGGACAATTTCTCATGCAATGTTTGAATAAAATACATTTTTAAAAAGAACTAGATTGAACTCTATATGTATATACAGAAAGTTATCCAAGAAATTATAAGTTAAAAATAGCAAGTTTAAAGTGGTACTATAAGCAAAATGTTGGGTAAAATTGTAATAAGCTCACACACACTTGGTATATGCATAGAAAATCACAAGGAAAATACAGTGAGTATTTGTATGGTTATATCTGAGAGATGAAATTAAAGGGGATTTTAACATTCTACATTGAATTCTAGTCCATAGAATATTAAGATTATTTAATATTAATGTATATTTATTTTTAAGTAAATAAACTGATGAAGCATTATGTCTTTGTCTACCTGACACTGCCCTCAAACCTCTTGCTGAGTAGTTTTAATGTATCAACATATACACCATGTTGACTGATCTGCACAGCCAACTTAAATCCCAACCCAACTGATTTTATTCATGGGACGTTCTCATATTTAAGGAAGAGCCTAGCTTTCACACCAGTGCCTACCTGTAAAGGGCAGGACTGGACACAGTGCAGGTTTTCTGATCCCATGCAGACCGGGTAAAGGAGGAGTCAGAGTTCTCAGAGTCCTTAAACTGCTTGTTTAAGGTAGTGTAGGGTAAAGAAAATGTCAGGCTTTTCTGCCCTTCCGCCATCAGGATAGATGATGGATCCTTGTCCTGAATGCATGCCTGATGGCGGGCACCTGGAATAGGGTGTGGGCATAGGTAGATGGGATTCAGCTGAGCTAAGACTGTGCTTTTTAAGGGCGGCGTCATGGGGACGCCAGCAGCAGCAGTAGAAGCCGAAGCCAAAGCCGAAGCCGAAAGAGAAGCCGAGAAGCAGCAGAACGAACGCTAGAGAGCCCAGATAGAGTGAAGACTTGCTGGGGGCTGGGAGGCCTGCCAGCCTCCCAGCCCCCCAGCCAGCACCCCTGCCTGCCATATGCCTGGTGAACCCCAATAAAAAACCTGCAAAACCACTGAGGACTCTGACTCCTCCTTTACCCGGTCTGCATGGGATCAGAAAACCTGCCCTGTGTCCTGTCCAGCCTTTACACCACACATACTTAGTCCTTCATCCAATTGAAACACTCCACCCAACTGAAGGGCTTTAGAAGCAGGAATACCCCAGTAGTCAGAAATATAACATGATTCCTACTGACCATTTGAGGGCAAGGTAAAAGTATCAGGCTTTTCTGCCCTTCCGCCATTAGGATAGATGAGGAACCCTGTGATCCTGAATGCATGTCTGATGGCGGCACCTGGAGTGGGTACACCTGGGCTGAGAGACTGCGTTTATAAGGGCAGCGTCGCAGGGATGCCAGCAGAAGCCAAGAACGAAAGGAAGCCGAGAGAAGAAGAAGGCCAGAGAGAGCCCAGATAGAGTGAGGATGTGCTGGGGGCTGGGAGGCCTGCCAGCCTCCCGGCCTCCCAGAACCCCTGCCTGCCATGTGCCTGGTGAATCTAAATAAAAGACCTGCAAAAGCCACTGAGGACCCTGACTCCTCCTTTACCTGGTCTACAGGATCAGAAAACCTGCTCAGTGCCATTCCTGCCCTTGACACCATTCTTCACACTAAAAGGAACTAGAGTTCTTTTGAGAACTGGCTGCTTCTAGCACTAGAGCTATAAAAGTAAAAGTTAAATTTGGGGGCCTCCCCTGTGGCGCAGAGGGTTGAGAGCAGTGCTGTGAAGCTGTCCGCAGCCTCTGCAGTGCAGGTTTGATACCCAGCTGGCTAGGGAGATACCCACATGGCGTAGCACACCTCTCCTGTCTCGCCCACTGCTCCCCTCAGCAGTGCATTTCAGTCCGTCTGCCTGTTCTGCTCCCCACTCTGTCTCTGGTGAATCTTCTCACCTTCCCATGCGTCTGGCCTGTACCTCAGTTCTTGTATAAAAATAAATAAATCTTTAAAAAAAAGTTTAATTTGGACATTCTATACAGAAAAAACAAAGGAGAACCAAAATAATAATAGGGACGTGCCAAAATTGCATAGGAACCAGCTGGAAGGAACTCTCCTTGCCATCACTGGGACAATTTGAGCATCAAAATAAGTGATGAGAAGAACACAGCTATGTTCATGCTATTCCTTCCAGACATGCATAATCACAATCTAATCATGAGAAGCCTTAGACAACCCAATTATTCTACAAAACAAATGGTCTTTAACTTTAAATGTCAAGGTCATAAAAGTCAAGGAAACTTCACAGTAAGGAGACGAAATACTGCATATGATTTTGTACTCTCCTTTTATCTTCAAGGACTGTGAGGAACAATTTGCAAAACTTGAGTGAGGTCTGAAAGTAGAATAGTGGCATATTTATGTTAGTTTTCCTTATTTTGATGGGATTTCTTTGGTTTGTAGAAAATACTAAAGTATTTGAGAATACCAGGGCACCTTGTCAATAACAAACATTTAATGGTTCAGAAAACAAAGCAGCCTTTTTGACTCTTGCAACTCTTCTGTAAGTTGGAATTTTTCCAAATAAGAAGTGAAAAAACAATAAAACAAAACAAAAACAACTGTATAAGCCCAAGGCATCCTTGGAGTTTCCAATGTTCAGCATTAGAAACTACTGGGTTAAACACTGTGATGAAACCTTATTAAGTTGGATTTTCCCTCCTCACATGAACTTCTTTGTCATAAGAGTTCTTAGGAAAACATAGATTTCTAAGTCCAACCTTAAGCCCTCTGGCTCAGAATCTCCAGAAGAAAAGCCTGGATCATTGTTTTCATAATAAATAGCTCTTATAATCAGAAATTTCAGGACTTTAAGATTCATTTGGGAGGTGCTGAACCTTTCAAGGCATGCCAGGTGTGTCAATTTAGTGTCAAAAGAGTGAATGATCATTTGTTGCAGAGAAAGTCTAGGAAGCCAGGGCAAACTTTCTTGATCCTATTGCTAAGGAAGCACCTCTGGTGTCTCAGAGTCAACAACAAAACACTGCCGTTAAGTGCGGTGGCCCTAAAGACTACTTGGGCTGTCACTGTTGCTGAGGACATGAAAGAGTCTGTTGTCTGAAAGAGAACAGAAAATAGCATATTTGTAATTTTATGACTTAAAAGCAAAGTGGACTGAGCTTTGGCGACACCTGTGAAGGGCTGACACTTGCGCCATTCCGAGAGCCGTGTCATAGGATCGATGGAGGGTCTTGAAAGAGAATGGCTGAGTGTAATGGAAAGGATGGAGTACTCAACGCTGTAGACTGGGAGGCTGTTTTGCAATCACCCCAAGCCGAGTAGGTTCATTGTCAGTTCTCACAGAGGAAAAGATGATTTTGGAGACTTTGGTAGATTATAGGCCTTTAATCCTGAATCAGGAGACAGAACAACTTTCTCTCTCAGTATTTCTCTGGCTGCCTCTTCTCTCTGTCCTACAGCCTCAGAGTGATGCTGCCCTTATAGCCCCTCACCCCTCGACACAGATGCCTCCATTTACATATGCTCATGCCCTCTGCTATCTGGGCCCAGCGTCCATCATTACAGTTGTGCATGCAAGACCTCAAGTGCTGTTCATAGATGCCAATGGCGGGAAGACATAAAAAGCCTGATTTTTAACTCATTTACCCTACAGAGGCCCAGCAAGGGTCATTATCTGTTGTTCTTGGCATGAAGAGAATAGAGTCTCTCATGAAATTACTCTCTACCAAGATACCCTGCTGACCTATGCAAACAACTGTACTAGTAGCATCTGATGGCAGAACAACTGCAAGCCCAGCTGATAGTGAGGCGTGGGCGTCAGGGACAACTTTCAACAGCAACACCTTAAGGTATCAAGAAAAAGCAATAGGCATTGGATATCAGGGTGTATGCTAGCCTGACCTGGAATCCAATTGACCTTCTGGGGAGACAGGGTATACTCTCTAGAGTTCTCAGATGATCTTGATGGAGAGTAAGGAGCACTAACAAAGTGACTGCAGTTGCTTGAATCTAATCTAGATTCAAGTCATTTTGGTTCAATGAGGTGATTATCTCAATGCTACCTTGAGCACTGAAGAGCAGTTTATGCCACCTACATTGCATTGGCTCTGTTTTGATTTCCACTGCTCAGCTTAGCATATGCTGGAGTATAGCACATGGTTACTAGCCAGCGGATAAACAGAATGTGATTAACCTGATTTCTACAAATTCAGTTGGGAACCAAGTTTATATAAACTTCTATGTTCCATAGCCTATGTTAAACACATTACCAGGAGACAAGGACTATATTTAATAGTGCATTTCAGATGCACATACCCAGTCTAAGGACCTTACCAAGCTATGATTAAAAATGACATCAGGATTACCTCGTAATGTCCAAATTACTGTGATTCAAACTTTCATCTTATCTGGTGGCAGGAAGTTGCATTTTTATGAGGCTTTTCTTCACAAGAAGGTCTTTGCAAGCCCAGATGCTCACATTTTCTGCAAATGTGTACTGTCCCAGTTACTTCTATGGTTCTAGATTGCCTGTCATAGCTCCCCCACTGTCACCTCTTATGTCCTGAAACCCTCTGAATGAAGCCACCACAGCTCTGCTGACCTCAAGGGAAGGGTTTTTGTTTTTTTTTTTAAATAATAAATTTTATTTTTATATTCCCCATACAATTTCAACCCCCCCATTTTGACCCCAATCCCTCCCCTCCCTCCACCCACCCCCCAAAAGTGTCTCTGGTTCATAGATTTTTGTTGATTTTGATTTTCACTTTCTTATAGTTATTCATTTTCCTGGACCCTTATTTAAGTTTTCTAGATTCCTGCTATGAGTGAGACCATCCGGTATTTTTCTTTTTCTTTCTGGCTTATTTCGCTGAGCATGATCCCTTCCAGAGCCATCCATGTTGCTGCAAATTGCATGTGTTTATCTTTTTTGAATGCTGAGTAATATTCCATGGTATATATGTACCACATCTTCTTGATCCAGTCATCTATTTTTGGGCATTTGGGCTGTTTCCAAAGCTTAGCTATTGTAAATAGCGCTGCTATAAACATAGGGGTGCAGGTGTTCTTTGGAATTGATGTTTCTGTGTCCTTTGGGTAAATACCTAGGAGTGGAATTGCTGGATCATATGGAAGCTCTATGTTTAGTAGGTCCAGAAATCTCCACATAGCTCTCCATAGTGGTTGGACCAGTTTGCACTCCCACCAACATTGCAGAAGAGTTCCTTTTCTCCACACCCTCGCCAACATTTGTTGTTGCTAGTTTTTTTAATATGTGCCATTCTCAGTGGTGTAAGATGGTATCTCATGGTAGTTTTGATTTGCATTTCCCTGATTACAAGTGATGTTGAACATTTTTTCATATGCCTGTTGGCCATTTGCATTTCCTTTTCAGAGAAGTTTCTTTTTAGCTCTTCTGCCCATTTTTTGACTGGATTATTTTCTTTGTTGTTGTTGAGTCTCATCAGCTCTTTGCAGATTTTTGTGATCAATCCTTTGTCATTAGTGTTGTGTGCAAAAATGTTCTCCCAGTTGGTGGGGTTTCTCTTTGATTTTGTTATTGTCTCTTTTGCTGTGCAGAAGCTCTTTAATTTGATGTAGTCCCAGCTGTTTATCTTTGCCTTCACTATCACTGCTTTGGGTGATGTGTCTGTAAAGATGTCTTTGATGTGCATATCCCATAGTGTTTCGCCTATATTTCCTTCTATGTATTTTATGGTTTCAGGTTTTATGTCTAGTTCTTTAATCCATTTTGAGTTGGTATTTGTGTATGGTGTGAGGTAGTAGTCAAGCTTCACTCTTTTGCATGTAGCGGCCCAGTTTTCCCAGCACCATTTATTGAAGAGACTTTCTTTGCTCCAATGCATATTCTTTGCTCATTTGTCAAATATTAGTTGACCATAAATCTGTGGGTTTATTTCTGGATTTTCTATTCGATTCCATTGGTCTGTGTGTCTGTTCTTGTTCCAATACCATGCAGTTTTGATGATTATGGCTTTGTAGTATAGCCTGAAATCTGGGAGTGTGATGCCTCCATTCCCTTCTTTTTTTTTCAGGAGAGCATTGGCTATTCGGGGTTTTTGGTGATTCCATATGAATTTCATCAATAATTGTTCTATTTCTTTGAAGAATAACATTGAAATTTTGATTGGAATAGCATTGAATCAGTATATTGCTTTTGGTAGGATGGCCATTTTAATAATGTTTATTCTTCCAATCCATGAGCAGGGGATGTCTTTCCATTTCTTTGTATCTTCTTCTATTTCTTTTAACAGTATTTTATAGTTTTCTTTGTAAAGGTCCTTTACCTCTTTTGTTAGATTTATTCCCAAGTATTTGATTTTTTTTGTTTCGATAATAAAGGGGATGTTTTTTTTCATTTCTTCTTCAGATTTATTGTTAGTGTATAGGAAGGCTTCTGACTTTTGCATGTTGATTTTGTATCCTGCCACTTTGCTGAACTGATTGATGAGTTCAATTAGTTTTTCTATGGAGTTTTTAGGGTTCTCTATGTATATTATCATATCATCTGCAAATAGTGATAGTTTGACTTCTTCTTTTCCTATTTAGATTCCTTGTATGTCTTTCTCTTGTCTTATTGCTCTGGCTAGGACTTCCAGTATTATATTGAAAAGCAGTGGTGAGAGTGGACATCCTTGTCTTGTTCCAGATCTTAATGGAAATGCTTTCAGCTTTTCACCATTGAGAATGATACTGGCTGTTGGCTTGTCATAGATGGCCTTTATGATGTTGAGGTATGTTCCTTGTATCCCAAGAATTTCAAGGGCTTTTTTCATGAATGGGTGTTGCACTTTGTCGAAAGCTTTCTCGGCATCTATTGATATTATCATATGGTTTTTATATTTCTTTTTGTTGATGTGTTGGATAACGTTGATTGATTTTCGGATGTTGAACCATCCTTGTGTCCCTGGAAGGAATCCTACTTGGTCATGGTGAATTATCTTATGGATACACTGTTGGATTCTGATAGCTAAAATTTTATTGAGGATTTTTGCATCAGTGTTCATTAGGGAGATTGGCCTATAGTTTTCTTTTTTTGTGTTGTCCTTGTTCGGTTTTGGTATTAGTGTAATGTTGGCTTCATAGAACGTGTTAGGTATTATACCTTCCTTCTCAATTTTTTGGAAGAGTTTGTGAAGGATAGGCACCAATTCGTCTCTGAATGTTTGGTAGAATTCATTTGTAAATCCATCAGGTCCTGGGCTTTTGTTTTTGGGGAGGTTTTTGATTACCATTTCAATTTCTCTAATTGTAATTGGTCTGTTTAGGTGTTCTATTTCTTCTTTATCTAGCTTTGGGTGATTGTAGAGTTGTAGGAATTTGTCCATCTCCTCTAGATGGTTGAACTTGTTTCCATATAACTGTTCATAGTAGTTATTAATTATTCTTTTGATTTCTGCTGTGTCCGTTGTGATTTCTCCTCTTTCATTTATTATCCTATTTATTTGTGCTTTCTCCCTTTTTGCCCTTGTGAGCCTGGCTAGGGGTTTATCTATTTTATTGATTTTTTCAAAGAACCAGCTCTTAGTTTCATTGATCTTTTGGATTGTTTTTTTAGTTTTGATTTCATTTATTTCTGCTTTGGTTTTTATTATTTCTTTTCTTCTACTGGTTTTGGGGTTTTTTTTGTTGTTCTTTTTCTAGATCTTTGAGCTTCGAGATTAGGTTTTTTTTTTTTTGAGTTCTTTCTTGTTTCTTGATGTGAGCATCTATTGCTATATATTTTCCTCTTATTACTGCTTTTGCTGCATCCCATACATTAGGAAATTGGTGTCCTCCTTGTCATTCAATTCAAAGAATTTTTTAATTTCTTCTTTTATCTCCTTGTTAGTCCAGTGGACTTCCAGTAGTGTGGGTTTCAATCTCCACGAGGTAGGAGAGTACCTTGCCTTCTTTTTATGGTTTATTTCTAGTTTGATGCTTTCATGGTCAGAAAAAATGGTTGGTATGATTTCAATCTTGGTGTATCTGTTGATGTTTGTCTTGTGCCCCAGTATATGATCGATCCTGGAGAATGATCTGTGTGTGCTTGAGAAAAATGTATACTCATATTTTTTTGGGTTTAGTGTTCTATATATGTCTGTTAAGCCCAAGCACTGTAGATCCTTATTTAGAGCTTTAGTGTCTTTACTTATTTTTTGTCTTGTTGATCTATCCATTGTTGATAGTGGTGTGTTGAAGTCTCCCACTACGTATGTGTTTTCTCTGATGTCTGTTTTCAGAGATGCCAATAGTTGTCTAATATATTTTGGTGCTCCTTTGTTTGGTGAATATATGTTAATGAGTGTTATTTCTTCTTGAAGTATTGTCCCCTTGATCATAATGTAATGACCACTGGGGTCTCTTTATATCTTTTTAAGTTTGAAATCTGTTCTATCTGATATAAGTATAGCTGTTCCTGCTTTCTTTTTTGGTCCATTTGCTTGTAGAATTGTTTTCCATCCTTTAACTTTGAGTCTATTTTTATCTTTTGCAGCTAAATGTGTTTCCTGGAGACAGCAAAAGGTTGGGTTTTGTTTCTTAATCCAGCCTGCAACTCTGTGTCTTTTTATTGAAGAGTTTAGTCCATTTACATTTAGAGTTAGTATTGATATGTTAGCATCTGTATTTGCCATTGTGTTTGTCTTTCCTTTGATTTTATTTATTTATTCTTTTAATAACTTTCTTTGGCCTTCTTTTGTTGTTATTCGTCCCTCTGAGATTCTGGCTTTAGGACTCCTTGTAGTATTTTATGGAGTGGGGGTTTAGTCGTAATAAAATTCCAGAATTTCTGTTTGTCTGGGAAGGTCCTTATTCTTTCTTCATAGAGGAAGGAGAGCTTTTCGGGATAGAGTATTATTGGTTGGCATCTGTTCTCTTGGAGTCTGTTGACTATGTCCCTCCACTCTCTCCTTGCCCGTAGTGTTTCTTCAGAGAAGTCTGATGTCAGTCTGATTGGTTTCCCTTTGAATGTTATCTGTTTCTTCCCTCTTGTCAGTTTCATTACTTTTTCCTTGTCTTGGATTCTTGGGAGCTTTACTATTATGTGTCTTGCTGTATTTTTCCTTTCGTCATGGAAGTTTGGTATTCTTCTTGCTTCTTGTATATCAATTTTCAGCTCCTTCTTCGCGTTTGGGAAGTTCTCTTCAATTATATCCTTGAATATTTTCTCTGTTCCTACATCTCTCTCCTCTCCTTCTGGGATTCCTATAACTCTTATATTTCCTTTCCTCATGGAGTCAGATAGTTCCCGAAGTCTTTCTTCAGTCTTTTTCCTTCGTACTTCTCCTTCCTTTTCTGTTTTAGTTCTTTTTATTTCTGTGTCTTCAAGAGTACTTATTCGTTCTTCCATTTCATCTATTCTGCTTTCATTGCTTTTCCCAGAGTTCTTTAGCGTCTCCATTAATTCTTTGATCTCCTGCATTTCTTTTACTTCCCTCTTTAGGGACTCAATTTCATTCTTCTGGTCATTAATTATTTTCCCCTCATCATTGTTTTCCTTTATGACTTCTGTCAGTTTTTTAATCACAGCAATTTTAAATTCTCTATCTGGAAGGCTCAGAAGTTCTTCCAAGTTACTGTTGTTGCAATCTGGTAGATGGTTTTCTTTTTGCGGTGTGCTTTTTTGCTGAGGAGTTGCTGGGTTGCATGTGGTTTTTCTACTCCCTACTGCCTGTTTTCTAATTTGCCGTATTCCTTGTGACACTGTGTTGCTGGTACTGGCCGGCATCTTTTGCGACCTTCCCAGCTCACCTCTGGCTCCTCTGGGGAACTTCTGCTGGGTTCACAAGTCTCCAGCAAAGAAAGGTCCCTGCTGCAAAATGGCGATGCGGGAACGTGCTCCCCTGCACGCCTGGTCTGCCCCAGTGGTGGGTGCTGCTCCCCTCTGGGCTGGAACTGCAGGCTAGAAGGCACCCGGCATGGGCAAGCCTCCCAGCTTACCTCTGGCTCCTCGGTGAGCCTTCTGCTGGGTTCACACAGTCTCCAGCAAGAAAGGTCCCTGCTGCAAAATGGCGATGCGGGGACGCGCTCCCCTGCACGCCCGGTCTGCCCCAGCGGTGGGTGCTGCTCCCCTCTGGGCTGGGACTGCAGGCTAGAAGGCGCCCGGCTTGGGCAAGCCTCCCAGCTTACCTCTGGCTCCTCGGTGAGCCTTCTGCTGGGTTCACACAGTCTCCAGCAAGAAAGGTCCCTGCTGCAAAATGGCGATGCGGGAACGCGCTCCCCTGCACACCCGGTCTGCCTCAGCAGTGGGTGCTGCTCCCCTCTGGGCTGGGACTGCAGGCTAGAAGGCGCCCGGCATGGGCAAACCTCCCAGCTTACTTCTGGCTCCTCGGTGAGCCTTCTGCTGGGTTCACACAGTCTCCAGCAAAGAAAGGTCCCTGCTGCAAAATTCAAGGGAAGGTTTTTATTCCTTTTGTTAAATGTTTCCAAAGGTGGACACAGCCGCTTCTGTAATTTCCCAGATCGTGACAGGGACCAGGCTGAAACATTTCACTAAATGTTTTACAAAATGGTTAAGGATAAGAGAAAACAGTTATAAAACTGATTAAAATGATTCTGGATTCTGAATACTGTCAGAGTCCCCAGACTGAGCACCATATTAGGACTAGAGGGACCCTCCTGCCTATTCCCTAGGCTTGGGCAATCTGGCAGGGTCTATTTCTCTTGTCCCTTTGAGGGACCTCCAGCCAGTATCCTGTACTGGAAGTTCTGGCCCCAATCTCCAGAAGCCCCAGGAGAAGAACACATTTCTCTCTCTACTCTCAGGCCCGTCTTCCTATCTCTACTTCCTCCTTTTCACTTCCTCTGAGGAAACTCCAGTCCTCTCCTGTTCACAGAGTCACACTTGTTCCTATGGTCTGTGAGATCACATAAAAGTAAAATTTCCAGTGGAGTGCATTTCCCAAATTCTGTGTTTGAACATAACCATGTGTCAGAAAAAGGAGACCAGTTTTTTTTTTTTTTTGTGCTAAACCTGGCCCAATCTTATTTATTTTTATGCATTTTATCCATATGAGGTAAAAATACGGATCTGTAACTTCCTTGTAATTCTAAAGTTGGCACTCCTAATCTCCTGCATGAAATTGTTTAAACTGGAAACTTAGGCATCTCTAGTAAAATAAACAATGCCATCCAGACTAGGGGACTCGACAGCCACAGTTTATAGGAAATATTTCTCCAAAGGCCTCATAAATGACAAAGATATAACTCCACCCATAATAAAGACACTCTTCTTATTATGCGGAAAAAATTAGATATCTGAATCCACTGCTTTCAAGCTTCCATTCCAGAAAAGGATCTGGCTCAGTGTTAATATATATCTAATGCAACCACTTAGATCATTTTCCCCAAACCAAGGAGGAAGCTGCCTCAAGATGAACAGAAGTTTCCACCTCTTGAATAACTACTTGAAGAACCGAAATTTCAACAGTGAAGCCATTTTCCTCATCCAGTCTTCATAAATCTCAGGCCCATTTTTGCCAAGACTGCAGTTAGAATCACCACATGCCTGTGTACCACGGAGCTTTCTGCTTCTCTTAAGAGTTTCAATTCTGCCGGGGAATCCAGCCCTAAGAAGGGAAAAGGTTTCTTCCTTCAGGAGACAACACCCTTTCACTGCCACATAGCTATCGAGCTAATTTTAATTTCTTTTTCTTGAAACTTAGATACCCGATATGCCAACAGTCATTTAAAAAGTATTGTATAAAGGTTAAAGTAGTAGAGTTAGCTAAAAATTGAAGATGAAATTCTTTAAGGATTTAATTTCTGTAGTTCTAGGTCATGCAGACTTAAATGAATTTGGAGGTGTGGATGTTCATGGGTCTGGAGCAGGCTCTGGAGATTGTCAGCTCAGAGAATTGATGCAAAAGGTGGAATAGTTCTAAATAGGCTAAGATTTTATAATTAACAACAGCACACAAGTGCCCACATCTATTTTCTTTTTATTGGCCTCTAGCCCAAACAATAAAAATGGATTTTTGGCAATCAGAAATTTAAAAATCATCTGTGGGGAATGGCATTTTTAATTTAAAAATCACAAGTGGACATACAGTACACAGAAAGGTGTCAAAGAACTTTCCATTCTGTTCTTTTCAGTTCCTGTCATTCAAGTGTTTCTTGCCTATTGCATGCCAGCCACTGTGCTAGGTCCTGCAGTTGCTATCCAGATGAGCGGGCAAACAGTGCCCTTGAGTTTCTTACCACTTGGTTGGGGGAGAGAGGCGAGCAAAGTGGCAGAAAACACTGTCATCTAAATATATTAAAGTAAAAATCCTGTTCTCAATTTATAGCAGAGGTGTGAACTGTGATTCATTCGCTGTGGAAGTACAGAGAGAACAACAAATTTGACTCAGAAGATTTCACAAAGTACATTTGAGTCAGATCCTGAAAGGTACAAAAGTCACCAGGAGAGGGTGATGAGTGGGTTTAGACTTGTTCAGACTTTGAGCAAACACATGCTGAAAAGTCTAGAGAGAAAAAAAAATAATAATATATATATATATATATATATATATAAATGACCTTTACTTGAATTTTTAAGTGAAAGTGTAATTGTAGAGTGTTAACTCTCGGAGGTTAACTATAAAGGCGTATTTTACAATGCGTTTTTATTACTTCAGCAAATTCTTGAATGTGCCTAGGTACTGGATACTGGGTTAGACACTAAAATTTCTGCATATGCTTTGGAGGAAATTTCAATTTTGAAGAATTTAATTCCTTGAATATCTGTTAATTCTCTGAGCTACTTTAAGAAAAAAATGTATCTCCAGAGAAGCTGACACCAGGGGCAAGACCAGCTCCAGCAGGTCACAGGAGCTCAGGGGGCATCTCCTAGGCTGGCCAAAGCCCCAGCCCACTCGGGAGGCCGGCAAGGGCAAATGGGTTCTCAATACCTCCTGCAGGGACCTGGGCTGAGCCAGGTGGTGGCACGGGGGAGGGGTGCACCCATTTCTGATAGCACAACCAGGTCTGCTTCTTCAGTGCCAAGAAGGTGAGAATGTGGGGTGGGAGGAGAAGCCAGGAGAAAGCCTCCTCACCTGCTACCCAGAGACAAACTCTCCTGTGGGGTCCCCCCCAGCCAGCCTCCTACCACTCAGTGACACCCCATCACCAATCATGACCAACTTTCAGCCTGACACTCCAGACCCTTCTACCACACAACTACTTCCTCAGTCTTAGTTACTTATGTTAGATATTTTCCATATTACCAAGTTCCACTGGCCAGGTGTGTCCCAGAAATGTGACCTCTGGATATCTCTCTAGTGAGGCTGAGGACAGAGACTCACAGGGCCCTGGCACCACATCCTGCTGCACTCTGCCAAGAAAGGGAGAAGCAGCTTCTCCTGGATACTGATACTGGATCTCTGAGCTCCTCAGAGGCCAGAGTGAAGTCTTTAAGTGATTCCCTGACTCACTGGACAGACCTCCAGGTAGTTCAAATCTTGACATGCTGACCATGCAGCCCAAGGAACCCAAATTAAGGCAAGTAAACATCCATTGTGCAAATGAGTAGTCTATGCTAAATTCTGATTCCATGATGGCAGCGCCCAGTGTCATGTTCACAGGTATCCTTCCCACCTTTGTCTTCCTCCATTGGAAAACAAGACCCTGGAGAGCAGCAAGCCTGCTGTATGTGAGTCTCCCTAGACCCATTATGCTGAACCAAGCAGAGAAATTCATTTCTAGCTGGAGCCATGAAGACAAGCTGCAGGGAGGAAGCTGCTTTCTGTCTTCCACAAAGAGCCATCTACTTGGATCAGTTCTGCCAGCAGGCCAACTTTAGCTTCCCTGCTGAGACTACCCACACCAAGTCCCTCCTGGACTCCTGATAGCTAGCAGCCTCCTGGTGTCAGCTGATTAGATTTACTCATCCTATTCTCCTCCCTCCCACAATTGCATGTAACTCCAGCACCTGTGCAGGACAAGTCCACTTTCTTTTTCTTTTTATACAGCCCTGCCTCATAATATCATACACCAATTACACAGCTTATAGCTGTTGGGGTACATAATTGAACTGTGTTCAATCATGGGTGTTCTTTAATACAATAAAAGCATTGGACCTGAAAAAAAAAAAGCATCTCCATTTTGGAAATGAGGAATAACAATTGCAGAGAGACAAACAATAGCAATTTTTTTTATTTAGTACAATTTTATTGATTTACAATACCATATAAATTTGGGGGCATAGCTTCTCCTCTAAGCCTCACCTTATCTGCTAAAAAGTTGTAATGCTATTTCCACTATCATCTACCCTGTCACTCCTCTTGCCTAACCTCTAAATCCCCTTCTCCTCCTCCGGAACTACAATATCTTTCATAGCGTCTAAGATTTATTTCTGCTCAGATTGAATATAATTCATTTTAGAATATTATATTGAGGGCCTCCCTGGTGACACAGGGGTTAAAGTCTCAGTGCTATCAAGCTGTCGCTAGCCACTGCAATGTGAGTTCAATCCCTGACCAGGGAGCTAACCCACATGTGGTGCAGCAGATCTCTCCTGCTTTGCCCAATGCACCCCTCAGCAGTGTATTTCAGTAGATCCACCTGTTCTGCTCTGCACTCTGCCTCTGATGAATCTCTTACCCACCACACCTCTGTCCTATACCCTAGTTCTTGTATGCATAAATAAATAAAAATAAATCTTTAAAATAAATAAACAAAATATATTGGCAGGCCACTATGAGTACCACCTGAGACAGAAAGAAATGCAAAAGATGGGCACTGTCTCCAAACCACTTAAAACTGTTTTTTTTTTGTGTGTGTGTGTGTGGGACCCTCGCTGGTGGCCGGGGATCGAACCTGCACTGCAGAGGCTGTGGGCAGCCTCTCAACCCAGAGCTCAACTGCCACGCCACCAGGGGAGGCCCCCACTTAAAGCTGTTTTAACTCACAGTTTCAAAAATATTATTTAAAAATGCAGTATGACCATCACAAAGAAAAAAATACTGGTATTGCATGTTATGCATACATTTCAAAGGAGCATGAAAGTTAGAAAAGAGGCACTTCATCAAGGAAGGACAAAAATGAACAGCAATAAAAACTTGAAGATGTAGCCAAGTCTAAAAATGAGCAATTGTTTGCATGTCATTATGGTCAACAAATAGGCCATTGTAGCTACCTTTGACTTCAAATAAAGGAAGAAGCAGGCCCTGCGCTTGGGGGCAAATAACATAATCTAAATGGGTGATAGCAGAACACAGAGTGATTAATTCTTCTTTTGTTCTTATATTTCCTATAAAAATTATCATATATTAAAAAGAATAAAATGAATGATAATTGAAGCCCAAGGTAAGTGAGAAGACAATAAGAATTTGGCCATATTCCATGAATTCAAGTTTAGTTCCAGGTAAATTACATAAATTATATAGCATAGAATTATAATAATATGCAGATGTTACACAACTATTGAGCTTATGAATAGTTTTATGTGTTCATGAATAGTTTAAGCAGACCAAGTGCTTGCAGTTAGGCTAATATTGCTACATATTTTTAAAAAGTGTTAAATACCATTTCTAGAAACTATAAACTGTGATGAAAATCAAAAAATTTTATATGGATGTCAGTTATTTGTTTCCTCAAAATATTGCAATTTCACACTGGTATGCTAAGTACTGAAAGAAAATATAAAAATGACAAATAGAGCAGGAATTCTGTTTCAGAATATTAAGAGTTTAATAGGGGAGTTAAGGAAATAAACTGAAACAAAAAAAAACAAATAAGATGAGATAAAGTTATAAGTATTCTTGAATCTTCTGTCTTTTTTAAGGAAAGAGAGTATAGTGCTCTAAATTTTCTCTTCCCCTCCCCCATCTTTCCTATACTTATTCATTCAAGACTTTTTTAAATGAGTTTTTATGTGCAAGGCATTGAGCTACGTGGTACAGAAAATAGCGAAGAGTAAGGAGTAGATCTTGCCCAAGGAGCTAATAATGAGAGAGCATTTTATTAAAAGCGTAAAGGTAAATGTCTTTGTCCGCTGGGCTGCTATAGCGTAAGCACCATAGACAGGGCAAATTAAACAATCATCATTTATTTCTGGGCCTCTCCGGTGGCGCAGAGGGTTGAGTGCAGAGCTGTGAAGCTGTCCACAGCCTCTGCAGTGCCGGTTTGATCCCGGTCAGCCAGGGAGACACCCCCATGGCGAGTCAGACCTCTCCTGTCTCGCCTGCTACTCCCCTCAGCAGTGTGCTTCGAGCCTTCCACCTGTTCTGTTCCCAGCTCTGTCTCTGGTGAATCCTCTCACCCTCCCGTGCCTCTGGCCTGTACCCCAGCTCTTGTATAAAAATAAATAAATCTTAAAAAAACTATTTAAAAAAAACATTTATTTCTCACAATTTTGAAGACTGGAGGTTCAGATGAAGGCACTAGCCAATTTAGTGTCCCAGTATTATTTTAGGGGCTGTAGAAAGATTTCAGACATTTCTCCATAGATTCTTTCAGCTTGATAAGAGGATTTCCAAATATTTTAGGGGCATTTTCAATAGTTTTCTTACTCTCAGCTCAAGATAAAATAAAACCAGGCAAAAATGAATGTTACCAGGACTCCAACTGTTAAGGGGAAAAAAAAACAACAACCATTTTTACCCATTCTAAAGGTCTAGTCATCTGCATGCACCAAGGCAAGAAAAAAGATTTAGTATGCTAAAAGATCTTTAATTTACTTGAAGTTCAAAGAACAAGAGAGTGGGAGAGTGAAATAGAGTCAGAGAGAGACAGACAGATTGATAGAGAAAGATTTCAAACAATATAATTTCCAGATTAAACTGCAAAAATCACCCATTCCCTCATTGCAAAATGCCCAGCCAAACAGGCGGGGCATAGAGTGGGGCGGTTGCAGCCAGAAAGCTTGCCAAGTGTCAAAGGCATCTCTCAGTGGGGAACCATAAGAAAGGGGTTAGACAGGTTCCAGAGTGCTGGGACAGAAGGAAAAACCCAAAATTTATAATGTACCATAAAATCCATGAGATCAAAATAATGATTGCCTACCTGCTGAAGCTTTAAATTCTCAGGATGATTCTCTACACGGGTCTCTCCTTCTTCCTTGGTGCCACCTCTCTGTCTCTCTCTATATATACATATATATACATATATATATATATATATATATATATATATACACACACACACACACACACACACACACATGTTAGGGGGAAAAGGATGTCCCAAAGCTAATTCCATACAGGCTTTGTGGACTCCACCCCCAACCCAGGTCAAAGCCAAAGACACTGGGAACTCCAAATCCCATCACCACCAAAGGGAAGGTGGCTGGGACCTGAGGGTGGGGTTAAGCAGCCAGGTGGATAGAAAAGGCAGACACGTGACGTGGGCTTTGGGGATCCCCCATTTTTGGCTCTCCGCCAGTTCGGAGCATCCGGCCAGCTCTGAGAGTGACTTTGGGTTTCCAGGTCGTCGGATCGGGTAGGACGCATTAAAGACTTTATTTCCCTATTTTCTTCCTGAGAAAATACATTTTCCTTATTTTCCTTTTTTTATTTTTCCTATTTTCCTAAAGTACATTTTCCTTATTTCCTTTTCTCTTGTAAATAAACCTTTTATTAACCTTTTGTGTGTGTCTGTAGTAGAGTATTCGTAAGTCCCTTTAAAGCGCCCAGGTGAGGACCCACAGCCAGGAACCCGTTTAATATCGGGGTTGCTCTATAACATATATACACATATACATACACATATACATACACACACACACATATATATACACCTTTCATTTCTTTCTCTTTCCCAGCAGCTCTGTTCAGGAAGTCCAGTCTGCTGCATTCTGTGAGTTGTAGTCCACTGCACTGGCAATGTTGGCAGTGTAGAAGTGGGGACAAGAAAGGTGGCATCCTTTCCCACACCCTCAGTGACACTCCTTTCCCTCTCCTGGTGACATATTCTGTAACAGAAACTGTTTTTCTCAAATAGATTTGTTGATGTGATTTTTTTTAATGGAGTGATTGCACTTTGATATATAAGAATCCCCTAACATTTTAAAGAGAATTGGCAGAAGTACTATCTGCTTGGATTGAACTAGCATAAATAACTCTCAAATTTAATAATTTTCAATGTCTATATGGTAAATTTACATTTACATCTTAAAAACAATATAATATTTTATATAAATATAATGAATATAAATAAAATGACACAAGAAAAAATGTGAAGTAATGATGCAACCAAAATTGGTCAAAAATCAGAAACATATGTAGCTATTTTTTTTTTAAAAACTGGCCTAGTATCAACAAAGGGAATGTGTATCTGTATGCTGCTGGAATTAAAGAGGTACATTTGTCCTTTACTTATGCCTGAAATGCATTTCTACAATAATTACTTGTAAAACTAAACAATGTAGCTCTGCTAAATCCTCTGCATGAGTTCTTCCATTCTTTTTCATTGACATCTTCAAAGCCATAATCTTGCAAAGGCAACATTTTCAACTTGGTTTGTCTTGAAAGTCTTTGAAATTCAGTCAGATTAGTTTTCCTCATTCACTCTGCCTCTTCTTTGAAGAAACTATTTATCTCACCTTGTTGTCGACCTCTAAACCCTTTTTCAATGGAAAAGAAGCAATAATGAAGGCCCAGAGTATCCAAATACTTACTCATCATAGGCAGCCTGAAAGAACAAAGAGCCCAGGAAGATACAATGCGGAACAGTACCCTTAAACTTAGTGGTGGCATGATAGGAAGTCTCTCTTTTACAAGACAGCCTGGCAGATCTTACAATACCAAATAAAAATTTTACAAATGTAAACTACTTGTTTCCTGTGAAAACTTACTTTGCAATTGTTTTTCTCATCCTAAAGCACAGATCATTCTGCCTGAGAATTTGACACATTCCTATTCTGGAGTCTCTTCAGCAGCACCAGAAAATACAGAGAATAGCCTTTCCATCCCTTTGAGTCTGAAAGTTTGCCTGAAAATTGTCACTTCGCCACCAACTGGTCAGCACTTTTACCTTTGATACCAGTGACAATTCTGTCAGTCCTTTCTCAAATTTCTTTAAGCTTCAAGTCCCCACTTAACAGTTAATTAAAAGAAATTATCTGTTTCTAAATGTAAATTTAAAATTTCCTTAGTTATTGGTGTGCATTTGCTGTGCCACGTTATAAACATAATTTTTATTATGTATGCAAACCTGCTGTGCTATTACATTCAAAAGCAACTGATCATTAGTAACTATATTAATTGGTGATTAAAATTCTAATCTTTAAATGCTTTATATCCTAACATGTAGTTTGTTATTAATACTTATTTTTGGGCCTCCCCAGTGGTGCAGCGGTTGAGCGCTGGGTTGCAAAGCTGCCCGCGGCCTCTGTGGCACCGGTTCAATCCCCGGCTGCTCCCCGGCTGCTCCCCAGCCACCGGAGGAGGGTCCCACATGGCGTGCAGACCTCTCCTGCCGCCCGCTGCTCCCCTCAGCAGTGTACTTGGTCCTTCTGCCTGCTCTTCTCCCCGCTCTGGCTCTGGTGAATTCTCTCACCCTACCGCGCTTCTGACTGTACCCAGTGCATGTATAAACAAAACAAACAAACAAACAAATAAATAATAAATAAAAAGAAAATGCCTCTATTAAAAAATACTTATTTTTGGCATTACACTTTATCTAAAAAAAACATGTTAGGTATTTTTGTCTTAATATGTAATGCATTTTGTTTTTTCCCTTTTAAAAATAAGCTCCCATTTAGCACTTTCTTGTAACCATCAGATTTTCATAAATGAAATATTGAAGTTAACAGGATAAACCTGTATTGTTACACCCATCATTCCTGTAGACAAGCTTTTTTCATCCTCTTGTCTTTGAATTAGAGATTTTAAAAAATTGTGAAACTCTTGTTTCTGTTGCATGTTTGATATATTAAGGGTAGAATTATCTTGAACATGAGAGCTTTATTTGGTTTTGAGGGTGATTCTGGACTTTCAACAGGATGGGGTAACTGCATGGAATTTTAGATTGTCTCCCTAGAGGATGGGAGGATATTTTTATTTGTGGGGTGGAGAAGTGCACAGTTATTCCAGTAATCAGAGATATAGAACTATGGCAGATACTTCTAACTGGCCCCAGTATCAGTTCTCATTTTGCTTAGTGATGAAACTTCAAATATTAGTCAGACATAAGTACAAAAGTTTGAAGAAAAAAAAAAAAGACTTCCCTAGCCTCTCTAAGTGTGGCCATGAGACTAAGGTTTGGCTAATGGGATAGACAGAGGAGTATGTGTACAGCTGATAAAGGGCTGATAACAAAGATATACAAAGAACTCACAGGACTCAACAAAAACAAAGTGAACAATCCAGTCAAGAAATGGGCAGAAGAACTTAAAAGATACTTCTCCGAAGAGGAAATGCAAACGGCCAACAGACATATGAAAAAATGTTCAACATCCCTTATAACCAGGGAAATGCAAATCAAAACCACACTGAGATGCCACCTTATACCAGTGAGAATGGCACATATCAAAAAAAACTAGCAACAACAAATGTTGGCGAGGATGTGGTGAAAAAAGAACTCTCCTGCACTGCTGGTGGGAGTGCAAACTGGGCCAACCACTATGGAAAGCTGTCTGGAGGTTCTCAGTCTACTAAAAATGGAGCTACCATATGACCTGGCAATTCCACTCCTAGAAATCTACCCAAAGGACACTGAAACATTGATTTAAAAGGACACCTGTACCCCTATGCTTATAGCAGCACTATTTACAATAGGCAAAACCTGGAAACAACCCAAATGTTCAAAAATAGATGACTGGATCAAGAGGATGTGGCATATATACACAATGGAATATTACCCAGCAATCAAAAAAGAGAAACTCATGCCATTCGCAGCAATGTGGATGGAGCTAGAAGGAATTATGCTCAGTGAAATAAGCCAGAAGGAAAAAGAAAAATATCGGATGGTTTCACTTATAGCAGAATATAGAGGAACATCAGTGTAAAAAAATAATAACAGCACAAAACACAACAAAGCAAAAATGGACAATTATAAATCAGAGACATCCTGCAGGGGAGAAAGAGGGAGAGGGATCAGAGGGAGGGATGGAGGAGCACAGGGGACTGAGGTGATGGTGCATGGGTGCAATAGGGAAGGAAACTCAATGGGGACTACACCTGAGGGGGTGGGGGGAAGCAAATATTGTTTAAAAATGAACAATGATGTAAAAAAATAATAATTATTGAAAAAAGAGGAGTATGTGTAGATCCTCTGGGAAGTTTCTTAAAGAGAGAAGTATGTCTTTTTTTTCCCTCTGGTCTCCCTGTCTTGCATGTGGATGTCATAATTCAAGGTGAAATAGCCAATTCATAAGTCAGTGTGAAAATCACAGGTAACAATTGGTGGAGCAACCTGTCAGAAGTCTAGGGTCTCTGAGAGAAGCGCTATCTGAGCCTAGGACTGTTAGTATTTCCCTGAGAGAGATAAACCATGGTAATTTTGGGCTTTTCATCAGTACTATTATTTCCTTCAAATAATTATATTTTATTAGTTAGTTTCAACTATCTTAATATTACAACTATCTTATATTGCTTTATTTCATTTTAACTTGATAGTTTCCTGAAAATGAAAACTTCCCCTCTCTCTCTAAAATGTGCCAAACTTTTTATTGTTTTTATTGTTTTTATTCAATGTGACCATTCTTGTGAGCGTGGGAAGTTTGATCTCATAAACAATGTACCATTTATGAACCTTTTATACAGAAATTGCATCATGACTAATACTCAAAATATCTCAGTATTGTAAACTTACAAGGTAAACATAAAACTACTTGTTTCAGTAATGTACACTCAATGGAAAACAAAAAGGCATTAATAACAGCAATTTCTCTTAAGAAGATGTGCAGGTCATAGGAATGAACACTGAGACACAATGCTAAGTTGATAACACAGCTAAAGAAATGTAACTGGCATTTCCTTTGGGGATGGGGATTTTTACCAAAAAAAAAAAAAAATGCTTTTAAAACTACACTGTTTTATCTGTGTTGCCATGTCAAAATAATAGGCTTGCCAAAGTAGGCGAAATGTGTGAATGTTCAAGCTTCATAGAACTGAAATCAAGTTCACAAATAACATTGACCAAAGTTCACCATGTGACCAGGGAAAAACACTTGCAAGGCATTTGATTAGCTTGTCCTTTGCAATGTTCCAGGCTATTCACATTGACAATCCCTTTTATTGCTGTGTTTGCTGCAAGGGAGGTATATAACCAGTTGTTTGGGGTAAAATACGATGGGAAGGTTTTCCATGGGTTCTACATAAAAGTAAAACTATGGAAATCTGATGTCAATGTGTGGTCACTCACTTGATATATTTCTCAAATATAAGTGGTCTTCATAAGCAGTTTCCTAGCTAAAAGGTTCCTCAATTCTTGGAATGTCCTGATTGATGAGAGCAACATTTGTCATAATATTCATTGTCTTCAACAAGATGGTGGCTACCAGAGAGAAAGAGGTTGCAGGAGGGTGGAACAGGTGGAGGGTGTGGGTTGGATGATGGTGTAGGTTAACAAGACTTGGTAGTGGGCATCGTGTGACATATATAGTGGTTGAGGTGTGAAGTTGTATACCTGAGTAACCTGTATACTTCTATAGGGTTGTTAGGTAATATTATCTCAATAAAAAATGTGTATTTTTTGGTTTTTGTCTCAGTTCCTGAAAATGCTTCAAAGCTATAAAAGAGCAATCAATGTCTTTTTATTATAACAAGCCCTTTTATACCATAGCTGGGTTAATGCTCATGAAAGTGACTTTTGGAAAGCTCCTATATAGATGGGGCTGATTGTCATGGGAGCCACCAGGTAATAGAACATTTAGCCTTGTCCCTTAATTTTGGGGTCTGGGGAGAGGGGCTGGAACTCACAGATAGTCTAGGCAAAAGATGTTTTGAAGTGGTAGGTTACAAGTTGCCCCAAATCCTATTTGAACTGACCAGGTAGAGTAAATCATGGACCAGCAAGCTCTATCTCAACATCCTGTCCAAACAATCTGGCCCACCACCATGCTAGAACTAAAGCTTTAGATCCTGACTAGTGATTATCTCATAATTTCCTGGTGGGAGAAGACCAAGCGTCCACAAATATGCTGTCATTATGCAACTTGTCTCCTCCTGTCCTGGCATAGCTTAACCCAGAAAAGCTATGGTGTTTCTTTTCTCCTCCCTGCCCTTGGACATATCCTTTAAAAATATCTCCTCCTAACCCCCTTTATGAAGGTAGGCCAATTTTCTGAAACTAGAGCAAACTAATCATCCCCAAAGAGGAAGGTCATGGGAACCTCTGATTTATTATTAATTGATGAGGAGCCCCAACCAGTTGGAGTTGTGATTGGCATTTTGAGTTGGAGGTCTTTGTTGGAAGCTTAATTTACAGGTGATCAGTCAGAAGCATAGGTAACAACCTAGGCTTGAGAACTGGCATCAGATGTACAGTTTTGAGGGACTGAGGCCATTTTCCTGTGTGATTTCATAGGAAGTGTCAGAATTCAGTTGAATTTTCAAATACCCTGCAGGTGACCAAGAATGGCTGTAGGATCTCCTTACGTCTCCCCATGCAAAAAACATTTTCATTGGGTCTAGGAACCCACAAAAATCACTGACAATTTACTTAAATAAAAGATATTACCTGCATTCATTACTTTGAAAGGGCCCATTGGAAAAACAAGAACTCCCCCCTCCCCGCAAAACCTAATAATTATAGTATTTATTGAATATTCAATTGATTGAGTATACTCAATTGGCTGACTGAAGTGGAGTGCCTTAAGATCCTGCTGGCACTTGACTGTCCGAAGGGTTTTCCTTTAAGTGAGAAATTGTGTCCCAATTTCTCTCCAAGTGATGAATGGTCCTTAATACCATCCAAGCTACTTGCCCTTCATGCTTAATACCTGTAAATTTATTTTAAAGGTTATCTTTAGAGGTGGCATCATTTTTTCTACTTTATTCAAGGTGCGCTCTCAGGAGTCCAGAATATAAACACTAGATATCCTTTCCTAGTTGTTTCTTAGTTCATATGTTGTATTATATACAGCATATAAGCAGTAGCAACTTCACAGAAGATGTGTAGGTTTCCTCAACAGTATCGCCAGCGTCACCCACCAAGATCTGGCTTGCTTCCTGTACAATTATTTGGGTTTTTTTGGTCATCACTTAAACAGAGCTGCTTGCTCTTTCTTTCTTTCTACTCCTCTGTAGAAGATTTCCTTACTTTCATATTATCCAAAGGTTTGGTGACTTCATTCACTGGAACTTTAGAAAGTATGATGTCCTTGCTGCTGCCAGGCTCTGATTTTTGGCAGTGGGAGGAGCAAGTCAAAATGTAGTCTCTCGGGTTCGTGTCTGTATCCACAGAGCTGAGAACAGGGCCTGGAAGACAGTCATGACTCAGTAAATATTTGCAGAATGAATGAATGAAGGCCACATTGAAATTGGATTTCTCTAAGGTATCAAGTTTCTGTTTTGACAAACCAGAATGGAGAATTTCAAGGAACTTGGAAGGTTTTATAGTTGAGGAAACTAACGTTTACAGGGGATTACATACGACTCATAGTCCACACTGTTTTCTTGTTTACCAATTGTAGGCCAAACTCTCCAGTCGGGTATGATTTTTTTTTTTCATCGTGACCGACTAGGATTTATTCCAGGGATGCAAAGATGGTTCAACACATGGAAATCAATCCATGTAATTCATCTTTTCAACATAAGGAAATAAAAAATCATACGGTCATATCAAAGGCCAAGACGCATCTGTTCAGACTCAGCGCACATCTAGGATAAAAGCTCTTAGTGAAATGGGGGTAGAAGAAACGCAACAGGACAGAGCCCTCTCTGCAAGCTGACAGCGGACACCAAGTACAGTGGCGAGAGCTGAAGCTTCCCTCTGAGGTCGCGCATGACTGCTGTCAGCCTGCTGCCCTCCGGGCTGCGCGCCTGCTGGCGGGGTGTCGGGGTGTCGGGACTGTCGGGGTGTCGGGGTAGATGGGGTGTCGGGGCAGGCGGGGTGTCGGGGCGGCGGGTGGCGGGGTGTCCCGGCAGGCGGCGAATCGGGGTGTTGGGGTGTCGGGGCTGGCGGGGTGTCGGAGCTGGTGAGGTGTCGGGGTGTCGGGGCTGGCAGGGTGTCGGGGTGTCGGGGGTGTCGGGGTGTCGGGGCAGGCGGGGTATCAGGGCTGGCGGGGCAGGGGGTTGTCGGGGCAGGCGGAGTGTCGGGGTGTCGGGGCAGGCGGGGTGTCGGGGCAGGCAGGGTGTCGGGGCTGGCGGGGCAGGCGGAGTGTCGGGGCAGGCGGGGTGGCTGGGCTGGTGGGCTGGCAGGGTGTTGTGGCTGGCGGGGTGTCAGGGCAGGCGGGGTGTCGGGGCTGGCGGGGTGTCGGGGTGTCGGGGTGGCCTGGCTGGCGGGGACTGTGCGCGGGGCCATCTGGGGTGAACGGGACTGTCCATCGCCTCCCCCGCAGGTCAGCGCACTGGGCGCGGCGGCCACACCGGCCTCCAGGGTCGGGGTCCAGTCGCGGCGGGGGGGGGCTGTCCCGGTTCCCCCGTGGCAACGCCCCCCGCCCGCTCCCGACTGGCCTTTAGTACCTCCCCGCGGGGCAGGCCCGGGGCGCGCGGCCGAGTCCCCCCGCGGAGCGCTCGGCGGGAGGGCGGGGCGGGCGCCCCAGAGTCAGACCCGGGCTCCCCGAGAGGCGCCGGCGCGGACAGGGGGAGGCCGCTGCAGGGAGAGCGCACGCCGCCTCCCCGCCCCCGTCTCCCCGCCCCGTCTCCCCGCCCCCGTCTCTCCGCCCCCGACTCTCCGCCCCGCCCCCGTCTCCCCGCCCCGCCCCCGACTCTCCGCCCCGCCCCGTCTCTCCGCCCCGCCCCCACCCCGCCTCGCCCCCGTCCCCCCCCGCCCGGCGCCCCGCGCCGCCCCCCGCCCCCGCCCCGCCCGCCCCGCCCCGCGCGGCGATTCGCCGCCCGCCCCCCGCCGTCCCCGCGGCGTCATGGCGGCGCTCAGCAAGGCGTTCGGCGCGTCGCTCCCGCACAACTGCTACGAGGTCGGGCACACCTGGCACCCGTCCTGCGGGGTCGCCTTCCTGCAGATCACCGGGGGCGCGCTCGAGGAGTCCCTCAAGATCTACGCGCCCCTCTACCTGGTGAGCCCCGCGGGCGGCGGAGGCCGGGGGGGGGGTCGGGGTGGGGGGGCCGGGCCAGGGTTCCGGGGGGCCGGGCCGGGGATCCAGGGTGTCCGGACGTGGGGCCGGGGGTCCTCCCGCGAAGGGCCGGGGGCGGGGGGCGCCCGGGGCCTGCGTCCGGGCGGCAGGTGGGGGCGAGCGGTCCCCGAGGCCTGTGCGGGCGGGGCGGGCGCCCCACTTCATGGTCGACGTCAGGACCCAGAGCGCGGATCGGGCCCCCGGCACCCCCTTTCCGCGCCGGGAGCTGGGGTGCCCGCTCAGCCCCCGGCTCTGCTTTACCCCCCGCCCCCAACAAGGGCGCGCACGCACCAGCCCCTGCGCCCCGGGCCGCCCGGGGTGCGGGTATCCGCAACCTCACAAAATAAGCTCCCCCTGAGCTGGTTTCCAGGCGGAGTTGTCCGCGGGGGCCGGAGGGGGGCAGCGCGGGCGGCAGGGCGGCCGAGCCCGGACTTTGCCACCTGAGCCCGTCGCGCAGGCTCACCTGGAAAGCGGCTGAACCCCCAGTTTCTCAGGAGAGTGTTTGGAATTAGGTGTTTATCATGAGGACTGCTGAAACTTCTTAGGTGTTGTCATTAGCATCTGTGGTTCTCCCCCCCTTCCCCCCCCGCCCCAATAACCTTGTCTTTGGTAATAGGGGTTTGTTATTTTGGCTACTGACATAGATTCTCTCAATCCCCCTCCCCCCCCCCATACAGCCTGTGCCCCCAGAAGACAGACATCAGGTATTTTTGGCGTTTCCTGAAAGCTCCACTCAATATTCAGTGGGTGCTCAGTTCTCCTCCTGGAATTGTCATTTGTGTTTGTGCCCTGGTGCGCCTGGACGTGCTCCTTGTAGTGCCACTTGAAATTCTGATTATTTCTTACAGACATAATGCAGAAGTCGGTGACTTTCTTTGAGCTTGATATGCCAGGAACGTGTGTTTTTTTTTTTTTTTTTTTTAATCAAGGTGCGATGAGGCAGGAAGGTCATGAAAAGTCTGTGTTTTACCAATACCTATCCAACTAGATATATAAGTACTTCCTGAGGATAAATTCTCCATCTCATTTGGCCTTATTTTTCTTGTACTCTCTGTGTAATTCAAATTTTAGATCACTACTTATTAGCCATAAGTAAAATTAGTGGGAACTCACCCGTATTTTCAGTGAAATAGAAGATAATAGAAAATATTAGAGTGCATAAGCCTTATTTCATGACAATTTTGTTTCAGTTATATTTGTATGTGTGGCTGGGGCTACTTAGAGCATATTTTAGCACTTTTCTAAGTGTCCAATAGTTGATTAAATGTGTAACCCCAGGTCCCAGAAGTTAAGGTGGTATGTCAGTGCCATCAATTACTAGATGTTTCACTGTGTATGTTACTTTGCCTTTTCTTATGAGAATTAAGTTAAACAATGCTTTAAAGATTAATCACTTATTTTTTAGTCCATAGTAGGTCTTGAATAATAGATATTTTTTCTTTCCCTTACCCCAGTGGCTTGTTAGTTATCTTGAAGTTCGTTGAGGGTGACTAGGGAAGGCTTCTTGGTGGAATTTACGTTTGGCATGGACAAAGAGAAAGATGGATTTGTTTAGTAAATATTTGTAGAATACCTATTTTTTTTTTTAAAGATTTATTTATTTATACAAGCACTGGGTACAGTCAGAAACACGGGAGTGTGAGAGAATTCACCAGAGCCAGAGCGGGGAGCAGAACAGGCAGACTGAAGAAGCACACTGCTGAGGGGAGCAGCGGGCGGCAGGAGAGGTCTGTGCGCCATGTGGGACCTTCGGCCGGCAATGGAACCCGTGCTGCAGAGGCTGTGGGCAGCTTCGCAACCCAGCGCTCAACCGCTGCACCACCAGGGAGGCCCCAGAATACCTATTCTTAATGGAGGGAGAATAGTGTGCATTGGGACAGAAATCTGAGTGGTTCTGTAAGAGAAGCAGAATGTATATTGATGGGCTAAAACAAGCTTGTTGTTTAGGAATAATGAGCAATAACAATTCTTTTTTATTGGACACTTATGTGCTTAGACTTTTAGGTATTCTTATTGATCTTTATACAACTTCATCTTATCCCCATATTACAAGTAAGAAACCTGAAGGGTTGAGAGATTAAGTGACTTCTAAGATTCAGAACTAGTAAGGGAAAGAGACAGGATTCACTTCCAGGTTTTTAAATTTTTAAATGAGCTAACATGTTTTAGGAGTGAGGGCAAGCTGATTCTAATGTATGATACCATATCACGACCATCACAGAGATACTGATAACCCTACACCACAATCTAGGTTGGTGTTTTTTTTAAATTTCAAAGTCAGACTGAAGGCCAGGCTAAGAGGGCCATTGAGAATTTTTTTTACCAAAGGGGTTACAAGTACCAAATTGTCTTAAGTTGATGAATCTGTTAGTACTGGGTGGACTGGATTGGAAAGTTTGTGAGTTAATGAAGTAGATTCACTACAAGATAGAAAGAGTAGTTGCTGTGGAATCCCACTCTGCAAATTACTAGCAGTGTGATCTTAGGAATTACCTCACCTCTTTAAGCCTTAGTCTTATTGCTTTGCAGAAGATAATTATACCTGTTTTTTAGGGCTGTTGTGAGGATTTAAATAGAATACTGCTGTATAGGAATAGCAACTGTTATGCAATAGGGCCCTAATAAAGTGTTGTTATTATTAAAATAGTACATTAATTTGCTGTGTCTGTCTACTCTTAGAATGTGGTTTGATAGAGAAAGCCAATATTTCCGTAAGTGCTTAATAAGTGAATGAAAGTATCAATGAATGAAGGCATGAATAGTTTACGAATGAGGAGGAGGTCTGAGTGCCAGAGAGAATGAAAGGGCAGTTCCAAGAGGCACTTTGCAAAAGACATTTCACAGGGAAGGTATTTCCCAGGAGGAATGAACAGGACTCAAGACTGAGAACATTGGGGCAGTGTGAGGACTTGTTTATGCGTCTAGGGTTTTAAGTCTGATGCTGGTGCCATCATTGACGGTGCCATCATTGATGCTGGTGCCATCACATTGAGAAACTGTGAAGGGAAGCTGATTTGGGGGAAATTTTTAATAAGAGTGTTTTCTGGAGCCTTTAAAATGGATCTTGTTTATGTTTTTCATTTGAAGTATTACCATGTGCATTGTGCTAAACTGATTCCTGTTGTTCCTTTTATGTTTACTCACTATGCTTATGTTTCTTTTCATCTTGTTGTCTACACATGTTCTTAGCATTCACCTTTTATGGCTTAAACCATTTTGAAATGAAGTTGTACTGTTCCTTTTAGTAGTGAATCTTTGTGTTTTCACAGTTGTAAGAAACATCAATCTTCATCCTCAATTCACTTCATGAAATTTTTTTTTAAAGAATTCTATACATATGGTATATATGCTACAAATTTATGCATGTGCCAAAAATATATTTCCAGGAGTTATATTTATTTCCTGGATGTTAGTTATTGTCACACATTCATAATAAGTGGCACCCTTCTCCACACATATACGTATGACAGTTATTAAACTGCTTAAACCCTCCAGCTGCCCCTCAAATTGATAAAAGCACAATATTCTTGGCAATGTGTGTCAAATTTAGATTATATTCATATATGGGGGATGAATTCTGTGCTGTTCAAGTTTTTAGGTACTTTGTCTGAGATAGAAAACTTGTTCATTATCTTAGTTGGTTCTAAGAACTTTCTTAATTATGCACTTAGGGTTTTCCTGGTTGACTTTCTTCAAGATCTTCAGGATAGGGTACTAACATTTACCTTTAGCTGAGTCCTAAGTAGAACCTTTTGTACTTTTTGGAAAGAATGATTTAAAAACTTGCTTCTTCATTGATCTTTGGATGTTTACACCTATCTGCAGAGCATGAGAATGTTTACTTAATATTTGCTTCCTTTGAACCATATCATCTAACAAGTCTGTTAGATTATAAAGAGTCAGTTGATCACCTCTAAACTCTGAGTAAACACTAAATCAAGACTTGAATTTTTAGGAAAAAAATTAACTTGTGGACAGTCCCTGGTTAGTTGCTAAAGGCTTGAAAACCACTGACAGTGAAGAAATCAATTCGTTGTAGACTGAGTTTTTTTTTTTTTAGTGTTGTCAACAGATTCATCCTATGCGAAAAAATATAATTCTACAACACTTCCAATGCCTAATAATCTACTTAGAATTAGCTGTTCAGTATGATTTAAGAAGCAGGATCTTGAATTTTGGGATTAAATTGCCTATTTTAGAATTCTAACTCATTGTTTACTTGTGAGTTGCGTAACCTCAGACAAATTACCTGTATTGTTAAGTCTTAATTTCTGCATCTGTAATATTGGAGAAACTTTTTTTTAAAAAAGATTTGTTTATTTATGCATACAAGAACTGGGGCACAGGCCAGAGATGTGGGAGGGTGAGAGGATTCATGAGAGACAGAGCGGGGAGCAGAACAGGCAGATCTACTGAAACACACTGCTTAGGGAGCAGCAGATGGGATAGAGTCAGGAGAGGTCTACTCAGCCATGTGGGTTGCTCCTTGCCTGGGGATCCAGCTCATACTGCAGAGGCTGCGGTTTGCTTCTTGGATTGCTTCATAGGTTGCATCTTAACCGTTTGGGCAACCAGGGAGGCCCCCTCCCTTTTATTTTTGTGAAGCCTTAAGTTAAGAGGGTGGAGGTGAGGGATACATTTTAATCTCTATGTTGGGTAAAAAAAAAAGATGATTCTTAAACAGTTTGTTATTGTTCCTTTGTAGATGTGATATTCATTTACTTTTTTTAAAAAAAGATTATGCATACAAGAATTGGTACAGGCTAGAGGTATGGGGGTGAGAGGAGTCACCAGAGACAGAGTGGAGAGCAGAACAGGCAGATCTACTGAAACACACTGCTGAGGGGAGCAGCAGGTGAGTCAGGAGAGGTCTGCTGAGCCATGTGGGTTGCTCCCTGGCCAGGGATGGACTCATGCTGCAGAGGCTGCAGGCAGCTCCATAGGCTGCATCTTAACCCTTGTGCCACCAGGGACGCCTGGTCTTTTTCTTTTAAATGAGCAATTAAGTGATGACTTTTCCTATTCATTAGCATGACTGTTTGAGTTTTTGAACTTGTTTTTATGTGACAATATTCTTTGGCTAATCTCTGTTGAGTACAAAGGGTATTTTCAACATAGCACTTATCGCTGAGAATTGTACTAACATGTTGTCAGCTCACCCTTTTCAGCAGTTGCTATGTCTGAGTCTAACTGACCAAATCTGATTTACCATTTGTCCCTTGAGTTATCCTAGATCAGAGATAAAAATTAGTTAATATTGGAAAATGGAATCTAATTATGACCCATTACAGTTCTTGTTTCTGAGTTAGTACTTTCTTACTAAAACAGACATTTGAGTGATTTAAAAATGTAAAAGGCTTCAATAGAAAGAATACTTAATAGGAATTTTCAAAGCCAGTGTTATATCTGTTTGCATGGTTTAGTAAAACATTCGCTTCAAATCAAAATGAGTGGTCTTCTATTTAGGAAAATTTATCCTCTTCAATACAAATGAAAGGAACATACTTATTTTGTTAAGAGTTTATAGTCCAGAAGGGGAGATTAATCATGTATGTTGTCCTGGAAATACAAATTCAGTGAAATGAGTACTGTATAGTATGGATAAAATGGTTTGAGAAATCCATGTTGGAGAACCAGATTTGACTGGGAGATGAGAAACTTAATAGAAGTGGCATTTTAGTTGAAGGAAAAAGTAGAATCTGAAAGGCAGAAGTAGGTGGTGGATAAGAAAGGAATAGCTTGAATAAAAACATTCAGGAGGGACAGGTACGGTATGCTCTGGGGAATGGTGGATGGAATTTGGATTTTTATGTGTTGTGGTAGGCCGTCACTAATATTTATCAGTAGGGGAGCTGTTGCCTGTTGTTTTGTAAGCTTAATCTTTTGGTGGTATTTAGAATTGCTATTGATAGATTTAGAGTAAGAGGTAGTGGGAAGAAACAAATATAGCTCTAAGACTTAAACCTTGTTAATCGGGGTGTGGGACGGAGTGCCTTGGAGGAAAATTTTCTGTGAAATATGCTAGATTGCTCTGGGGCGCCTTAAATGGCAGTGTGTCAATGGAGAATGGCCAGGAGGTATTGGGAAATGCAGGGCTGCTGTTCTGGAGATATGCGAGGACTAGAGATTCAGGCTTAGATGTCATCAGAATGGAGGTGAAGGTTGAAGAAGGTTTATGATAGTGGATTAGGTCAACATGAAGGAGAGTTTAGAACGGGAAGGCAAGCTGGGGAAATGCTTGTTTGTTTGTTTTTTTTTAAGTTGACGGGAATAAAAGAAAGAAGTAAACTGATACGAAGAGGTTGAGAAGAAATAGTGTGATGGAGAAGTCTTCTGGAGGAAGTTTGCGGGGTGGGATTGGAAAGAGGTGGGAAGAGTATGGGCTTGAATCTCAGAGCTGCCCTCACCAGCCTTTCGCCTTGACCAAAGTTCTTAACAAGTGAATTTCAATGTTCTCTTCTATAAAGTGGGATGAAATGTCCGTCATATTCTTTAAAAATGTAAGGCAGCTCTCCTTATTCTGCTCGGAAATCTCTAGTGGCTTTCCATCTAGTGGCAAATACAGCCTTCTGTGATCTGGCTGTTGCTTGTTTGATTGCATTTCCTTAGTCATCCATTTTCCTGGTTGCTTTTCACCTGCCTACAGATTAAATTACTTGATTTATTTTATATATTTTTGTATCTAAATTTTGCTATTTGGAACAGAGAGCTGTTTCACCCCCAACTTTCATTGATTTGTCACTAGTTGGCATTACTGTGTAATTTTAGGCATACAGCTTCGCGTCTCCACACGTATGTCCCTTGCGTATCCTCCACCGCCTGTCCCGGGCCACAACCCTGTCACCTTCCCTCCCCAGCCCCTGTTCCTTCTCCACTGTCCCTTCTGGTAATTGGTACATTATTCATGGTTTTGCCAGTTTGTAGAATAGAGAGCTCTTGATTTCTGGATTCTGTATTAAACTGGACAGTAGCAAAAAATGAGCATTTCTAAAGATGACTTCCTCTTTGTATGAGTTACGATTTTGAGAAAAAAAACTTGTCTCTTAAGCAATATACATACATGTGTAATTGCTTTTATCATGATGAGACATTGTGACTTGAAAGCTGGAGCACAAACTTACCTTCTGTGAATCTGTATAACCTTTGAGAGTGGCGAAAAATGTGCTAAGATTTTGATAATACATTGATAGTTTTTTCATTAACTTTTTAAAAATTTTTATTTATGCATACAAGATCTGGGGTGTAGGCTAGAGAGGTGCGTGGGGAATAGGGTAGGAGGGGGAGAGGATTCACCAGAGGCAGAGTGGGGAGCAGAACTGGTGGATTCACTGAAACGCACTGCTGAGGGGAGAAGTCAGGAGAGGTCTGCTGCGCCCTGTGGGCAGCTCCCTGGCCGGGGATAGAGCTCATGCTGCATTGGCTGGGCATAGCTTGATAGCGCTGAGACTTTTAACCTCTGTGCCACCGGGGATGCCCCTGTTCATCAACTATTTATCGACTATGTACCAGCCACTGTGCTATGTGGTCATTGGGAAAGGGGAGTTAATTGAAGTGACTGCTTTACAAATGGTTGAATGAGAAAGGTTTCTGAAAGACTTTTCAAAAGGTGTGGATGCAATGTCTTCCTTTACTTGTATAGTTTAATGATGTTTACATCCCAAAGGACATAATGCATCATATTACTTGATGCTTTGATGATTAAGGATCTTAACCCACCTCATCGTAACTGTATCATGTTAAAGAGCTGTTTGAATCTCTCTTGACCCAGGGTCAAACTTTTACCTTCATTTTGTTAATCATTAATTAATTGTAGCATTTTATTAGTTTGATGTCTTCTGAAAGGTTGCTGTGATTTGAGATTTTTCTTCTGTGTATTTTTCCCATCATGTTTAATATGATGCAAATCTTTTTGATCCTGGGAATATAGGAGTATTTGTTAATAAACCTGATAGAGTGAATCAAATTAGCATAGTAAATTGATATTTCAACGATGAGTGAGACTCTGTCCTCATAATTATACTTGAGGAGAATCAATAGTTGAAGTGAGTGAATTCTAATTTTAACTAATTTTGCTGTTAATAGCATTTAAGAATATTCTGTGAAATGAATCTTAAAGAATTTATATGTGGTGGGAAAAAGAGTACTAGAATAAGCACTACTAGGTTTGAGCAGGTTACTTTTATAAGAATTTTTAACTTATAGTTTTCAGCTTATTGCCATTTATTTTATATCAGTTTTTGACCTATTACATATGTCTAGTTTTTTTTTTTTTTTTTTTTTTCTATTTTGACTGCAGCTAGATCCTTGGTGTTTGGATTAAGATTAGTCCAGTTTGGGACTAATCTATTGACAGTGATCCAAGGTGTCTTGTGCTGATGACTCTTGATTTCTAAACCTGGAGGTCATTTTGTTATTTTTTTCCCCACACACCTGCCTCAGAAACTCAGACTCAGGAGGCAGTAAACTAATGAGCAGACTTACTTTAGAGTGTGCTCATACAGTTCCATTTGGAGCCCAGGGAGTATTTCTGTAACTGTAATTAGCCTGAGCATTTCTTCTCATTTACTGTTTTTTACTCTTATGTCATCTTCAATTATTACAAATTTCTTACAGTGTGTCAGAACTAAAGGAGTAGGGTGAACAAGATATGCATGGACATTACAGTTAAAGAGGAAGATAATCATAGAAGAAATATACAAAAAATCATTTCAACTTTGACTAGTGCTCCTGAGAAGTGCACGATGTTGCTACAGTGTGTTGCAGGAGGACCCATTCCAGTGTGGTGGACTTGGGAAGGCTTCCCCAAGGATTGGCATGATGAATATATGAATATATATCAAGTGAATGTGTGTTAGGTTAATATTTGTGGCACAAACCCAGATTTTAGCATGAGGAAATTGAGGAAAATAACAATTAGTTTTTCTTTATAGAAAGAGCAGTTATTTGATAATTTCTAAATCCAATGCCCTGACCAAAGGTTTGCTCTTTTTCCCTTTGGTCTTTACTTCAGCTTGAAGCAAGAGGCAGTAATAAAATATTTCAACTATACAAATATCTTGATTAGTAAATTCTCTGAAATTGAGCCTCCCTTCCAATAAGCCTGCATTTTGAATTATGGCCATCAGAAATTTGCAGTTGTATATCTGAGAAAAACTTGCAAGTGACCTCCTTTTGTCTTCATCCATTTAAGGGTAAATCAAGTCTGAGAAGTTTAACATATTTTAAAAGTTTTCTTTTTCTGTGTTTGTTTCTCTTTTCCCCATGGTTAAATTCATTATTTTTATTTTTATTTTATTTTTAGTTCAGGTGGATGGCCAACAACAAAAAGATACATTAAAAGTATTTTGGTTTAAGGTTATATAACATTATATGGTGATCTATATCGTTGGGGTCAGATGATAGGGTGTGGTGTGTGGGGTTCTTGGGTCCTTTGAGCAAGTAATCAGCAGATGCTCCCGTTCATCAGCACGTTGCAAGTTTGTTTCCAGAAAAAGAAAGAGAGACATGGAGACACAGGTGGGCTGTGAGCTGCATTTTGCCAGAGCAAAGGGTGTTCTTTTAGGTGTTCTCTGATGAAATTACTGTGGGAATTAGTGCCTTGGGGGCATACGGGGTTGGTCTTTTATGACTGGTAATCCTCTCTGCCTCTGCCTCTGATCATATTTCCTGACCCCACCTTGGATTCCTGAAAACAACCACAGCAGGATTTTTAAGATTCACTAATCATCCCTACTCCAATCTCTGGTGTTTGTCCTTGTGAAACCTTCCATCTTAAATTTTTCTACTCTCAGCTTCTATCAGTGTCACTGAGTTGAAATGATAGGTGTGTGTTTTCAAGAATGACAGAACATTAATATGACTTAGTTTGGAATATGGCTATAGTATACATAAAGCTCAATCTGAGTGTTGTCTTGATCATATTGTGTTTTAATATTATATCTAAAGTATATTTTCAGGTTTATCTTTAAAGCCTATGTCAACGTCCATGTAAAAATGAAATCGGTTCTTTTATTGAGAGTGAGAACCTTCTGTGTTAGCTGTGTAAGACTGATGGTGTTGTTACAGGGCAACCCTGATATGAAATAGGTTGTCTGACTATGGGTCCTCACCTGTGCGCTTTAAAGGGACTTATAATAACACCCAACTGCAGGGGCACACAAAAGGGTTAATAAAGGGTTTATTTACAAAAGAAGGAAATGAAGAAATGAATAACCCAGGGAGAAAAAAAGGGAGATAAATTAGTGACTATGTCCTATCAGTTCCACTGAGCTGGAACCCCAATAGAATGCTGAGACCCGGCAAAAAACCAAGAGACCCCCAAGGCCCACATGTCTGATTATGTATGAGACCTGGCTGCTTGACTCCACCCTCAGTTCCCAGCGAGCCTCCCTTCGGTGATGAGGACATCATGGGATTTGTAGTTCCTCATGTCTTGGATCTCTTTGGTCTGGAGTGGGGTGGAGTCCCTACAACCTGTGTTTGTGGAGTTTGTTCAGGGCATCCTTTCTCCCCAACAGTATGATATTCTTTATAGGAAGACTTTATATTAGATAGTTAAAGAAAACTTGAAAATTTGCTTGTATTCTCCAGCATATATTATTAATAAAGTTGCTGTAGTTCATTTGTTTTGTTTTTAATAAGCATGGTAGAGTGCACTGGGTGTAATCCCTATAAGGACTAGCAAGTGACAAGTGTTTATTTGTAACAGGCACTTTGGACGTGTTATCTCTCCTTTCAGAATTAGTTAAACTTCACAATCAGAAAGGATGATTAAAAGTGTGGACTCTGGAGCCATTTACCTGTTTTAGCTCCTTGCTCTGCTGTTTATTGGCTGTGTCACTTAGTACAGCTTTATCTTATGCTGTTTTCTTATATGTAAAGTGCAAATAATGATTGTGTCCATCTCATTGATAATTATGTAGATTGAGTTAACATTGTGTGGTAGCTGGCTTGTATTTAGTTTGTTAACTAAATAAAATAAAAGTTCTGTTAATATTTCAAAAAAAGTAAATTCACTATGCTATTTTCTTGAAAGGAGATGTTCTCATAGGGATAATTTTGTCAGTGAGGAGACATCTGGCAATACTTGAAAACATGTTTGGTTGTCACAGCTCGGGGTCTGCTACTGGTGTAGAGAGAATAGAAGCCAGAGGGATGCTGCTGAACATCTTAGAGTGCAGGGACAGCCTTCCATAGCAGCAAATGCCTGGCCCCAGATGTCCATAGTTAGCTTGAGAGACCCTGCTTTAAAGAAATCATTATTTACTAGTGTTTTCTCTAAGAAAAGAGTAAATGAATAGAATAATACCAACCCCAATTACCAGTCATAAAAGACCAATAAAAGACCATAAAAGACCAATAATACCAACTCCTTTTGCTTGCATACTTTTATTTTTTTTAAAGATTTATTTTTATTTATACAAGAGCTGGGGCATAGGCCAGAGTTGTGGGAGGGTGAGAGGATTCATCAGAGACAGAGCAGAGAGGAGAACAGGCAGACAAGATCGAAGCAGCGGGCGAGATAGGAGAGGTCTGCCTCGCCATGTGGGATTCTCCCTGGCCAGCCGGGAATCAAACCAAAATCGAACCAGCGCTTCGGAGGCTACGGACAGCTTCGCAGTGTGGTGCTCACCCCGCTGCGCCACTGGGGAGGCCCCTTGCATACTTCTATTTTCCAAAGAGGCTAGATTTGTCAGGCCTTCTAGAATTAGTCTAGAAGAGTTAATGATCAAGTTTTCGACTAACAACATCTGCTAAGTTAAAGTTTTGTACTAATAAGGCTTAGATCATGCGGTCAGTCCCTTTGAGGGCCAATTATCTTTGTTATATTCCATGACCAGAGGCTGTCACCCCAGGCCTAGTCAGCTGTCTTTGTGGCAGAATGCAGCTCTGATTGCCTGGGGAGCAGATAGGAGAGCATAGCTGAGTAAGATGAAACACATTCAGGCCTGACAGATGTTAATAGTGAGACTTTTTGTCAAGTGTAACTCTTTACTGGGGACCCTGTCATCATTTTGTATCACTCTTTAGTCTTTGTGGCCTTTGGATTCCTGAGGTTGGTCACCTGAGCACATGAGGCTTTCACAAACTGCACATCCCGCTCATGCTACACGGCAGCCTTCATGCGTCGGTGACGTGATTTATGTCTGGAATGTTTACGAGTATATTCACTTGTGTTTTCTGCTATATAATTTGTACTTCGCAAATTTAGGTCTATACTCTGGTTCAAATTAATATTTGCACATAGTATAAGGCAAGAGTTAGGGCTTTTGTTCTTCACAGTCCCTAAAACCTGTCACCTGGTCCCTCTGTCACAGTACAGCCCCAGAAGGAGACGGGATGGCCTGAGTGTGAGTCCTGCCCACACACTTAAAACTTAGAGCAAGACCCAAATGCAGGCACGCATAGAAAAGGTTAATAAAAAGTTTATTTACAAGGAAAATGAAAAGAGGGGAAGCCCAGAGAGGGAGAAAGAGGTGGGGGGGGGGAGATTAACTGGTTAATGTGTCCTACGGGCAGTGCTGTCTGACTAGGACCCTGGGACTAAGAAAGCGCAGGCCCACGTGTGTTTGATTTTATACCGAGCACTGCTGCTTGACTGCACCCTGGGGTCCCAGGACCTGCTTCAGGAGGCTGAGAGCCATGGCAGATGCGTGGCATGGTGGGACCCTTGGCGTCTGGGGTCTCTGGCATGGAGGTGGGGGTGGAGCCCATAACACATCAGTGGTGGGAGTTCGCGCAAGACATACTGTTCCCCCACTACGTTCAGTATCATTTATTTAAAAAAAGACGTACTTTTAGAAGTGGGGTAAAGCAGACCTCTTTGTGGTCTTTTTTTGATCAGTGTTGACCTTTTATTTTCAGCATGATGATTTGATATACATACTGCTTTCTTTCTTTTTTTTAAAGATTTACTTATTTATACAAGAGCTGGGGTACAGGCCAGAGGTGTGGGGGGTGAGAGGATTCACCAGAGACAGAGTAGGGAGCAGAACAGGCAGACTGACTGAAATACACTGCTGAGGGGAGCAGCTGGTGAGACAGGAGAGGTCTGCGCGCCATGTGGGTATCTCACCGGCCGGCTGGGATCGATCCAGCGCTGCAGTGGCTGTGGACAGCTTCACAGCGCTGCGTTCAACCGCCTGCGCCACCGGGGAGGCCCTGATGTACATACTGCTTTCTAACTTGATAGTTTGATAATGCAAAAGGTCCTCAAATAATGTCAATATTCGGTTCAACATTGCTTTGTTTTAACAGTTGAAAAGGGAGAAAACAGTCGTTTCCCAGCCTGGGCCACTGTGTGGAGTTTGGGGGCTCTCCCTGTGTTAATGTGATTTTTCTCTAGAAACCTGTTTTCCCCGTATGCAGAAGATGCACATATTAGGTTCATTGGTGTGTCTCAGTTCTCCCAGTCTGAGTGAGTGTGGGTGTGGGTGATGCCCCTTGTGATGGCAGGGCCTGCTGTTCAAGATTGGATCCTGCGTTGCATCCTGCACTGCCGGGTTAGGCTGTGCTGCCCATGCCCCCTCGCTGGAATAAGTGGGCTCGGGAAATGAATAAATAAATAAGCAGGATTGATGCTAATACTAGATAATACTGTTTGGGTCTCTATTTAGAAGCTCAGTGATGTTTTGTGACTAGAAATACAGCATAGGAATGTAACTCTTGCTTACCTCAATTAGCCTGTGGTGAAATTGGTTTTGTTATGCATGTTTTTCGCTTTAAAAAATTGTAGTTTCCAAGAACCATTTGATATTTACTGCAGACTTACTGTATATGTATGTAGTGAAGTAATTACTACAGTCAAGCTAATCAACAGTTAATCTCACAGTTACTTTTTTGTGTGATGAGGCCACCTTAAATCTACTGTCGGTATATTTTGGCCATTCAATCCAGCGTTATAAACTATAGTCATCAATTTTTCATCCCTTTTTATTATGTCTTTAATAAAAATGTGGGTTTTTTTTTGTTTATTTGGTTTAAGTGAACCAAATATTAACTAAGTTACAAAGATGAAATGTGTTTCTAGTAACCTAAATAACTACTTGAATTATTTGTTTTTTTTTAAATTGTTTGATTTTCCTTCATATTTTGTATATTAATACCTTGTCAGATATGTAGTTTCCAAATATTTTCTCCCATTTTGTAGGTTTTTCTTCATTGTCTCCTTTGCTGTACAGAAACATTTGAATTTGATCAAATCACACTTTTTGGGATTATATGAAAAAATTCATTGTCCATACCAATGTCAAGAAACTTTGTCACTAAGCAGTTTTACAGTTTCCGTTATTAATTATATTTTTCAATTTTGCTCCTACTAATAATTTCCAGTTTTGTACCATTGTGGTTGTAAGATGTGCTTGGTGTGATTTCAGTCTTCTTAAGCTTATTCACTTTTGTGGCCTAATATTTGATATATCCATGAGAATATTCCATGTGGTTTCAAAAGAATGTGTGTTCTGTTGCTGCTGGGTGACATGTTCTGTGGGTAGGTTCATTTAGTATTATTCAAGTTCAGGTCATTTTGATTGACTTACTGTCTGTCTGATCTATCCTTTGTTGGAAGTAGGGCATTGCATCTGCTGCTATTTTATTGTCTGCTTCTCCCTTGAGTTTTGTTAATATTTGCTTTACATATTTAGTTGCTTTGGAGGTGGGTGCATATATCTTTACAATTGTTATATCCTCATCATGAATTCACTGTCTTATCATTGTATAATGATCCTCTGTCTCATAGCTTTTGACTGAAAGACTATTTAGTCTGACTTACGTACACCTGAGGGGGTGGGGAGAAGCAAATATTGTTTAAAAATGAACAATGATGTAAAAAAATTCAAAAAATTAAAAAAAAATAAAGTGCAACAACAACAAAAGAGACTATTTTGTCTGGTCTAAGTATCATCGTCCTTAGTCTCTTTTGGTTACTGTTTGCATGTAATATCTTTCTTTCCCTACCTCTTTCAGCCTATGTATGTCTGTAAAGCAGCAGATATTCAGGTTATGTGTTTTAAATCCATTCAGCCAGTCAGTGTTTTTTGATTGGAGAGTTTTATGCATTTACATTTGAAGTAATTGCTGATAGGAATGGATTTAACAATTGCTGTTTTGCTCATTGTTTCTAGGAATTTTGTAGTTCCTATAGTCCTTTTGTTAGGGGGAAAAGGATGTCCTAAAGCTAATTCCATACAGGCTTTGTGGACTCCACCCCCAACTCCAGACCAAAGTCAAAGACACTGGGAACTCCAAATCCCATCACCACCAAAGGGAAGGTTGCTGGAACCTGAGGGTGGGGTTAAGCAGCCAGGTGTGGTATAAAGCCAGACACATGGGCTTTGGAGGGGATCCCCCATTTTGGCTCCCTGCAGCTCGCTTGTCCGGCCAGCTCTGAGAGTGCATCTGGGTTTCCAGGTCGGCGGATCCGGTAGGACGCATTGAAGATTTTATTTCCCTATTATCTCCCTGAGTTGTACATTTCCTCAATTCCCTTTCCCTTGTAAGTAAACCTTTTATTAACCTTTTGTGTGTGCCTGCAGTGGAGTTTAATAAGTCCCTTTTAAGAGCGTGGATGAGGACCCACGGCCAGGCAACCCGTTTTATATTGGGGCTGCTCCGTAACACTTTCTCCTCTCATGGTGTTTCTTTGTGGTGATTTTTTTGGTATACTTTGATTCCTTTCTCTGTATTTTGTGTATATCAATTATAGGTTTTTGCTTTGTGACTTATATAAAACGTTTTTGCAGTGTATTTTTAGCTGTTGACAACTTTGATCACATACAAAAGCTACGCGTTCTTTGACTTCTGATTTCATATTGTATTTCTGATGCCACGTTCTTTTTATATTGTATATTCATTACCAATTTGTTGTATCTATAGCTATTTTTAGTGCTTTGTCTTTAAGCCTTTGTTCTAGTTAATTGATTTACATAGCGCCATTGTATTAGAGTATCCTGATTTTGACTATGTACTTATATTTACCAATTTTATATTTTTATGTTTTTAGGATACAAATTGGCCTACTTTTATCTCAGCATGAAGAGATCCTTTTAGGCAGGTCTAGTGGTGATGAACTACCATAGCTTTTGCTTTCTGGGTAGTTATTACCTCTTCTTCATTTGTGAGGGTCTGCTTTGCTGGATAAAATATTTTTGGTTGGTGTTTATTATTATTATTATTATTTTTTTCTGTTAGTACTTTATCACCCAACTTTTCCTTGGCCTGAGAGATTGTTGTTGAGAAATCCACTGATACTCTTTTCGTATTCCTTTGTATTATTTAGTTGCTCTTTTATTGCTTTCCAAATTTTCTGACTTTGAAGTTGGAGAATGTGATTATACTGTTTCTAGGTGAAGATCGCTATAGCAATCTGTTTGGAGATCTTTGTACTTCATGGATCTGGTGGTTCATTCCTTTTCCAAATTAGGTAATTTTTTGTCAACCCCCTCCCCCCCATTTCTCTGTCTCTGTCTTTCCACCTCCCCTCTGCTCTTTCTGGGATCCTATCAATGTGTTCTTATGTTTTTTGGTTGTGTTTCATAAGTATCATAGGCTTTCTTCTTTTCTTTCTTTTTTTTTTTTTTGGTTTGTTTTGTTTCTTTGCCTGGATAATTCCAGATAATCTGTGTTTGAGCCTACTGACCTTTTTCTTCAGCTTGATTCTTTTATTGAACCCATGTATGGATTTTTGTTTAGTTGTATTCTTAAACGTCATAATTTCTGTCTTGTTTTTCAAATAGTTTCTATCTGTTTGACTTCTCATTTTGTTCATCTATTGTTTTTCTGATTTCATTTAGTTTTCTTTCTTTTTTTTTTTTTTAAGGTTTATTTATCTATACGAGAGCTGGGGGACAGGCCAGAGGTGTTGGGGGTGAGAGGATTCACCAGAGACGGAGTGGGGAACAGAACAGGCAGATGTACTGAAATATACTGCTGAGGGGAGGAGCTTCTCCAGGTTTCTCCCTGGCTGGCTGGGGATCAAACTCGTGCTCAAGAGGCTGTGGATTGCTTCATAGTGTGGTGCTTAACCCCTTGTGCCACCAGGGAGGCCCTTATTTAGTTTTCTGTGTTCTCTTGTAGCTCACTGAGGTTCTTTAAAATGACTGTTGAGATTTTGAAATCTTTGGAGGTTCATAGATCTTTATTTCTGGAAGATTCATTATTGGTGCCTTTTTTTGTTCCTTTGTTGATGTCATGTCCCAATTTATTCATATTCTTTGTGATCTTGTTGTTAGTGTGGTTACATCTTAAGAAATAGGCACCTCTTCCAGTCTTTACTTGCTGGCTACCGCAGGTAAAAAGCCCTTCACCATTCAGCCTGTCCAGAGATTCTGGCTGGGCTGTTTGGTGGATTCTGTGGACAGGCTCGCTGCTGGAGTCTTCTGGCAGACCGTTCCCTAGGTTTGGGTACAAGCCTAGGGCTAGCGCCCACTGATACAGACCTTGTACTTGTGACCATGGGAGTGGGCCCTGCCCTGAGTCTGCAGTAGTGGGTTTGAGGATCTGAATGGGTGTTTCTGGATTCTGCTTCTACAGGGGGTGGCTGGGGAGCACTGGGATTGACCTGGCAACTTGGTCCATGATGTCAGGCCTGCTGCTGGGATTGAACTGCTTTTTCAAACATGGGGTTGGGTCTTGTCCTGAGACTGGTGCTGGGCTCCGTGGGCAGTTCTGTTACCTGGGCCCATGGTGGCTGGCCTGGTTCTTGTTTTGTGGGTTTCTCTTTGGTGAATTGTCAGTTCATACCTACCCATTTATTAATTGCATTATTTTATTTATTTATTTTTTGTTAATTTAGTTTTTTAAATTTTTTATTATTTTTTAATTTTATATATTTTTTACATCATTTTTCCTTTTTGCACAATGTATGCCTTTTCATCTTGGTTATAGTCCCCATTCAATTCCCACCCCTCCTTGTTTTGATTAGTTTTTTGTATATCTTGGCTACTAACCCCTTGTTGGTTATATAACATATGAATATATCCTACTATTCAGTTGGATATCTTTTTAATCTTTTATTTTCTTTAACTCTGTAAAAGCTTTTTAATTTGAGGTAACCTCATTTGTTTGTTTTTGCTTTTATTTCCCTTACTGTTGGGGTCAAGTCTCTATCATTGATGTCATAAAAAAATACCACCAATGATTTATTGTATATATTTTATTGTTGCAGGCTTTATATATAAGACTTTAATCCATTTTGAATTTTTTTATTTTTTTTTGGTCACAGGCCATTTGATTTGTTGATCATGGACTTTAGGGAAAGTGTTATTTCTGGAATGGTTGGGGGGTGGTGGTAAGTGAGGAATTCTGTAGTCTTTCCCCTCTGTTAAGTCATTCTTCCCCTTTCTTACACCCCCTACCTTATTCCATTAGTATGTTATTCTAAATTTTGTTCCTTTGCAATAATGGTTCATCATGATGGAAAAGTATCCTTTCTGAGTAATCTGTGACAATTCTGCTTTTCTTCCAACTTTAGCTTTTATCTCCTTTTTTAAAAATTATTTTTTTTAATGCAAGAACTGGGGTGTAGGCCAGAGGTGTTAGGGGTGAGAGGATTCAACAGAGACAGAGAGGCAGATCTACTGAAATATACCACTGAGGGGAGGTGTGGGGAGACAGGAGAGGTCTGCTGTGCCATGTGGGTAAGCTCCCTAGCCAGGGATCAAACTCATGTCCAGTGGCTTGGTAGCACTGAGTCTTTAACCCCTGTGCCACCAGGGAAGTCCTTTTATCTCCTTTTCAATGAAATTCCTGTCTACCCTTATATTAAGCACACTCTGCTCAACTTCTATGGCAGTTTGTATTATATTACTAACACTGAGTTATTCTTCAATATATATTATCCATACCTTGAGCACATTATGATTTGTATTCTTTTTTTTCTTTTAATATAAATATTATGCTTAATAACTACTTAGATTTTATTTTTAAAAATCATTACTAAGTATTCAGGACTTTAAAAAATTTAATCTACAAATATTTCTTATAAATTCAAAGCTTACACACAAAAACCCTAAAAGAAAATATTTTTAATGTAAATTTAAAGTATAAGTAATGATAATTACATTTCTATGGTAAACTTCTATTATCTCCCTAGACAGGAACTTTTCTTATTTCTGTTTTGGCAGTATGTGATACCTGCATTTGTTACATTGGGTTCTCAATATTTATTTTTCAGGTTTTTTTTTTTTTTTTTATGGAAACTCAAGAGGCCAGAAATTATTAACTTTATTTTTGTAATCTGAACATTTTTTTTTTTTTTTTTGCAATATTGCAGTCATGTTTAAATTAACTGAATTAATTTCTCTGGTTTCTAGTAACTGTAATATGGTGCTGTTTTAGCATCTATTTGAATTGCATTCTATTTTTTTTCCATTTGAAAATATATTTATTTGTTTACAAACTGTTTTTAGGGCATTGTAAAATATTTATCTTAATATTTGGAGGTCACTCATCACATGACCTAGGTTGCAATTTTAGTTAAGTATATTCTTTTCTGTCCTGCAAATTTTGTTTTTATAAAGGATCCAGTAAAATACTAGAGTTTTTACCTTAATTTTAATATATACTCTATTATTCAGTAGCTTCCATGTAAAAGCTAATTTAAGTGGGCAAAGTTGGTTGGATTAAACAAAAGAGTCTTTCTCTTTCCAGATTGCAGCAATTCTCCGAAAACGAAAATTAGACTATTATTTACACAAACTAGTCCCTGAGATCCTACAGTCTGCTTCATTTCTGACTGCTAATGGGGCCTTATATATGGCTTTCTTTTGCATTTTAAGGTTGGTACTCATAATCATCACTGGAAGGTAATATAAATTCCTTTATTGAAAGGGAAACAAACATTGATATAAATGTTATATAGGTCACTGCTTATATATCTTTTCTCTTTGGGAAATGTCGTTTATCTCAAAGAAAGCTCATAAAGCCAAGAATTGTGGGCCTTTTAACTAAAGATGTAATATAAAGTTGAAATTATTTTTGTGATTACATAGCAAAAGTGCTTTAATTTATCATTTTCTGAGACCTGCAATATTTACCAAGTTGATGAGGGTTTCTTAACTTTCCAGTTTTATATGTGAGAGATTTAAGACAGCTTTCCATGATATAGGTTAGGTCCTTCTGCAGTGAACAAACTTCAAAAGGACTATAAAATGCTGTGTTTATATATAAAACATTAAGTGAGCTCCTGACATATTCCACTGATGAAGTGTTTGGTCCTGACTTAGTCTTATATAAATTAGTGTGCCACACTCTTCATATCATGAAGATGCAGTTAGAATTCAGTCTGTTTAGTGCTGTGATATATCTAACATATTTATTAGATATTTACTTTTTTATCTTTTTCTTCACCAATTATTTAAAACCTTTTTTTAATTTGTCATGTTAAAATGCTGATTTTCCATTATCCTCATTTTGATGTTACCCATTTAGTATTGCCCAAATAGTTCTGAGGATATATTTTAGCTGTAATTACAAAAAGTTTCCAAATGTCTTTTCACAGAAGTTTTTCTTGTGGATTGTTAGTGTTTATAAACCTTTTGATTATGTAGCAAATAACTGATATGATTTATACCATTGAGTAAATCATACCTTTAAATTGACTTGAAGATCTATGTAAGAAAGTTTCTTTATTATGCCATCTCTGGAAAGTTTCTAATATTTGTTGGAACTCTTAAATTTATAAGGTCATTAGGTTTTAGAAGTAATAATTGCTATTGCAGCATATATCTTTATATTTTATGAACTTGTTTGGTTAACTTGTGGAAATGTAAAATATTTATAATGTAGCAACATTTATGTTAACTCACTCACTGAATTACTTTCTTTTAATTTTTGCACTCAGTAACATAAGTCCTTTGTGGATTTTATATTGGGTTGAGGACCATCTTCAGGCAGAAGATTTCTGGTGTTCATTTCAAAAATACTCATGTGCTTAAAGACTTTTCTACTTTTTTTTTTAAAAATGATTTGATCTGTGATTCTTAATTCTTATCTGTATACATATCTCTATTCTAATAATGTATCATTTATCAGTTGACCAACTTTGTTTAGATTAATTCTTGTAATTTTTATATGCTGCTTCCCCCTTTCTTAGGAACATATTGTTTTTAAAGGAAGAAAATCTTCCTACTATTTCCAAATTTTTTTTTTCCTTTTTTAAAAACCCAAGCCGTTAATGGCCATTTGTAATATGTGAAGCACTGTAGATCTTATTTTCAAAGGACATGTTGTAGTAAATGAAAAATGATGTATACATATAACTAAAAAATACTTTAACAAGTGCTGTAAGAAGTAGTTATTAAGGGTTGTGGAAGCGTAGAAGGAAAAAATTTTTGATGCATTCATGTGTATTACACATGTTACATACATATGCATTCTCATGTACATGTTTATTATTATTATATGTTAGTAATCATTGTAATGATAGCTTATATTTTCTGAGTACTTTATGTGCCATGCATGGTACTGGGAAATGCCTCATGTGAACCTCTTAAAACTATATGAGATAGGTAATGTTCCCATTTAGTATATAAGCAAGTTAAGAACACAGAGGGCTTGCATAGTGAGCAGGGCTGGATTCAGGGAATGTGTGAATGAATATGACTGACTAATGATTGAGATGAGTGATATCAGGATGGAGAGATGGGGAAGGGCTTAACGAAGGCAGGGACAGTAGGTTGGAAAAGAATTTGAGATATAAATTGCATGTGGAAAAATTAAGGGGATGACTTAATGTAAGAGAGGAGAAGCCAAAGATGTCTTAAAAGTGACACACATTTAGTGGTTAGGTAGTTTGATACCATTAAACTAGGAAAATAGAGGAGAGAGAACACATTCATGAGCATAGGGGAAAGGATTTGGACTTGTTGAATTTGGACTGTGGGACATTTAGATAGAGGGTGACTTAGAGGGGGAATTTATTCATAATAGGTGAAATGACCAATTACAAATTTCATACAAACATTCCAAATTTGAATTTCAGGAAGATACTTGGAAAATTCTACTCATGGAGTCCTGGTTTTGGTGCCGCTTTGCCAGCATCTTATGTGGCCATTCTAATTGAAAGGAAAAGCAGGTAAAATTTTACATATTTAATAGAATTGATTTACTGTTCCCTACCCCAACTGGAAATTTTTTTTTTTATCATTTATTGAAGTTCAGGGATGAGGAATGTTTCCAAGTATATTTTTTCAGTCTTACAGCTATTTGATTGAAAACTTAATTTTATACTAATATTATGGTTTATTAAGTCTGTAAAAATATAAAGATTGATATTATGTAGCAATAATACCTGGTATTCTCTTTACTGAAAGGTTAACCTTCTCTCATAAGTCTAAGATATAAGACATGGCCTATACAAATTCTGATTAATGCCTTTCCATAATCATAACACCTTTAAGATTAAGTTAAGCCCATATATTACTACCTTTATTTATACAATGAATAGTTTTGGTTTTAATTCTGCCACGTAATTTTGTTATTTTTATTATGTTTGTCATTATTTGGTCTGTTTATTTGCTCTTACTTTTGACTTTGAAATGAATATGGATTCACAGAGAGTTGTACAAATAGTGCATGGAGTGATTTGAAACCTTAATCCAGTCTCCCCAATAAGAATGTGTAATATAACTGTATTATGATATAAAACCCGGAAATTGATATTACTTCAACTGAACTACAGACCTTATTTAGTATTCACCAGTTGTTAAAACCTCATCCTCATATACGTATCTGTATGGTCCTATGCAGTTTGTTCTCATGTGTATATTTAACTGCCTCCTCAATCAGGATACAAAGCTGTTTGATTACTACAAAGGATTTTCCTTGTTTTGTCCCTTTGTAATTAACTCCTCCCCCACCCCAAACCCGGTTCCTTTTTCCTGGTAAGCATGATTTGTTCTACACTTATATAGTGAAGTCATTTTGAGAAAGTTTATGACTGGAGTCAGAAAGCGTCTAACTTTTTATAAGCTTTTAAAAATAAACTTAATGTCCCTGACAGTCCATTCAAGTTGTTTTTTCTTATCACTAGTTTATTCCTTTTTATTGCTGAGTATTCTATTATGTGGATTTACTTTTATTTGTTTATATATTTACCCATTGAAGGACATTTATAGTATTTCAGTTTTTCATTATTCATTCCAACCTGTGAACATAGTATGTCTCTCTGTTTATTTAGATCCCTTATTCTTTCATCAGTGTTTAGAATGTATAGAATATACATCCTGTACAAACTTCATTAGATTTACACTTAAATATTTCTCTTTTTATGAAAAATTGTATATGTTACTGTTATTTTTTGGTAACAGTTTTATTGAATTATAATTCATATTTCCTCGTTAACTTTTAAAATATATAATTCACTGTTTTTTAATATATTGACAAAGTTATGTAACCATCACTACAATTAATTTGGAACATTTTTCTTCTCAAAAATACCCCTCAAATTCTGTACCTGAAATCCTCATTCCTCATTTCTGTCTATAAATTTGGCTGGACATTTTATGTAAATGTAATACAGCATGTGATTGTCACTGACTTCTTTCACATTGCATACTGTTTTCAGAGTTCATTGATGTATTTACAGTATTCATTGCTTTGTATTGCTGATGACGGTCTGTTCTGTGGATATAACACATTTATCTGTCAGTTCATGGAAGTTTGGATTGCTTTTATCTCCTGGTTATTAGGAATAATGCACATTCATGTACACCTTTTTTTTGTGGACATGTTTTTTCATTTCTCTTTGGTATGTACCTACCAGTGGAGTTGCTGGCTTCTATGTTTAACCTTTTTAGGAACTGCCAAAGTGTTTATCAAAGTGGTTACACCATATATCATTCCCTTCAGCATATATGAGGGGTCTAATTTCCCCACATCCTGGTTAGCACTTGTAATTTGTGTCTTTCTGATTATGATGATCCTAGTGAGTGTGAAGTGGTAGTTTAGATTTGCATTTCCCAGATGACTAGTGATGTTGAGCAAACTTTTGTTATTTATTGGTCATATGTACATATTCTTTGGAGAGAAGTAGATCCTGATCCCTTCCCTGTATTTTTAATTAATTTATCTTCCTATTAAGTTGTAAGAGTTCTTTAGGTATTCCAGATATGTACTCTTTTACCATTTATATGAGTTACAAATGTTTTCTCCTATTAAGTGTTCTTTGAAGTGCAAATGTTTTTAATTTTGATAAATTCCTGATTATGCTTTTGGTGTCATATTTAAGAAACCATGACCAAGCTTAAGGTTGCAAAATGTACTTTTTTTAAATCTGACTACATAGTTTGTTTAGAGTGCATTACTAACAGCATGATGATAAACCGTCACAAATTTGTACCAAAAAGCGCACACTTAAAAAATTTGTTGTTTTTCACATGTAATTTAAGTATAGCATATTATTATTTGGTACTGTAGTCAAAGATGACGTTTAGATTCTTCAGCTTTGGGGCATTAAGTACCATGATTGAAATCAAAATGATTGTCTAGTTAGGCAGAGGAAAGAAATACAAAACAGTTTCTTTTTTTTCTGCTAGTTCTTTTTGCGGTAAGATCTATCTTCTGAACTGAGATATCAGTAAGAGGGAGACCTTCAGCAGCTTTCCAGGTCTTATTCTTGAGTATAACAGGGAACGACTAGAGAAGATCATCGGGAACACTGTAGGAATTACCACACAAATTCTCCCTTTGGATTTCCAAACCAGATGTCTCTGCCATGGTCACAGGTGACTTGTGTGGCAGGCATTGCTCTGGATCGTTTTTGAGCCTTGATGACAGCGGCACCATGCTGCTGCTCCGTGGTGATGGATTCTGCCTTGAGCCACTGGTCATCTTTTGTCATCTTTTAAAGCTTCATAAACATCAACTTTCTTTCCTTGCAGTTTCACCTTGGCACGGCTGACGTTTGGATACTGAGTTGAGGAATGGTTTCCTCAAATAATGGTATTCTTCATAACATTAGAAGTTACACCAAGTTTAAGAGCAACTTGCACTTTAGCTTGGTTGTGATCCAAATGCATGAACAGCTGAAGTTCTCCTTGGGGATGGATGATGCTGACAGTTGCTATTGGCTGCATTTGCCACCGTGAGAACTGACTGACTTCTTGGCATATTTCTCTAACGCTGCACCCTGGCACTTGAAGATTTTCACATTTGCTTGAATAAACCTTTCCTTTCCATGCTGTACCTTTTTGGGATGGAGCCCATAAGAATGGCCACATGCAAGTCTTTGATGTTAACCTTTTCCTTAGCTGTTGCCGTAACTTTTAAGAGGGGAAGGAACCAGTCTTGCAGTTCTATTAGGATACCCATCACACGAGTAACACCCAACAACACAGGGAATAAAAGCTGATCTTTACCAAGGACTGACCCATTTCCAATGCCGTACAGCAGTGACTATGCAATTTGACCAGCTGCTTCAGTCGCAAGGACTGTGATTGGTTCAAACATGATTTGGAACTTTGTAGACAATTTCTGCACCTGCAAAATGAGAATTGGAAGTCAGGTTGGAACCATGGAACTTTCAGTTTTCTTATAAAAATTTTACGTATTTAGCTCATATTTAGGTCTTTCATCTGGTTTGAGGTAGGCAATGTATTATCCTTTTTTAAATTTTTTATTTTATTTTATTTTATTTTTTAAAAGATTATTTATTTAGACAAGCACTGGGTATAGTCAGAAGCACGGGAGGGTGAGAGAATTCACCAGAGCCAGAGCGGGGAGCAGAACAAGCAGACTGACAAAATATACTGCTGAGGGGAGCAGCGGGCCAACAGGAGAGGTCTGTCGCACCATGTGGGACCCTCGCTGGAGGCCGAGGATCGAACTTGTGCTGCTGAGGCTGCGAGCAGCTTCACAGCCCAGCGCTCAACCACTGCACCACCAGGGGAGGACCTTTTTATTTTTTAAAAGAAACCTTTCTTTAAAATTGTATTCTTGTGAACAGAGGAAGCATTTTCAGTTTTTAGTTTGAAGTCTATTTTATCCGATGTAAGTATATTGTTCCTGCCTTCTTTTTTGATCCATTTGCTTATTTTCCTCAGTTCATTGTTAAATATTTTTTCCCTTTTTACTTTTTCTCTTAATTCTTTAAGGTTTTTTTTTTTTAATGGCAATTGAATTCTTTATCTGCCAGGCAGAGATAGTCTTCTATGCTCATATTATTGGGTTCTGGAGGTTTCTTTCAGTGGTATATTTTCCCCTGAGGAGCATTTTGATTGCTTGTGCTTTTCTTTCTTCCTCTTTGCCTTTGGCTTTGCTCTCTTTGTAGTGCCCCATTGTCACTGGTGCTGGGGGCAGGCCTCTGAGTTCCCTTGCTGAGGTGTGGGCATGTGTGCCTGGTGTCTGAGCTGTTGTGGCTGGTGAGTGGGGGTGCAGTGGTGGTTCTTGTGGTCTCCCTCCTTCCCCCGCTTTCTCCAGCTGGACCCCTGCTCTGGACAGGTGGTACCTCCTGTAGCCCTTCCCAGGTCATTGGTGGCTGCCAGGCTTGGAAGTTGGGGCTCCTGCATTTCCCACCTGGGTGCGTGTCTGGACACTCTTCTGTTGTGGTAGATGTTGTCTGAGCTGTGATTTACTCCAGGACCCCCTTCCTTTTCAGCCCCCACCAAGTAGGACAGGGTCTGACATCTCAGCCTGCGGTAATCGAGAGCCCCGTGTGGAGCACGCTACTTTGACACACGCTGAGGCCAGTCTGCTGGGAGAGTTGCCTGCAGGCTGGGGGTGCTCTCTGTTGAACTGTGGGTCACTCTGGGCGTGTGAAAGGAGTGAAGGTGGGAGAAAGAAGAAAGGGGAAGGGTATGGGGAAGAGGAAGTGGAAGAGGAAGAGGAGGAGGAAGAGGAGGAGGAGGAAGAAGAAAGGGAAGAGGAAGAGGAGGAGGAGGAAGAGGAAAAGGAAGTGGAAGAGAACCCTACTGTTTCTGTCACCAGAGACAGAGTGGGGAACAGAACGGGTAGATCTACTGAAACACACTGCCGAGGGGAACAGCGGGCCAGCAGGAGAGGTCTGCTGTGCCATGTGGGTAGCTCCCCAGCCAGGGATTGAGTTCAGGTGGCAGTGGTGCTAGCACTGAAACTTAACCCCTAGGCCACCACTGAGGCCTTAATAGACCTTTCTTTTTAGCACTGAATTCTCTTCCATTATCTGTATCACAGTTTATTTATCTGTTGACTTGCTGAAGGTCATCTTGGTTGCTTCCAGTTTTTGGCAATTACGAATATATCCCTTATCCATATAAGGGTTTTTGTGTTTGGGGTTTTTCTTTTGGGTAAATAACAAGAGGTGTGATTGTTGGGTCTCTAATATACTGTTTTCTGACTTGTTGTACTTGTTCTTTGTTCTGACTTTTGTCTTCACTCCTATTCTGTCCTTGTGCTTGTAATTGAGCATTTGGTATGGATTCATTTTCTCTCCTTTCTTAGCAAAGCAGTTATACTTTTCATTTAAAATTTTTTAGTGGTTATACTAGTTTTTGCAATACACATTAACAACTAACCCAATTCCACTTTCAAATAACACTGACTTTCATGAGGTAGTGAGAGTATGTACCTTATAACAAAATCCTAATTCCTTTTGTTCCTTTTATCATTTCTGTCATTTACTACATTAATCATACAGAAGCTATAAGCATACACAAGGTTTATACATAATCAGATACATTGTTGCTATTCTAAATAAACTGTTATGTTAGAGCAATTAATAAGAAAAATTTTTGTTTCACCACCACTTATTCTTTCATTGGTAGCCTATCTTTATATAGATTTAAGTTTTGAATTTGTATTACTTTCCTTTTCTATAGATAATTTAGAGGGTTTTTTTGTGAAGGTGCATACAAATTCTTAATTTTTGTTTGAGAAAGTATGTGTAAAGGCAGGAACTGGCAGAGTGCAGGTTTTCTGATCCCATGCCGACCGGGTAAAGGAGGAGTCAGAGTCCTCAGTAGTTTTGCAGGTTTTTTATTTGGGGTTCACCAGGCATATGGCAGGCAGGGGTGCTGGCTGGGGGGCTGGCAGGCTGGCAGGCCTCCCAGCCCCCAGCAAGTCTTCACTCTATCTGGGCTCTCTGGCGTTCTCTGCTTCTGCTTCGGCTTCTCCTTCAGGTTCTGCTGCTGCTGGCTGGGGCTGCTGCTGAAGCTGGCGTCCCCCCGTGACGCCGCCCTTAAAAAAGCACAGTCTTAGCTGAATCCCATCTACCTATGCCCACACCCTACTCCAGGTGCCCGCCATCAGGCATGCATTCAGGACAAGGATCCATCATCTATCCTGATGGCGGAAGGGCAGAAAAGTCTGACATTTTCTTTACCCCACAGTATGTAATTCACTTTTTTAAAAAGATTTATTTATTTATTTATACAAGAACCGTGGTACAGGCCAGATGCACAGGAGGGTGAGAGGATTCACCAGAGACCTAGTGGGGAACAGAACAGGCAGACTGACGACATACACTGCTGAGGGGAGCAGCAGGCGAGGCAGGAGAGGTCTGCGCGCCACGTGGGACCCTCGCCAGCCAGCTGGGATCGAACCGGTGCTGCAGAGGTTGCGGACAGCTTTACAGTGCTGTGCTCAACCACCTGCGCCACCAGGGGAGGCCTTGTAATTCACTTTTGAAGGATAATTTTGCAGGGTACAGGGTTCTAGATTGGTGGCTTTTATCTCTCAACACTTTAAATATTTCACTTGATTGTCTTCTTGTTTGCATGGTTTCTACAAAGTCAAATATCATTCTTATCTTTTTTCCTCTATAGGTTAAAAAGTCCATGTATTTTTTTCCTCTGATATTTATCCTTGATTTTCTGTAGTCTGAGTATATTATACTCAGGTGCAGTTTTTCATTTGTTTTTGCTGTGGCATTTATCTCGCTTGCTGTTGTCTGAGTTTCCAAATCTGTGGTTTGGTGTCAAACGTTAATTCAGGAATAGTTTCGGTCATCAATGTTTCAAATATTTCTTTTGTTCTTGATGTTTTGCCAATCTTTTATACATGTCATACTGTTTGTAGTTGCCCCGCAGTTGTTGGATAGTCTAATCTGTTTTCAGTTTCTTTGCTTTTTAATTTACAAGGATTCTACTGATAGAAATCCTTGTAAGGAGTCTTTCCTCACTTCTGTTCAGTTTACTAATAATTCTATCAAAGACCTTCTTCAGTTCTATTACTGTTTTTTTTCAAATTGGTTATTAGGATTTCCATCTCTGCTGTCTACTTAGTGCCCTTAGCATAGTAATCGTTGCTTTCAGTTTCTGGTCTGATAATTACATCATCTATGTGATGTTTGATGCCTGTTCTGTCTCTTCAAATTGTGTTTTTTGCTTTTTTGTATGCTTTGTCTTTTTGTGTGTGTGTACTCAGAAGTGATGCACTGAATTAAAGGGAGGACTGTGAATGTAATGTGATGGTGAGGTGTTGGGGGAGAGTAAGCATTCTGTAGTCCTATGATTAGGCTTTAGTATTGTGGTGAGCCTGTGTCTCTTGACTGTGAACTTTGTAAGTGTTGTCTTTTCTCCTTCTTTTGGTAGTATAGAATGACTAGAGTGGGGGCTGGAATTGAGTATTTTTCTCCTGCTAGGTGGAATTCTATACCCTGCTGGGTTGGGCATTTCCCTTTCCCCACTCTAGTTAGGCTCTCAGAATACTTTAGCAGGTTAAACTAGTTACCCCTTGAGGTCAAATCTTGTTCAGAGAGTGCTCTGGCTTATTTCAAGATGGTTCACTTCCCTCATCTTGGGAGCACAGAGGATTTTTTTCTGATACTTACTGTGGGAACGTAGTCAAGCTTTTGGAGGTAAAACTCACAAAAGTTGCTTTATGACTGGTACCCCGGAATTTTCAACTCTGACTTGTCCACACTAAGCCTCCTGCTATTCATCAACGACACTTTAGGCTTTCTTACCCTGGCTATCATTCCCTTCTAAGATTCAGTTGATGAGTTTTTGCTCTGGTGAGTTGTGACTCTGTATCTCCCTACTCAGTTTGCTCAGCTTTCTTTCTTTCCTTTCTTTCTTTCTTTCATTTATATATACAAGCATTTGGTACAGTCAGAAGCACGGGAGGGTGAGAGAATTCACCATTGCCAGAGCAGGGAACAGAACAGGCAAATGACTAAATACACTGCTGAGGGGAGCAGTGGGCGCAGCAGGAGAGGTCTGTGTGCCATGTGGGACTATAAGGGCAGGACCGACCACAGTGCAGGTTTTCTGATCCCATGCAGACTGGGTAAAGGAGGAGTCAGAGTCCTCAGTAGTTTTGCACGTTTTTTATTTGGGGTTCACCAGGCATATGGCAGGCAGGGGTGCTGGCTGTCTTCACTCTATCTGGGCTCTCTAGCGTTCATTCTGCTGCTTCACAGAACTTGCCGCCAGCAAGTCTTCACTCTATCTGGGCTCTCTAGCGTTCACAGAACACAGAACTTGCCGCCAGCAAGTCTTCACTCTATCTGGGCTCTCTAGCGTTCGTTCTGCTGCTTCTCGGCTTCTCTTTCGGCTTCTGCTTCAGCTTCTGCTGCTGCTACTGGTGCTGCTGCTACTGCTGCTGCTGCTGGCATCCCCGTGACGCCGCCCTTAAAAAAAGCACAGTCTTAGCTCAGCTGAATCCCATCTACCTATGCCCACACCCTATTCCAGGTGCCGCCATCAGGCATGCATTCAGGACAAGGATCCATCATCTATCCTGATGGCGGAAGGGCAGAAAAGCCTGATATTTTCTTTACCCTACAGTCCACCCCCTCAGGGTTTTCTGCCATACAGTCTATACATATATATACAATTTTCTTATCAAACATAAACAATGCAGCCATGGCCCACAAAAGCAAATACATCACAATATAACAAAATACAATATAACAAAATACAACAGAACACAAATAAGTCCAGGCAGGGCACCAACCTAGTGCAAAAGACAATTATTGGTACCAGCAGATGAGCCGCCAAATCTGCTGCCGAAGGCACTGCTCATACGAGGGAGGGGAATCACTCACGGCATCTACTATATCACACCAGGAGCCGTCAGGCTTCCTGGCCTTCTCTAGCTGTAGTCTCGGCTACAAGGCACACACAGCATCCACCCCCAGGATGCACTAGCTCTGGGATTGGCAATTTTATTCTGTTGGGGGTAATCGCCAACCCTCAGGGTTTCTGTCTGCAGTCACTCCAACACTCGGCCTTCACAGCCACCCATGCGACTCGCAGACCCCTGCACTCAAGCCAACCCACTGCACAAGCACATGGGTCGGGGATCCAAACTCTACATTTGGCTTGGGCTCCACCCCAAGCCACGTTCCCCACCCGTCCCCCAAGGACAGGTTCCTCAGCTCCTCACCCTCACTCAAGAATGAGCAGGGCATCACCCACAGGTGATTTAACGAGACTCACAGGGATTCAGCATACCCAGGCTGCTTAACAGCCGCTCAGGGCTTCTCAACTTAGCATCAGTACCAGCTTTTGCCTTCTTAGTTGGCTTTTCTCCTGCACCTGGCTGCTGGGCATAACAGGCTGCTTTTGGCCATCTAGGCCCACTGGCCACCCCTAGATTCCCATCTCCTGGGGTTTACAAACAAAACTGTTCCACCCCCAGGGTCCCAAAACATATCAACCTGCGAGGTCCTCCGCCTTCTGGCAGGATTGCCAGTCCAAGTCCATCAGTCCATCAGTTCAAGTCCATTGGCCTCTCCCTGCGTCAGCAGCGGCCTGCTGCCTCAGGGGTCATTGGCTGGTCCTTTCTGGTGTCGTTGGCTGGTCCTCTCGGGCGTCTCCTCCATGCGAGGTCTCGTCCCACAGCTTCGGACCGTATCCACCTTCTGTGCCGCCATGGCGCCTCCAGCGTCATCACAGGCAGTCTGTTCTCCTTAGTCCCTCCAGGTCTTCGGAGGGCTCCAATACCCGTCTACATGGATCTTGCCGACTTACGCCAATTGTAAGGGGCAGGAACGGACTGGGCACAGTGCAGGTTTTCTGATCCTATGCAGACCGGGTAAAGGAGGAGTCAGAGTCCTCAGTAGTTTTGCAGGTTTTTTATTTGGGGTTCACCAGGCATATGGCAGGCAGGGGTGCTGGCTGGGGGGCTGGGAGGCTGGTAGGCCTCCCAGCCCCCCAGCAAGTCTTCACTCTATCTGGGCTCTCTAGCGTTCGTTCTGCTGCTTCTCGGCTTCTCTTTCGGCTTCTGCTGCTGCTACTGGTGCTGCTGCTACTGCTGCTGCTGCTGGCGTCCCCGTGACGCCGCCCTTAAAAAGCACAGTCTTAACTCAGCTGAATCCCATCTACCTATGCCCACACCCTATTCCAGGTGCCCGCCATCAGGCATGCATTCAGGACAAGGATCCATCATCTATCCTGATGGCGGAAGGGCAGAAAAGCCTGATATTTTCTTTACCCTACAGGGACCCTCGCCGGTGGCCAGGGATCGAACTAGTGCTGCAGAGGCTGCTGGCAGCTTCGAGGCCCAGTGCTCAACTGCTGTGCCACCAGGGGAGGCCCTAGTTTGCTCAGCTTTCTACTTGGTGTTAGGACTGGATGATGACTTCCAAGTTCTTCACATGGAAAACAAGAAACTGGGAGAACTTTCTTTTTTTTAGAATTCCTTTTTAATGTATTTTTTCCCTTTTTTTAAGTGCTAGCTTGCTCTACAGACTATAATATATATTGTATGTATATATCTAACTTTATATCTTCTTAATGTTAATATTTCATCACCTTGCAGAATTATGAAAATATGTGTAGGGTAAATGGTAGTCAGGCTTTTGTGCCCTCCCACTGTTAGGATTGATGATGGATCCCTGCGGTTCCTAATGCATGCCTGATAGCAGACACCTGGAGCAGGGTGTGGGCAGACGTATGTGGGTACACCTGGGCTGAGAGACTGGGCTCATAAGGGCAGTGTCACGGATGCCAGGGGGGAATGGAACCAGAAGAGACAGAACGAGAACATGAGACAATGCCAGAGAGCCCAGGAAGAATGAAGATTTGCCTGGGGTTGGGAGGCCTGCCAGCCTCCTGGCCCCCAGCACCCCTGCCTTCCGTGTACTGGCAGAATCCCAATAAAAGCCTGAAAAAGCCACCAAGTACTCCAGGACCCTCCTCATTTACTGCTGCTGTGCTGGTCCGCGGCAATTTACCCCGTCTGCTCCAAATCATAGAAAACCTGCACTGTGCCTCCTGCCACTACAATATGTTTAAGTCCATTTTAGAGGCTACTTACCATAGAATCAATCTCTCTCTGTCTTCTTTTTTTTTCCTAGTGAATAATTACTCTGTGTAGGGTAAGTAAATGATATCAGGCTTTTCTGCCCTCCCGCCATTAGGATCAATGATGGATCCTTGTGGTCCTGAATGCATGCCTGATGGGGGGCACCTGGAGTAGGGTGTGGGCATAGGTAGATGGGATTCACCTGGGCTAAGACTGGGCTTATAAGGGCGGCATCACAGAGACGCCAGCAGAAGCAGAGAGCAGAACCAAGAGAAGCAGAGAACGAACAAAAGAACCATGAGAAGAGCAGAGAAACAGAAACCACCAGAGAAGGCCGGAGAGCCCAGATAGAGTGAGGACTTGCTGGGGGCTGGGAGGACTGCCAGCCTCCCGGCCCCCCGGCACCACTGCCTGCTGTGTACCTGGTAAATCCCAATAAAAACCTGAAAAGCCACTGAGCATTCCAGGGCTCTCTCCTCCTTTACCCCGTCTGCTTGGATCATAGAAAACCTGTTCCATGCTATTCCTGCTCTTACACTCTGGCACCACAAATTCAATAGCCCTTTTTTTTTAAAGTATTATTTATATAAGAATCAGGGTGCAGGCCAGATGCGCAGGAGGGTGAGAGGATTCACCAGAGCCAGAGCGGGGAACAGAACAGGCAGACAGACTGAAATGCACTGCTGAGGGGAGCAGCGGGTGTGACAGGAGAGGTCTGCTGTGCTATGTGGGACCCTCGCCTGGCGGCCGGGGATTGAAACTGCACTGCAGAGGCTGTGGACAGCTTCACAGCGCGGTGCTCAACCGCCTGCGCCACCAGGGGAGGCCCTCAGTAGCCCATTCTTACCCACTGATTTGTAATGCCCCTTCTCATATATATATATATGTTTTAATGTGTGTGTTATTGAACTCCTAATTGCTTTCTGTTGATGTATTAATCTAGATCTTGTTCTCACAATCATAGTTTAAAAAAATCAGATTTTTCTTTGAAGGTTAACATTTGTTTGAGTACAGTGATACCAAAGTAAAATTCATACTAAAAGCTGTAACTTTTTAAGAGGTAAAGTGAGGTTTCCTAGAAGTGGTAACTTGGTGTAGGGGCAGGATGGGACACTGAGCAGGTTTTCTGATCCAGCAGACTGGGTAAAGGAGGAGTCCTGGAGACCTCGGTGGGTTTTCAGGCTTTTATTGGGATTTACCGGGTACATGGCAGGTAGGGGTGCTGGGGGGCCGGGAGGCTGGCAGTCCTCTCAGCCCCAGCAAGTTTTCACTCTTTCTGGGCTCTCTGGCGTTCTCTCTGCTTCTCTGCTCTCAGCTTCTCTGCTTCTGCTGGCGTCCCCGTGACGCCCTCCTTAAAAGCCCAGTCTTAGCCCAGGTGAATCCCATCTACCTATGCCCACCACCTACTCCAGGTGCCGCCATCAGGCATGCATTCAGGATGCAGATCTGTCATCTATCCAAATGGCGGGAGGGCAGAAAAGCCTGATACTTTTACCTTACTCTACACTTGGATTTTGGTTAGTAGTTTATTTCATGGTCTTTTTCTGCTTTTATTTAAATGAGCTATCAAACTTGTTTTATTTGTACACACAAGGTAGTTGTAGAAGGTTTGTAGGTCTTAGAGGTTTTGACCTGTTTTAAATGCTAAATGGAGTAGTTTTACTGTTTTAAAAACCTAATCAAATTTTAAGTCTAACTTCTTTATAGTTCCTGAAGAAAAATTGATCCTTACTTTTGATGTGATTTTTAGGTAGTCATACTTTTTGTGATGTGTGTTTACTTCTCTTGCTTATTAGGTGATACTATACCTGTAAATAGCCCTTTGGTTTCTTTGTTGAGAGTTGCATATGTATATGTATATCAACAACAAATCCTGGCTTGGGTCTAATTTATGACCTTAAATTTTAGTTTTTCAGTAATGTTCAGAAGCTGGTGACATTTTTTTAAAAAAGTTAAAGGTTATTAGAGTTGATCTGAAAACATGGAAAAGGCTATAAATCTTTCTGATTTATATCTTGTGTGTTTTATAGTGTGTCTTATTTTAATCAGTTTAATCAATTTTTTTAAAAAAGTTAAAGGTTATTAGAGTTGATCTGAAAACATGGAAAAGGCTATAAATCTTTTTGATTTATATCTTGTGTGTTTTATAGTGTGTCTTATTTTAATCAGTTCTGGTCTGTTGTGTAAAATTTAACAGTGGTCTGTAGGGTCAGGAATACCACAGTGTGGGTTTTCTGATCCAGCAGACCGGGTAAAGGAGGAGTCAGAGTCCTAGAGCCCTCAGTGGCTTTTTGCAGTCTTTTATTGGGGTTTACCAGGTACAGAGCAGGCAGGGGTGCTGGGGGTGCCGGGAGGCTGGCAGGCCTCTCAGCAAGTCTTCACTCTATCTGGGCTCCCCGGCGTTCTCTGCTTCTGCTGCTTCTCTTTCGGCTTCTGCTGGCGTCCCCGTGATGCCGCCCTTAAAAGCCCAGTCTCAGCCCAGGTGAATCCCATCTACATCTGCCCACACCCTACTCCAGGTGCCGCCATCAGGCATGCATTCAAGACCGCAAAGATGCATCATCTATCCTGATGGCGGGAGGGCAGAAAAGCCTGACATTTTTCCTTACCCTACATGTCTTATTTGGCTTGAAAGTGTAGTTTTTTCTTAAATTTCACTAACAATAAACAATAAAAAAACTCATTATCATGTTCCCTTAGTAGATTATAAATAATTTACAAAAGTTGAAGTTTCCTATGTTTAAAAATTATCATATCCAGTACCTAAAATGAAGTGTAGTAACATTCTAGTTTTTAGTTTAAGGAGAAACTTTATAATAATGCCTTTAATTCATAAAGAAAATTAACTACATGTGATGGAGATTGTTATTACATTCCTGGAAATGTTAAGTCTAGCCTTAGGAAAAGTGTGGTAGTTGTAAAAGTAAAATTGGAATTTTTCCTTACTAGAGATTGTCATTGAAGCTATTGGGGAAGATTTAGAATTTAAAAGCTCAGAATTAAGTAGAGATCTGAGCTTGAAGTTGGTAAACAGCAGCATAAGTCATTATCCATTGAAATGTATATACATTTCATCTTTTCTAAAATAAATATCAGAAGAGTTGGTCAAACATAATTTGGAGGATTAGCAGTTTTCTTTTCCCCAAATGAGCAAATAGTGATTGTCCTAATTTTTAAAACTCTAAAGCTTTATTTAATAGTAATCTGAGATTACATTTTATACTCAATTGTATAACCACTTTCAAAAGGCATTTAATGAGATAAGGATGTACATTATGGTTATATACACATACATGTGCACACATGCACATAGCTTGATGGATATATACGTACATAAGTGAACATTTATTTTTACTCATAAAGGCTTCATCTATGTTGGTATAACTTTATTTTCTTTGCAGTTCTTATTCTCCTTTTCTCCCATCCACCCACCCACCCATCCATCCACCCACCCACCCACCCACCCACCCATCCATCCATCCACCCATCCATCCACCCACCCACCCATCCACCCATCCATCCATCCATCCATCCATCCATCCACCCATCCACCCTCCCTCCCTTCCATCATCCATCCACCCACCCACCCTCCCATCCATCCATCCATCCATCCATCCATCCATCCATCCATCTATCCATCCATCCATCTTCCTTTCTCCCTCCCTCCCTCTACAGAGTTAAGTTTGTTTTGCCAGCTAGTTCCTGACACCTTGTAAGAAGGCAGTTTACTTAAATCTTAATTGCATCACTGTGGGGTTCTGAGATAGCTTTGAAGTTGGTTTCCAGGGTTGCTTTAAAATTAATGCCACAAAGAACTGTGATCATAGTAATTCAGCAGGAAGCATTGGTAACACTGTAGTTCATTCTTAGGAGGGCAGTAAGAACTAGTCTTCTCTTTCTTTTACTAAGAAGTCCTTTGTAGTTTGGAAAGAAGCTGTTCTGGTGGGCTTTATTTTGTGGAATTGCTATGAAACTTTCTTTGATATTTAGTCTAAGTTAAAACTGCAGGGGGCTTGAACATGAAAAAAGATTAAAATATAAAAAAATGGTCATTGTTTTAAGCATACCCATGGATTAAGTCGTTACAATTGACTTGTGAAACTCCTAAGCAGATATGACTGAAATGAATGGACTATAATATTTGAATAAAACCAAACCATGTATTTGGTTGGTAAATTCTTGTTGTATTTAATTTTTAGCATCATGTTATTTTCACAGGAAGAAAATGAAACTACTTTGTATTCTGAAAAGGTTGCTATGTATTACCTACTTTATATAATAGATTTATCATAGACTTGCATTAGACTGAAGCTTATCTATTCCTATATCTTAAGGAAGTATTTTAATATAATTCTAAAACATTCTAACAGATGAAAATTTGTTTTTTTATCTGAAAGATTTTCTGAGATGATTAAAGAACATTGCTTAGTAAATCATTATAGTGTTTAGAAACGTTCACTAAATTTTTCCTTACCTGTAGAACACATGTGTATATATTATATACATATATATATGCATATATGTAAATATTTAGATAAATATTCAGAAGTATATATAATATATATAAATATTTAGAAGTTACGCTCTTATTACTGTACTCCTTAGTAACCTTAACTATGGAATGTGTTATAATCAGTGTCATTCTGTAGGATAAGTGAAAATTATCAGGATTTTCCACCCTCCTGCCATTAATTAGCATTAATGGTAGATCCCTGCGATCTTACATGCATGCCTGATGGTGGGCATCTGGAGTGGGCTGTGGGTGTGCATAAGTGGGTGCACCTGGGCTGAGAGACTGGGCTTATGAGGGCGGTGTCATGGGGATGCCAGAGAACGAGCGGTAGAATGAGAGTAGCACCAGCAGAGAAGCAGAGATTAGAGCCTGTGAGAGAATGCCAGAGAGCCCAGAAAGAGTGAAGACTTGGGGGCATGGGAGTGGGGGTACGCTGCCATGTATCCTGGCGCCACACTACAAATGGTGTAAAAAGCTCAATAAAAGCCTGAAAAGCCACTGAGAGCTCCAGGACTCTCCTTTACCCATCTGTCGGGGTCATAGAGCACATGCACTGTGCCTTGCTGGCACTATATGTGCAAAAGCTGAGGTTAGCTACAGAATATAGCTAAAGTTTCCAGGGAAAAAGGCACTATTGGTCATCTCAGACAGCAGTGTTGTTAGGTAATAATAATAATATTTGGAACTTCAGCAGAATGTAAGGATACCTTTTAATCTACTAAAATGGTAAGGAAATTTCTTTTATTATTTTCCAATAGCAACAATGATACTCCGATTGCATAGTTTGTTCTTACAACAGTGGTTCTTAATACTTTTTTTAGGTTGTACCCCTTGATGTGCATATTCATTGAAATTTTGCATACAAGGCGGAGATTTTCCTTCCTTACCCTTCAAAGAATAAGCTTATTTGTGGTTTAAAGATGTACTTTAGATGCACTCAATGTACTTTAGATTACTTATTCACTGAGCTTCACCAATGTTCTGACCTAGTGATTCTGATCAGAATTGCAGTATTTTTATATCAGAATTAAAGAAAAAATTCTTGTATTTCTTGACCTCAGACCTCAACTTTTTTTTTTTAAGATTTATTTATTTATACAAGAACTGGGGCACAGGCCAGAGGCACTAGAGGGTGAGAGAATTCACCAGAGACTGAGTGGGGAACAGAACAGGCGGATGGACCGAAATAACTGCTCAGCCCTTAAATCTTTTTTTTTTTTTTTTAAGATTTATTTATTTATTTATACAAGCACTGGGTGGTACGGTCAGAAGCGCGGGAGGGTGAGAGAATTCACCAGAGTGGGGAACAGAACAGGCAGACTGACGAAGTACACTGCTGAAGGGAGCAGCGGGCGGCAGGAGAGGTCTGCGCACCATGAGGTACCCTCGCCTGGTGGCCAGGGATCGAACCAGCGCTGCAGAGGCTGTGGGCAGCTTCACAACCCAGCGCTCAACCTCTGCACCACCGGGGAGGCCCTCAGCCCTTAACTCTTTAGGCATAGTCTGCTTTTTGTTCTAATTGGCACCTTCCCCCTTCCCTGTCACTGTTGTGCTAGTGTTATAATATGTATCTTGGTTTCCAAAGAGAATTTACTAGGAGGTACTTTACTAGAGAAATTACTAGGAAGGGAGCCATCTGTTAGTCTTTAGACTTAGGTTAGACATAGTTGTGAGTCTGTCTTTAATAAAATGGCATTTAATTAGCTTACTAGTTTCTTGTGATACGTCATTGAAGAAGCTGCAAAACAAATTACTGTAGGGCCTCCCTGGTAGCACAAGGGGTTAAGCACTGCACTGTGAAGGAATCTACATCCTTGTAGCACGATTTGATCCCTGGCCGGGGAGTTACGCACATGGCACAGCAGACCTCTCCTGTCCCCCTGCTGCTCCCCTCAGCAGTGTATTTCACAATCTGCCTGTTCTGTTTCCCCGCTCTGTCTCTGGTGAATCCTCTCACCCTCACATCTCTGGCCTGTACCCCAGCCCTTGTAGGCAATCTTAAAACAAAAAAACACTCTTGTCATACTCTATACACGTCAAATTGTCATTGGAACAAAGGTTGAAGATACTGCATCAGGGAAACCTACCCCTGACGATGAGCTCCAGTATATAATATTATCTCACATATAATGTCCTTTTGTTCTTGAGTTCTGGGTTTGAATTTAGATAAAGCTGGGGGGGAGGTGATCTTCCTCATCTTTATTTGGAATCAATAATTTGAAACTTCAGCTTAGACTAAGACATAATTTAATAACAATACACCTTTTACATTTTCCCAGTAGTAAGAGTATATGAAGACATTATTTGTCCTTAAATCACAGAAACCTGTTAGGCCACCATTTAAGTCAGTGAATTGCAGAATTTTAATGGTAAATTAGTAAAGTGTTTTTTTTAAGATTTATTTTTATACAAGAATCGGGGTACAGGCCAGAGGTGTGGGGGGTGAGAGGATTCACCAGAGACAGAGTGGGGAACCGAACAGGCAGACTGACGAAATACACTGCTGAGGGGAGCAGTGGGGAGACAGGAGAGGTCTGCTGTGCCATGTGGGATTCTCGCTGGCTGGCTGCCTGGGATTGAACTGGCGTTGCAGAGGCTGTGGACAGCTTCACAGTACAGCGTCCAGCTGCCTGCGCCACCAGGGAGGCCCCTAATAAAGATTTTTTGCTGTAGAAGCAGTGCATCCTAAAGAAGCCAGATGAACTGATCCCTAACTAGATATCTTTTTGATACTTTAATATTTCTAAGGAAACCACTTATCTTCTCATTCTTGTTTCTCAACAAAGTAAGATAATAGTATCTCTAGTACTTTACATAACTATTGAGAACATAAACTCTAGTTTCATAGTATTGATTATACCTTGTAAATTGTTAAATTTTATACAAATGTAAGGTAATCTGATCACAGGTTTGCTTCATATCTGTAGGGTAAATGGAAGTTTTAAGTTTTTTCCACCCTCCCGCCATTAACATCAGTGGTCGACACTGTGGTCTTACATGCATGCCTGATGGCAGCACCTGGAGTATGGTGTGGGCACGTGTGGGCGGGCGCACCTGATCCGAGAGTCTGAGCGTAGGAAAGTGGTGGCAGAGGACTGTGTGGCAGAGTAGCCCAGAAAGGGTGACGATTCGCCAGGGGCTAGGAGGCCTACAGCCTCCTGGGCCCCAGGCCTCCCTGCCTGCCCTATACCTGGTTGTCACACTACAAATGATGTAGAAAGATCGTTAAAAGCCTAAAATAGACACTGAAAGCTCCAGAACTCCCCCATTCCCATCTGCCCCGATCCATAGAAACCTGCTCTGTGCCTTGTTGGCACTACAATATCATTAATTGGCTCTGCCTCTGTTTAGTGACCATCCACAGTGACTATCTATCTATCTGTAATATATGTCTATAATGTGTGCTTTTTTTTTTTTTTTAATAAATGTGAGTTCTTGGTGATACCTTGTTTGGTAAATCCATAGCCATATGTGGCATTACTCTTAGATCCCAGGTGCTCTTGCAGGTTTGTGAAAATGTAAAAGTAAATGAGATAATCTTTTGGTTGGTAGTTAAATAAGAATTATATTATCAGAGAGATGGAAGTTAGTGATGACACTGGAGCTGTACTATTTTATACTATTTTGGTTTTGTAGATGTATATTTTTCTTCCTGTGTAACTTAACTTTTGGTAAAAATAGGTATTACTTGTGAATGATTTATTAGCTTTTTTGTGTGTACGTGTGACTCTGAATTTTATGTTACCTGAAGATTTCTTTGTATAATTTATGTAAAATAAATATTATTAGAATTATCTTTGATTTAGAATTTGGTAGCAATTGCTAAGTTTGGCAAGGGCTAGTAAGAATAATTTGAATTGATATGTGCAAATTATGGGAGACAAGAGATAAAAGGGTCCTTGCAGATCATCTTATTGTTGATTTTAAAATTCCTCTTTGGAGGAGCGGTAGAGTTCTGATTTTTGCTGAGGTCACCTGGGAGCTTCTGAAGAGGAAGTTTGCCTGGAGTAGGGTATGTCTTGACTGGTGTACCTAGCCCTCCGTCCTCTTTCAACCAGAGGAGGCCCAGTATTGTGTTTTCTGTCTTGGTTATAAATGTAAGCTTTTTTCTTTAAATTGTTTTTGTGGTTAAAAATAAAGTCAGGGCCTCCCCTGGTGGTGCAGCGGTTTGAGCACTGGGCTGCGAGGCTGCCTGCAGCCTCTGCAGCGCCAGTTAGTTCCCCGGCCGCCGGCGAGGGTCCCACAAAATAAATTAATAAATAAATAAATAAATAAATAAAATCAGATGATTAGTCTCACTTCTTCATTTAAATGACAGAATTACAGAGTACTAATAAAGTTAGCTGGAACCCTGAATTCCTAAATTCACTGCAGTGTTCTTTGCTTAAATCATACTGCCTCCATGTGGCTTTAGTAATATTAAAATTCTCATTGCGACCTTTTATGTGATGTACACTTAATACCGTGAACTGCTGAATCTGAGACCAGGATTGGCAGTGTTAATATCCAGATCTGGCTTAATTTTTTAATGAAAATGATTTAATAGTTGTACTTGATTTATATGCACTTTTTTCTTTGAATGTTAACAGTGTTTTTTTGAAATTCAAGTTTTTACAATTTTCACAGTTTATTGAAACCCCACCCTTATATTCTTAAAAAATTAAAGGCCTCTTTTCTGCAGAGTAAGATGTGATTCATGTATGTTCTAATATGCAGTATAAGTTAAATAAAGGGGTAGTAAAATTGTCCTTATCTTTCAGTTTCTCCTAAATTCTCAAAACTAATTTTGGTAAACATGTTGTTTTTCTGTTAAGTTATAGTGCTATTGCTGGCCCTTTGGTATTAGGAAGTTCATTTAGTGCCTGACTTTTCACTTAATTTGTAATTACATATAATGAACATTTGTAGTACGTGTGAGTACTACAAATAGAGAATCTGATTTTTTTGGAATCAGTTTGCATTTAGTTAGGATTTTTCTGACTTAGACATTTTGGCAAGATTAATTAGTTAGGATTTTTTATTAGCTTAAGAATTCTCTAGCATAAAGGCAGACTGTTGTCTATTGTAGTACGTAATAAGGTAATAGTAATTTTTACCTACCTAATGACCTACAGCAGTATATTATTTTCAGGCGTAGCTAATGTGATGAAATGATCACCACATTAAGTTCAGTTAACAATTACTAAGTAGTAATAAAAAGAATTTTGTTATTGACCAGCAAACAGAATTTTTAAGGACACTAAACAATGACCTGTAGTCTCTTTAGATCTGTTAGTGTACCTGAAAACTTGGTTCTGTACTTGCTACCTCTTTTTTCTTAATTCGTGATTGTTTTGATATATTTCTAGAAAATGCTGAAGTGATTTTTAAGTCTAATTGATGCTTAATCTCATTCTATCTCTTTTATAATTATTTGCAGGAGAGGGCTGCTTACAATTTATATGGCCAACTTGGTAAGTAATTATATTTTTTTCTTTTGAGGTTTTACCATGTACACTTTTTATCTTTTTTAAAAATTCAGTTTCCTTAAAAAAAAAAAAGCTACTTAAGTTTGAGAATATTCTCTGTGTCTGTTCTAAAGGACAGATTTAACTGTTTAAAAGAGGTGTAAGTAATGTCATCTGGTTTATTGTTCTAATGACTAAATTTCACTTATTTCAGAAGAAAAGTGATTTACCGCCCTGTGCCCTTCATGACCTTATTTTAAAGTTTACATCTTCATCTTTCTTAATTGTATGTGTCTTTTTGCATATCATTCATTTCATTTCATACTTTGCTTTTAGCCATTTCTTATGGGAAAGAGGATTTAAGAATTTCGATATATGTCATATATGCTGTCAGAACAGAATTGGGTGCTACCTGCGAACACCTAGTAAATTTAATAATATAATTAGCTAGACCCAAATTTCTAAGCCTACAGAAATGAAATTAATGTTATCTGGCCTAATATTTATTTTTCATGGTAAATACATAATCAAGGTTGCATAATTTTCATTGTAAAATCCATATTTAGAAACATACTAAAATCTAAAATGGTTTAATAGAATTGAAGGGTAACATTTAAAAATTCAACTAAGAAAAGGTGAATAATTATTTACTTAAAAATAGGTTCTTGAATTCTTTAACAAGGGGATGTAGTTCAGAATTACGTTTAGCAAGTCATTTCATTATTTAACATTTAATTTTTGCTCTGTACTGTGTCAGTTACAGTGTGACATACTGGTAGGCAAGAGAGATGGCCCTTGTTCTTAAGGAATTTCCTGTCTAGTGTAGAAGTCATAGCAGAGGCAATATTGTTTGAAAAGGACTGAAAGGTGAATTATTGGGTACCATGGGAGCCATAATAGAAACACCAGATTATTCTGGGTGGAAAGAGTGCTTGGCTCAGAGAAAAATGGTTCTGACTTTTTGAGTCACAGACCTCTGAGCATCTCATGATGCTTTGTAGAAAACTGCTCATGTATAAAAACACCCTCAAAATTTTGTTCAATTTTCGAGTTTGCATGTGCCAGTGATTAGGAATGCTTAGAATATGACATCAGGTAAGTTACTTAAAATAGTGCAGAAAACTAGCTATTCTGAGATCTTCTAATTGCAGTGAGATGGAAATCTAAGTATAACAAGAGAGCAGAGCCTTTTTTTGTCTGTTCTTTCTTGAAAGAACTCTTTTTATAAAATCTAAGTTCTATGAGAGCAGGGACTATTTCCATTTTATTTGTTACTTTATAATGAGCACCTAAATAGCCTGACATATAGCAGGCATTTAATAAGTATTTCTTGAATGAAAAAATAATTTTGCTGGCTGAAGAATTCTTGTTTCACAATTATTTTACTCTAGTGCTTGAAGATGTTAATCCTTTGTTCTTTGTAGATTCTTTTGGTGTCTTTTGTTTGTTTATACATTTTTGATAATCTTTCTTTTTTCTCAGTTGTTTTTGAGATATTCTGAAGAATTGTTTTGGGTATATTGGTTTCATCATGATGTAGACTTATTTTTACTTAGTTAAATTTGGATTTGGTTTCTTTTTCAACTGGATGACAAATGGCTAGATCTAGAACTAAATTCTTATCCATTCTCTCTTTGAATTTTTCTTCTCTCCTCCACTATATTCTTTTATTCGGGAGCTCCTATTAGATTTATGTTAACACTTCTTTTTTTTTTCTGCATGTTCCCTAATTGCTGTTGAATATTTTTCTATATATTTTCTCTTTTTATGCTGAATTCTAGATGTTTCTTTTGAGTTATCGCCTAGTTAACTCATCTCTTTTTCTGTTTTTAATGTTCCCCTTAATTTTTCCATTGAAAATTCACTTTCAATGATGACTGAATGGATTTGAGTCCTAATATTTTTAAAGCCATGAACATGCTTGTCTCTACTGCCACGGGGTGTATGCTTACTGCCTGTATTTATTCACATCCTTAAATTCTAACTAAACTGTTATAATATTGTGTGTGTGTGTGAGTGTGTGAGTGTTGCCTGTTTTGGATGGCAAATTCTAGGACAGGTCTTTGATATAATAATGTTAAAGAGTGCACTTAAAAAACAAGGGTCCTCATCCTGTCCTTTTGTAACTACAAACATTTTTTCTCTTTAGGTATCCTTCTTCCCTTTTCCATGCCTTTAATCTCTGGCAAGCATTAATCATCTCTCCATTTCTCTAGTTCTGTAATTTCTGTAATCTTTTCAAAAATGTCAAATAGAATCATATATACTATCTGTGACTAGCTGTTTTCTCTCAGCATAAGTCTCTGAAATTCATTCAAGTTGTTGTACATATCATTAATAATCCCCGTAGCATGACTGTTAGTTTGTGTAACTGTTCATCCATTGAAGGACAGCTGGCTTGTTTCTGGTTTGGCTTCTACAGATTAAGTTCCTGTAAATATTTACGTGTAGGTTTTTGTGTGAACACAAGTGATCATTTCACTAGGATAAATGCCTGAGTGATATGATAGTTGCAGGTTTAGTTTTTAAGGTAACTATTAAACTATTATCCAGAGTGTCTGTACCATGTTGTTTTGACAGTGTTCTCAATCTGGAAAAAGGCTTTGAAGTGCTAGTATTTTTTCAGAATAAACTTTTTGAGGGGGAAGAAAGGGAGTAACATTTGTCTGTTAAATAGATTTGTGTGTTTTGTGTTCAAAATTAATTTCAGTATTAGGAAAGTTTTCCAGAAGATACAAAATATGAACTGTATTTTTATCTTTGTCAACCAGTTATAAAAGGTCTTGAAAATCAAAAATTTAATGAGGTTAAGGATTTTACACAAACACTTTGATTATATGTAATAGAAAGTGAATTTGTACATGATTTATCAGGAATTAATGATAATCTAATAAACTTCTCTATCTAGATTTTAAAGTTTATACCATTACTATGTAACTATTCTGTAGTTAAAGAGTCTTTGGTTCAGAATAGGGCAAAATTTTAATATTTTTAGAGACACTGAATTTAGCTTGAAGAAATAACTTTGTTCTATAACTTGGGTGTGTTGCTTACTAGATTAAGTTGAAATCTTGGTTTATAGCATAAATAAAATTTGTAAATGTTGGTAAGTTTTTATATTTCAAATAATTTTTAAAAATTATTTGTTTTTATGTGTTTCTGATTTGTAAAGTACAAAAATGCTTAAAGAAGAAACTAAGTATTATCTGTAATTTACCATGTAGTAATTACTAACGTTCAATGTTCAGTTTTTCATTTCCTTCCTTCCCCTCCAATATATATACATAAATGTACAAATGTATTCGTGTATAGGCATTATCCATTATACCCATTTGAAAAATATTGGGGGCATATTTTGTTTTATCTTGTTATTATGCCATATAGTTTCTATTGTATTAATATTAAATAATCATTTTGGGGGGAACCGTATGTGCCTCCCCTTTTACTTCTTGGTTGTATCTTCTTTGCAGTGGTTTGGTTTTATATACATACGTATTTACATAGCTCTACTCCATGTGTTGAGAGACAATGAAATAATAACTATTTGGTTTATGGATAGTTTGGCTGTGGGAGCAACCCATTCTTTAATTATTTTGACCAGAATATTTCAGAAGCATTGCCATGCCTTTGAATAAATACATGACAGAAGAATATGCACAAATGGCTCCATATTATCTTTACCATCTTAGTCTTTATTTTTATCAGTGAATTTATAGAGTGTAAAGCACTTTGCTAGGCATTTGGTCACAAATATAAGCCATTATTCCATGCTTGAAAATAGTTGAGGGAACAAGGTATATCTGAATTTAAAATAAATAGGTAATTAATAATCTGAGATTATGTATTCATATCAAATATGTGGTTAGACAGTATGGTCTTTAGTACGTTAGGAAAGGGAGTTAGCTTTTGGCTGGGGCAATCAGGGAAGGTTTTATATATTAAATGGGACTTAAACTTTGAAGAAAGGTGAGGACTTGGAGGCTAAGAGATATATCATTGATGACCACAGGACAAAACTCATGCCTTTCCAAAGATTGCCAAGTTGGGGCTAAGGTTTAGGAATAATAGCAACAACAGAGAAGTTATTGAACACTTATTGAACATGTAGTGTGTTAGACACTGTAGGTGAAAAAAGAGCCACCAAGATACACAATGCATAGTTCCTGCTTCCAAGGACGGTATGTTGTACTGGAAGGGAGAAATTTGAAAACCATTGAAAGTGACTCTCAACTGTTTTTTAGTATTAATAGTTGTCTCAAAGGAAAGTGTTTATACTTTGTAATTGTTAATACAAATTTTGCTACTTGTATTTTATTGTTGTAGGGAGCAGGTGAAGAACTATAAGCTGTAACTATGTTCTAATTAATGCTTTTGTTATAAAAGTATCTTCCCTCAGACATCCTTACAGTTACTCTTACTAAGCATGGTTTTTGTCAGTAAGCCCTGGTATGTCTCAGTTAACCTAAATGGTTAACTAGCATTTGTAAAAGTTACAAACTAAGGTAATTAAATTTATGTCCATCGTAAAATAGTTTTTTCGTGTTATAGAATGATTAGCATATTTTGAAGGAAAAATGTATAAATTTTAAGAGTATAGTTTTTAAAATATTTTTAGAAGTGAGAGAGAATTAGTTTTTAGAGTGCAAAATACATAAAAGATTTATACAAAAGGTATGATTTTTTTATGGCTTTTGCCCCCAGAGAGGGCTATAAAAATGATGGAAATATTTTCCTGGCTCTAACCACACACATATCCACAAGAGCACCAGCTGCTGGGATTCAACTTTGCCCCAGTGTGATTTAAAAGAGAACACGGAGTTTGCAGTCACATGATTTCCCTCTGTTATGTTGGTCATGACAAGGACTAAATATTACAGTCTTTCAAAATTCATCATATGCTGCTAACAGTTATTTAAAATGTGATATGAGGAATAGTTCGTTTGTTTAATTATCATTTTTAACACATAAATCTTTCTGTACAAGACCTCTTAAAAACTTAGTTCTGCATTTCATTTATGCCACAAGCATTCAAAATTACATGGCATTTTAAAGTTATAAACATACATTTAGTAAACTTGTTTGTAGTATTTGATTTTAACTTTAAATATGTCTTGTCTTTCATTAAAACATTTACATATTAAAACATTTGATAAACATTTGAAAATTTAAAACATTTGATAAAAATATATAAATATTAAAACATTAAATATGCCTTGTCTTTGATTAAAAACATTGATAGGGATAAGATTTGAACACATCAAGTTTTCATGTAAGGCCACTTCACATTTCAGTAGGTATTTATTATATATTAGTGCTGTGCTAGGCAGTGAGGGTACTAACAAAATATAAATGTACTGCACATTAGTTGTAGAAATTTGACAGATGTATTAGAAACAAATAAGTTAGAAAAACAATTATATATAAAATTGTTCCCGTATGCCTTCCCTATACAGCAGTTGACATTAACCATTCATCTGGTTCTCATGCCAAAAAATTAGGAGTTTAAGCTTTTTTGTTCTCCTTGTACTTCTAGTCTATCAGGAAATGTTATTCTACTTCCATAATGTATTGAGGATCTTATAGTGACTCACTACCTCATGGCTATAACCAAAATCAAAACCCTAATATGTCTTGCCTGAGCTATTTAATAGCCTAGTTGGACTGCATCTTGCCACTCTTTCTTCCTGTGACCTGTCTTCCACAACACTGTCAGTGGCATTCAATGTGCATGATAGAATTTGTTGATCTTTTGCTTATAATTCAAAAAAACCTTTATTTCCACCATATCCCAAATAAAATTCAGGCTCACTATGGCTTACAAAATCTTTATGTATGGTTGTCTCTACCTCTCTACCCTCAGCTGTTCCTTCTCATTCCTTACAATGACTTTCTCTCTGTGTAGTACATTATATATGCTTGAAGCTTATTATTCTTTTACAGTCTTAATACTTGCTTTTTCTTTTGGCTCGAAAAATCTATTCTCTTTGATTTTTCTTGTCTACCATCTATTCTTATAGTTCTTATCCCAGTGTTGACTCCTAAGAGAAACCTTCCTTCTATCTTAGTGAAGCAACCCCTCACTACTCTGTAACTCGTAATCTTATCTTGCATAGCACTTTTATTTATTCATTTATTTTCTAAAGATTTATTTATGCATACAAGACCTGGGGTACAGGTCAGAGGTGTGGGGCGGTGAGAGGATTCACCAGAGACAGAGTGGGGAACAGAACAGGCAGATCTACTGAAATACACTGCTGAGGGGAGCAGCAGGGAGACAGGAGAGGTCTGCTGCGCCATGTTGGTAACTCCCTGGCTGGGGATGGAACTCCTGCTGCAGTGGCTGCAGACAACTTCAGAGGTTATATTTTAACTTACCCCTATATCAGGGAGCCCCGCATAGCACTTTTTAGTAGTGAAATGTTCTTGAATTGAAAATGTTCTTTCTTTCTTCACTGTGTATAAATTCTTAAGGGCAAGGACTCTAGCTTGTTAGGCACCTATAAATAGTACCTATAAATAGTACTTAGCGTGTAATGTCTGGCTTAATAAATCTTGAATGAATGTAGCGTGGGGGTAAATATTCTTGAAAATGTCAAAGACAAGGATGATTCTTATTTTCTAAGTTGCTAAACTGAATACCCGTTTTGCTCTCTCTGCCCATCCCACCCACCCCACCCACCCCACACACCCCACACACTCCACACCCCACACCTTCCATTAGCCCCAAGACCCAAGTCTTCTAAGTGAACCAGAAGACTTTGTTTTTCCACAGGAAGGTAAACAAAGGCCTAAGTGAATGTGATCTAGGCTGAGTTCCTGCCAGAGTATATCTTTTGTTGAAAACTTTCTTTCGAATTACCAGAATGAGGGATAACATTCTTTCCTTGGTTCATGCTTTGATTCTTTTAATCACATTAAGAGGTGTAAATTTCTGATATCCAATATAACTTTGACCAATATTAACCTCTTATCCATGCTATAGAATAGGTAAGGTATTTTCTTATCCAAGAAGAAAATGGTCTCCTTTAAGTTGCTGATGTGGAAAGCAGGCATAGAAAGGGATTTTCCGAGATAACAGCCTACCTAGATTTTGAGTATGAAAAACAAGTTATTAGAGACCATTGTATAAGTTCCTTGCTAGTAGAAATACTCAATGAAATGACAACATTCAGTTATTTTTCCTCATTTGAGGCAGTACCTGTGATGATAGTTGCCACTGCTTTTATTTTTAATTATGAGTGCATTAAGAGGAAAAACTTCACAAGTATTTTATAAACATCATAACATTCATTCTCTTATAAATAGCTATATTCTGTGTCCTGAAAAGGGACTTAAAGCCCTTGAAGTAAGTTTCTAAAGAGTGGATACCGTCTGTTGACTTCATATATTAACAGGAATAACAAGATTTGATAATGTTGTTAATGAACCCATGGCATTGAGGATTTTTTTTTAAAGATCCCTTCTAGTGTAAGATGAGCTTTGATCAACACTGATGAGTCAGGCCCTGAAGAATTCTGTATTCTTGATCTTAATTTCTCCTGTGTGTTCAAAATGGGAGATAGAATATAAAAAGACTGTACTTCAAGGAACTGTTTCACACACTTTGCATCAGAAGAATGTGGATAGCTTTCACTTACCTCGAAACACAGGCCTGATCCTAACTGCTGAATTAGATGACCTGGGGAATTTCGGTGTCTGTCTCTCTCTCTCTCCCCCTGCCTGCCTGCCTCCTTCCCTGCCTTTGTTTCTTTCTGTCTCTCTCAAAATCTTTTTAGACAGTTCTGACACATATTTGCTACCGCGTTCTTGAGAATTACTGTTTAATGAGAATACTCTTGAAATATTCTTTGGGAAGAAAGTGAATCAATTTGATGGTGGTTAAGATGGAGGCAATTGATGTTAAAGACTCTGGAATTTCTTATAAGAAACTTTGTGGAGATGTTTAAAACCAGTTAGTTTTTAAAAAGCAGCCATGAAATTATATGCCCTTTACAAAGCAGAAATTTTTGTTTACTTTGTCCTGTGAAATTCTGTTTGTACATTTATCAAATAATGAAAAATTGTAGAGTGTGGAGATAAATTCACTTTCATTATTTTGAACCTGAGGTATTGTGAACACATGCAGTCTTGTCATTACTGGTGCATGTAAGGTACCTTCTTATTTTCTTAGATACTTTAATACTGTGTTTTCAAGATATATCCATTTTGTTGTATTTACTTTGAATTTGATATACCATGTTTTCAAGACCTGTGTTTTGTCTAGTATACATAATACATTGTATCTGACTGCTGCATCATGTGCCAGAACATTGGTCTCCTGCATATGATTTCTAGCAGGTTTCTTGAGATGTACTTCACATATCACAAAATCCACTCTTTTAAATTTTTCTTGTTTTTAGAAAATTCACAGAGTATTTACCATTATCTGATTTTCGAATATTTTATCCACTAATTTTACTTGTCCATTCTCCCAATGGTGGATATCTAAATTGATCTTAACATCACACATGGTATAGTATCAAATATTTGTACATGACAGCTTTGTGAATTTCTCTAAATGTGCATGAGTAAAGGCTAAGAAGTTGGATTTTTAAAGCATGTATTTTCTGGTAAATGGACAGAATGGTTTAGAATGTGAGAAAATATTCTAGTAGTTCACTTGCACATGGATTTGCTGTTACTTTGGGACAGAATTTTGTCTTATGTGTCTTTGTCCTGTATTTCTATTTGATTGGTTGTACTTTTCATCCTAGGAACTTAAGGTTCTGGTTTCAACTTTGAAATTGTTAAGAATCTTTGCTGTAAATGTGTCAAATAGACCAAAGGGATTACTCTGCTGTCTATTTATATATCTTTGGTTTTATTTACTATATGAAGGTAACATAAAACATTAAAATATGAGAGATACTTGTAAAGGAAAGTATTTAAAATAAGTAAACATAAAAGAAGTAGATGTGAAGAAACAAATTTGCAAAGAGATGTAAAAGAGACAAAGAAAAACAATATATATCAGCAAAAAAATGAAAGTGCAAAATACAAAAAGCAGCTTATAAAATAAAGACTTGGTGTTTCTTGACATCTGAAAGGAAGAGTGACTCCTCTTGATCTGCGTGGAGTTTCTCTGCTGAGTCCTCATGACCAGCTGGTGGGCATGAAAAAGCTCAGTTCTTCACTTACTCTTCTCGACTCCTCTCCCCTAGGGTGTCAGGATATCTCTTGGCCCTTGTTAGTGGGGTTGAACTGCAGCCTCCCCCCACCCCCATGGTGTTTGACTGGAGTAGAAGTGTTATTGTCTAGAAGTTTGTTTTCATTGGCTGCCCATTTCCTGGTCCCTTAGTGAAGCAGAGTAGGTTTCTGTCTGTGCCTGGTAATATTTTCAATTTGTGGGCATTTTTTTTAACTCCAAGACTGGGATATATAAGGTAGAAAGAAAACCTAAGTAATCACCATCACATTCTTTGAATTGCAAGATCCCTACATGGTCTTCCTTCTTTCACTTTTTAGTCTTTTGAAAAATACACATATAATGTTTAGGGTTGTAATTTGTAATTTGTAGGAGGAATAAGATAGTATGTTTACCCTGTATTTTTGGAAGAAGTCCTTCACATATAATTTTTCTATGGTAGTCAGACTAATCAAGCACTCAGAGAAACAGTACTAAGATCAAGGTTTGACAGACACAATAAGCAACAGAGAGATCTGCAGACTTCATATATTGTAATTACCTGAAAATGTTACAAAACAAGTGTGTTTATATATTAAAAAGCAAAAGATGACTTCTGATTCAGGCCAAATTGGACTAACAGGAAGCAGATTTACTCTCCTACCTAAAATAACCACTACCACAATAACAAAACAGACAAAATAAGTGAAATAATTGTTTTCAAGGCATTTTATATTAAACAATGAAGACAGTGATCCCTGAGAAACTGGCAACAAATGAGTTCAGCTCTGTGATTGGTTTTACTTGCTGCTTGGAGAACATTTCCTGGTCATGCAGCAGGGATGTAGAATTAAGTTGGAACTTGGCTCTCTTTCACAGTTGAGCAGACATTGGTAGGAATCTGAGGAGGCAAAGTAGCTTGAGATTGCAGGTGAAAGAGGAGGGAGGTGGCAAAATCCAAAGTTGTGCACAGGGTTCTAGCAATTCTTTTTTTTAAAGATTTATTTATCCATGCATACAAGAGCTGAGGTACAGGCCAAAAGTGTTGGGGGTGAGAGGATTCACTAGAGACACACTGCTGAGGGGAGCAGCGGGGAGACAGGAGAGGTCTGCTGCGCCATGTGGGTCACCTCCCTGCCTGGTCAGGGATCAAACTTGTGCTGCAGTGGCTGCAGAGAGCTTCATAGTGCTGTGTCTTAACCCCTTGCGCCACCAGGGAGGCCCTGATTCTAGCAGCTTATTCACCTGATTTCTGAACAGTGACTGCGTGTGAGGAAGCTACCTGAGGCTGAGGAAAGGACCATCCAAGCCCATTAGGAATAGTTGCTGTTCCCATCATTGAGAGTAGAAAATCTCATTACTCGCTGAGCATTGGAAAAATACTCAGAAGGATTTTACCTTAATGTACAGCAAAATTGGGCTTAGACTAAACATTGCCATGACAGGATCATCAAACTGTTTCCAATCAATTTCAGTTAATTGCATCCCAGAACAAAATCTAAAGAAAATTATGCTAACACAAAACTACATTTTCTCAACATGGTAAAATTGACAGTGTCTGGCATTCAGTAAAAAAATTACCAGTTTTGAAAAGAAACAAAACATATGACCCATAATGATGAGAGAAATAAATCAATTATTTGAAAACAACTCAAATAGTACAGGTAATTGGATTAGACCAGGACATTGAAGCAGTAGTTATTATTATATTCCATCTATTCAGGAAGCTAGGAGAAAGGTTAAAATGATAAGGAGAGAGAGGAAAGCTAGAAAAAGGAAAGATCCGAGTTAAACTTAGAGAAATGAGAGATACAATGTCTAAGTTGAAAAATACACAGGCTGGAATTAATGACATATTAAACCTTGCAGAAGAAAAGTTTATTGAACTTGAAACTATTCAAAATGAAGTACTGAATAAATATAAAAAATATGAATAGAATATAATAGGACAATTTTGAATTGGCCCAATTGAAGTCTCTGAAACAGGAGACAGAGAGGGAGGCTCAGAAAAAGCATTTGGAGAAACGACGACTAAATATTTCCCAAATGTGATGAAAATTTTATACTCTCATGTCCAGGGAACTTAACCTCAAGAAACACAGACACATACACACGAAACTAATCAATAAGACCAGTGATAGAGGGCCTCCCTGGTGGCACTACGGGTTGAGCGTCACACTGTGAAGCTGTTCGCAGCCTCTGTAGTGCAGGTTCGATCCTGGCCATCCAGGGAGATTCCCACATGGCACAGCAGACCTCTCCTGTCTCCCCGCTGCTCCCCTCAGCAGTGTATTTCAGTCAATCTGCCTGTTCTGCTCCCCACTCTCTCTGGTGAATCCTCTCACCCCCCCGCATCTCTGGCCTGTACCCCAGCTCTTGTATAAATAAATAAATCTTTTAAAAAAATTCACTATATGCCACATATTTTTATCTATTTGTTAATCAGTGAGTACTCCAGTTCTTGGTTATTATGAATCTGCAGTAAATAAGGCAGTGCATGTATTCTTTGAATTAGTATTTTTGTATTTTTGGGTCAGAATTGGAATAACTGGTTTGTGTGGAATTTTATTTTCTATTTTTTTATGCATTCTCCATGCATCTTTCTGTTGTGCTTGTGCCAGTTTACAGTCCCACCTGCAGTAGGGTTCATTAATTGATACTTAGAAAAATGTCATATGGGAAAATCTATAATGAACAATTATGCAAAATTTGCAGATATTTAACTATTAAAAAAAATATTAGGTAAAATAAGTGCCAGTTGGAAGTCTAAGTCTACTTAAAGAAATGAACTGCAGTGGATATGGTAATTACATTGGTACATATAAAAGGTACTTTTCTTATATATATTTCTCTTGTAGTATAATAGACTACAAAAATAGTAAGTGTAGTTTGTGAGCACTATAATAAAAATAAAGTATATAACAATAATGCAGAGTTCAGGAGGGAAGAAATACACGTGTAATCTAAGATTTTTATTTTTTTAAAGATTTATTTATGCATTCAAGAACTGGGGTACAGGCCAGAGGTGTGGGGGTGAGAGGATTCACCAGAGACAGAGTGGGGAGCAGAACAGGCAGACTGACTGAAATACACTGCTGAGGAAAGCAGTGCTGTGGGTAGTTCCCTGGACGGCTGGGGATCGAACTCATACTGCAGAGGCTGTGGATAGCTTCACAGTGCTGTGCTTAATCCCTTATGCCACCAGGGAGGCCTGTAATCTAAGATTTTTAAATTACATGGGACATTGTATACTATCACTTGAAGGTAGACTGTGATAATTTAAAAATGTATGTATGCCTCAATCAAAATAATTGTTATACCAGTAAGACAATAAATGGAATAACATGGGATAGTAAAAATATTTAATAATTTAAAAGAATATATCAAAATAGTTAAGTAAAAGGGCACAAAGAACAGAGACGACAAGAAGAAATACTATGTAGTAGACACAACTGTTTGCAACCTATAGGAAACTACTTTAGAAGTAAATGCACAAATAAAAATCAACTGAAACAATCAGATTAAAAAAGTTTAGAGAAAAGATACATCATGCTTACTCCAGAATAAGTTGGAGTGTCTGTATTACTATTTTTATTATTTATTTTTTAAAAAAATATTTATGCATATAAGAGCTGGGGTGTAGGCCAGAGGTGTGGGAGGTGAGAGGATTCACCAGAGACAGAGTGGGGAGCAGAACAGGCAGATTGACTGAAATACACTGCTGAGGGGAGCAGCGGGTGAGACAGGGGATCAAACTCTATCAAACTCATGCTGCAGTGGCTGCGGATTGCTTCATAGTGCTGCCTCTTAAACCCTTGCGCCACCAGGGAGGCCCCTACTATTATTTTTAAAGCAGATTTCAGAGTCAAGCATATTGCCGGAGAAAAAGAGGGTCATTTTGTAACAATAAGTGAATTCGGAGAATGTAACAGTCCTAACTTCATGTTCCTAATAATTGAGCTGCAAAAAATAAAATCTTAAAAGTAACAGAACTGCAATAAGAAATAGAAAAATTCATGATTATACTTGAAATAATTACTACATTCTCTCAGTAGCATTATTAACTAACTTGATGTAGAGTATCCAACACCACCAGAAAGCACATTATTCCTTGCCATCAGGATTGACCATATTATGGGATATAAAACAAAATTTGATACATTTCAAAGGATTCAAGTCATATAATTTATTGTTTCACCACAATAGAATACAATTAGAAACCAGTAACCAAAGTGATCTGGAAGATCCCCAAATATTTGGAAATATGCTTTATAATATTATAGAAGAACTAGGAGTCATTTTGAACTGGATTAAAACAAATATATGAAGATATGTAGAAAGTATGTATATAAAGGATATTTATGACTCTACATGCTTGTTCAGAAAAAGAATAGGGGTCAAATAAATAGCCTCATTTTATACCTTAAGGAACTAGAAAAGTTCCGTTAAGACCAAAGTTAGCAAAAGTCAGGAAATAATAAGTATTAGAGTAAAAATAAAATAAATGGAATAATAACTACAGAAACAGGAGAAAAATGTAATATATCCAAAGCTAGACTGAATAGGAAAAAAGAAGATACAAATTACCTATAATGTTAGGACTGAAAGAGGGGATTTCAATATAGGTTATGACCATACTAAAATATTAAACATTTTGAACAAATTTGCATTCATTCATTTGATAATACAGAGGAAATAGTTATATTTTTTGAAAGATTACAAATTACTAAAACCCACTTTAGAAATGGATGGCCCTAATCAGCTCTGCACTTATTAAAGAAATTGCATTTTTCGTTAAAAAACCTTTTGACAAAGGAAGTTCCAGACTGAGATATCTTCACTTGTGAGTTTCACAAAATTGTTCAGGAAGAAATAGTATCATTTCTGCTCTAACTGTATCAGAAAGTTAAGAAATGATTGTTTCCAAATTCGTGCTAAGAGGCCAGCATTATGTTGATACATTGTTGTCTTGCCTGTTAGACTTGAGGAGGTCCACAAATCCAGACAAACATTGTAGTCTCTGTATCCTTGATGAATGTAGATATGAATGTTCTTTTTTTTTTTTTTTTAAGCCACTGGAGTCCAGTGTTACATTAAAAGAAGAGCATATCATAAGCAGGGATACTTCTCAGTAATTTTCTGTTAAAACTATATCAGTGGTTTTCAGTTAAGCGTGATATTGTACCCCAAGGTGAAGGCTAGGTATGCTGTTGGGTAAAGTGCAGGTCTGTGTCTAAGGCCAGGTATGCTGTTAAATATCTTATAGTGTACAGGACAGCCCCTATGATACTGTGATTTACAGGAAATGCATATGTACATATATTTGGTCATCTAGATGACTGAAATATATTTACATAATTTGGTTTTCATCCATAGTTCCTGGCTCACAGCTCCCCCTGAAGGTGTCTCTTACTATGTCAATGAAAGTAACTTTTGGAAACACCTGAGTTTGTGGTCTGGTTACCATAGAAACCAACTTGAATAGATGTTTAGGACTTCCAGTCACTCCCCCTGTGACAGGGCAGGGAGAGGGGCACCCCAGAACCCCCAAACCTGCCTGCCCTAAATAGGTTCTGCCATCTGTCGCATCAACACAAAACATATGAGACTTTAATGGAAAGGAACTTTTATACAATTAGAGTGCAATTCAGAAAAGACATAGAATGCAATTTTCAAATCAAACAAAGTTCCTTGTCCCCTCCTTGTGGGTAAAAGTCCACCCGAACGGGACTGGCCAAAAGCAAGCCCCAAAAGCTGCCCCAAATCTAAAGCCCCTTTTGTCGGGGACCCACAGAAAAGGGTCAGAAACAACCAGACAAGCCTGGAAGGAAAAGAGCAAAATCAAAATCAAGACAATTCCTGCCATTGTCACCTCCCCACGGGTCTCACCCACATCTGTGTCACCCAGTCCACTGCCAAAAGGCGAGTGCAGTTTCTTCACCTGTCTCTCCGTTCCATGCGCCTTCTCCAGGCCTCCTTCTGGCTCCATCCTGCTTCCTTCCTTCCTCAGTCTCCTCTGCAGCTTCTTCTCTCCCTGCTCAGTTCCACCCTCCCTTGGGTGGGACAGGAAACCTGGTACCTCTCCTTTTCCTGGGGACCCCCTTATTACACCCCCGCCCCATTGCTTGGAAGGGGAGAGGAGCTGGAGGTTGAGTTAAATTGCCAATGGCCAATGAGTTAATCGTTTTTGCATTCGTGAAAAATCCAAGAAGTGGGGACTTCAGGGAGTTTTGGTTGGTGAACATGTGAAGATGTGGGAGAACGGCATACCTGGGGTGGTCATGGACATTCCACAAGTTTCTCCCATGCCTTGTTTTATGTATCTCTTCCTCCAGACTGTTGATTTGTATCTTTTGCTATCCTCTGTAATACATTGGTAGTCTAGAGAATAACCAGGTTTTCTGAGTTATGTGTGCCATTCTAGCAAATTAAGGTGTCTTGGGAACCTCTGATTTACAACTAGCCAGAGCATGGATAATAGTCTGGGCTGGCTTTGGGCACCTGGGGTCTGAGGGTCATGGGGACCTCTATCTATTCTGAGCTGTTAGAAAAACAGGCTTGCCTGGGTTTGTGATTGGTGTATGAAGTAGATGACAGTTTTGGGAGACTGAATCCTTAACTTGTGGAATCTGACACTATCTCTGGGCAAATAGTATCAAGATTAAGATTGCTTGTTGATGTAGAGAAGCCTCAGCATCCATGACCAATTGGAATGGGGTCCAAGAACCCAACAATAAAGCTCCCTATATAATCTGTTCTGAAATGACATTATTACTGAAGCTCAATTAGATATGAAAGAGCATTGTTTATTTGACCATTTATATAAATAGCTAATAACGTATTTAGTGATGAAATATGGCATTATTAACTCAAAATAAAGTCTCAATGATAGAGCTTATTAGATAATACAAATGAGAATTCAAACTGAGCAAAACGTCCAACAGATTTTACACTGTGAGTGCTCTCCCAGTACATGCAAGCTTGAATTTAGTTTGTATAGGTAGGAATATTGAGTCATTTACTTTAAGAATGTGGTTGTTGTTGATAGGAGGGGCTTCTTAGTTCTGTGATTCTGACCTACAGATATGCTGTTGCTAGAGGAAAAAAAATGCAGGACTTTTTCTTTCTAAAGAGCACTTTAGAGATACAAAGACTGGGTGCCCTTTGTTAAATTTTCTTAATTGGCTCTTTGGTCATCAGTGGATATGAAAAGATTGACTCTAACTTTAGCCTTTAACTTATGCAGAACTCCTGCATAAGTGACAGGATTGTGCTTGTGTACCCTTAAAGTCTATGAAGATAGTTATGCTCTCTTGCATGCTAGACCCAGAGGGTGGTTCCCTAGAAAATTTTACATTATATTTAAAGAATGTTTTCTTACTGATAACATAATCAAAACAAGGCTATCTCTTTATGTCACTTGTATTCCACATTGCACAAGACCCCAGGTGAATCAGGCAGGAGAAAAACAATAAAAGGAATCCAGATTGGAAAGAAAGAAGTAAAACTATATTTTCAGATGATATGATTATCCACATAGAAAATCTTTGTATTTATACAAAACTATAAAAATAATTAGTAACATTGCTGGATATAAGAGCAAGTAACCCCCCCCCACCCCCCAGCCTAGGTATATTTCTATCTTAGCAAGTGTAATTGAAAACCGAAATTATAAAGACAGTATCATTACTTTAGTATTGAATGAGTATAGAGTTTAAGCTAGGGAAAATAAACAATTTCTGCATATGGATGGTTGTGATTTGCGTACCATGTGACTAAATGTCATATAACTGTACACTTAAAAATGGTGAAAATAGTATATTTTATATGTTATGTGTACTTTTTCACCATGAAAATCAGTAACATTAGCATCATAAAATATGAGGTAATGATGACTAAACTCTAACGAAAGGTAAAAGATCTGTGCTTTAGAATATGAAACATTGCTGAAAGGCATAAAAGGTTATGTGAATAAGTGGAGAGAATTTTGTATTCATGGATTTGAAAATTTACTATTGCTAAGATATCAATTTTCAAATTTATCTTTATACAAATGTATCCAGTTTATTCATTGATATCCATTCAATATGTGAGCTGCCCTTTCCCCTCACTTTAGTAATTGACAGATCAATTCCAAACCTCATATAAAAAATGCAGAAAGCTTAGAATAGCCAAAATAAATTTAACAAAAGAACAAAATTGGAGGCTTGATGAAAGAAAAAAAGTGTGTCTTAGGAAAATAACGTCTGGCTTGAGAAACATACTGTAAAGAAAACCTACTGGCTAGTAAGTCTTTAGTTTTCACAATAATACTCTACGAAATTGGCATTATTCTAATCTCCATTTCATAGCATAAAAACTGGTGGCACAGAACTGAAATGGTTTGACTGAAGATGACCAATAAGTAGCAGTGACTGGAAGAATCTTTCTTACTGATATAAAAGCCAAGTATTAAGATCTTAAGTTCCAAGATCACCAAACCAGGGAATGAAGGGAAATACCATGTGGCCTGAATTTAAGTTCAGATTCCATACCAGTTTGCTTTCCTCTACCAGGTTGCTCTCACACCTTAAGGGATAGAAAGTCAACTTAATACTAACTAATTCAATAAACTGGATCATATAGATATGATCTTGTGAATTGATTACATTTAAAAAATATCTTTAGGGGCCTCCCTGGTGGCACAGGCGGTTGAGCGCCGTGTTGTGAAGCTGTCCGCAGTGTCTGCAGCGCCGGTTCCATCCCAGCCAACCAGTGAGATACCCACATGGTGCGGGCAGACCTCTCCTGTCTTGCCCGCTGCTCCCCTCAGCAGTGTGTTTCGGTAGATCTGCCTGTTCTGTTCTCCACTCTGTCTCTCGTGGATCCTCTCACCCCCCCCACCCCCGCACCTCTGACCTGTACCCCAGCTCTTGTATGCATAAACAAATCTTAAAAAAAATTTAAAAATATCTTTATTAAATTATTATTCACAGAGGTAAAGTAATACCACATTTGAAGTATTTGGGTCTGTGTGGGTAAATCACTTTTTAGAATACACACTTTTTTTCCCACATTTTATTTATTTACTTTTTTTTTTTAAAGATTTATTTTTGTTTGTTTATACAAGAACTGGGGTACAGGCCAGATTCGCGGGAGGGTGGGAGGATTCACCAGAGACAGAGTGGGGAACAGAACAGGCAGGCTGACTGAAACACACTGCTGAGGGGAGCAGCAGGCGAGACAGGAGAGGTCTGCTGCACCATGTGGGACCCTTGCTGGCTGGCCAGAATTGAACTGGCACTGCAGAGGCTGCAGACAGCTTCACAGTGCAGCGCTTAACCACCTGCGCCATCAGGGGAGGCCCTATTTATTTACTTTTATTAAATTTTTTTTATTTAAATATACAGTTCCTTATAATTTCAAGATCAAGTTTCGGAAGACATAGTCTTTAATTGTCTCCTATAATTTTTCCAGCAAAATGGAAAAAAGAAAGTGAACTGTCTTTCACCAAATTTATAAGTTAGATCAGAACTTTTAATCTTATGCCTTGCTAATTGTTATTAGAGGTGTAAAGGATTTGCCTCAGAGACATATTCCAAATCATATTTTTCTCCTCCATATTAAACCATTTATGTGTCTTAATTTTTTTCACAATAGTGTTCATTTTTATTAAACCAATTAGTATATCTTACGCCAATGTGAAAAAAATTTCAGCATCTATACATTTGTTTATTTCAAAAACTTTTCATGCTGCATTACGGTATTTTGTAATATCATCTTTATGTTTTATTTTGACATGCATTCAAATGGTTTAATATTTGGTGGTTTTAAAAAACATAATAAAATAACCCACTTTTAAAATGGTACTTATTATACTTATTCCTGTGTGAGATTAAAATTAAATTACAGGGGTAAATATCCTCTTTATAATTGTTGATTTAGTTATAAATGTTGATATAAAATTATTATAACACTAAAGTTGTAAAGCCACTTTTACTAATTTAAAGGCGTAACTACCTTAATAACAAAAGGCACTGTATGTTAAATTTTTGGAGGACAAATGTAGGACTAGTTCTTAGCATGTTGTAGTTCTTCATTTGTTAAATTATGCACCCAGGAAGTGCATCCCACTCAGTACTCAGCCTGTCTGGGCTGTGCAGGGCTGAGCCCCTCACTGTGGTCTCCCATTTGCACCAGGGAAGTACATCCCATTCAGTGCTCAGACACTAGTGCCTTGGGAGCACACAAATGTCTAAGTCTGGGCTGTGTAGCACCCGGCCCTTCACCACAGGTGCCCAGCTGCACCTGGCAAGTATATCTTACTCAGTGTTTCACTACCCACACCTTGGGAACACATGCATGTCCAGGCCTGGACCATGTAGGGCCTTGCTTCACATCAGAGACCATCAGCAGCCTCCTGGTAAGCACCATTGTCTTGAGGCCCAGCCACCAGCACTTCAGGAACAGATAGATGACTCAGTCAGCCCTCGGTGGTGTGTGAACAGATATATGACCCAGTCAGCACTCTGCAATGTATAGCACCAGGCAGTGCATCCTTCACCAGGCAGTGCATCCTTCTAAGAGCTCAGCCATCCATACTTTGGGAGCAGATATGTGACCCAGACAGGCCTCATAGGGCTTTGCTCTATATAAGGGTTCTTCAGCAACCTTCTTCCTTAGTGGCCTGGAACAACACTCCTGGCTGGGGCAAGGTCCCAGTGACTCAGCCTCTGGACCCAATGCCTCCCAGCCCTCCCAGCCATGGAAATAAGCAAGGACATGCTTTGAGGGAGGCTCTAGTACCACCCCAAAACCTATAAGACCCCAGTAGCTTTGTCTACCATCAAGTATACGACAGAACAGTGGGAGAGAATGACTCACATACAGTAAAACCCCAACTACAGCAGAACAATCCCAAAGCAATCAATTGGGAGAAAGAAAAATACAAATGGCCAAGCAAGCTCTCAGTGCAACAGCACACCACAAAAAGAAAACAAAACACCAGAATCAAGTATGAAGACATAGAAGAACTTTAATACCTCTAAGATATAGCATTCAAAATGGCCATCATTAAGAAAAAGAATTGGAACAATACAGAGAAAACTCAGAAAAGGAAATGAATACTATGAAACACACAATCAACATAAAGAAGGTAGAAATTGAAACTTTAAACAAGAAAATAACAGAATTGCCGAGGAGACAAAAGTTTGGGAGAAAGCCATGGGAGTAGAATAATCAAATGAAAGAATGAATCAGAATCTCTAAGATGAGAAAGAGCAAGATAGAAGAAGAACAATGCAGAGGAAAAAGAATGGTGAAACACTTTGAGAGGTATCTGATACCATGAGAAAAGGAAATACAGGAGTCACAGGAATCTCAGAAGGAGAACCGAGAAAAGGTACCATTTGAAGAAATAATGGAAAAAAACTCCCCAAACTCGAAGAAGAATATAGAAATAATAAGAATCAAGAACATCACCAAGCTACCTACCTAGATAAAAGGAAAAATACAGCAGGACACAGAAATAGTAAAACTCCCAAGAATCCAAGACAGAGGAAAATAATGAAGCTGACCCGGGCAAGAAACAGATAACCTATAAAGGATGACCAGTTAGCTAACACTGGATGTTTCTGAAGAAACACTACAGACAATAAGAGAATTGAGTGACATATTCAGAATACATTATGGAAAAAAAAAATAAGCCAAGTATATGCTGCAAAACTCTCCTTTCTTTATGAGAGAAATATAAGGACCTTCTCAAATAAAAAAATCTTAGAGAGTTTACATCCACTAAAACTCCGTCCACCAAATATTAAAAGAAGTTTTAGGATCTAAAGAAAGTGAACAGTGAACACTAAAACTGAATAAGCAATTAAATAGACACACAAAATAAAGAAGAAAATCACAATAATAGGCACTGACATGTCAGTAATCACTCTAAAAGTCAATGGACTGAACTCACCAATGAAAATAGTTTGATTAGGAAACAGGATACCTCCAGGAAAAAAAATCTAAATATCAAGGATAAAAACAGACTGAAAGTAAAGGATGGAAAACAATCCTGCAAGCAAATGGCCCCTAAAGGAAGGCAGTAATAGCCATACTTATATCTGACAAAATAGACTCCGGCTTAAAAAAGTAAGGGGACGTGAATGGACACTATATAATGCTCAAGGGAACAATACAACTGGAAGATGTAACACTCATCAGTATAAATTTAACAAATGAAGGAGGGCCAAAATACATCACACAGCAACTATCAAATCTGAAAACAGATGTTAAAGAAAATACATATGTGGTTGGAAATGTCAATACCCCACTCTCCCAAAGGGCAGATCAACAAGACAGAAATAAGTAACATAATTGCCCTAAACAGAGAATCAGACCACAAGGGTCTGATCGACATTTACAGGGCACCACACCCCCAGAAAGTTAAATACACATTTTTCTCAAGTGTATATGGGTCATTTTCCAGGATTGATCACATACTGGGTCACAAGACCAACATCAGTAAATTCACAAAGATAGAAATTGTACCAAGTATGTTCTCTGACAATAGAAGTTCTAAACTACAAATCTACTACAAAAAACAAAGAAACATTTTAATATGCAGAGACTGAATAATACATTACCAACCAACCACTGGGTTTATGAGGAAATCAAAGAAGAAATAAAAAAACACCTTGAGGCAAATGGTAATGACATGTATGGGGCACAGCAAAAACAGTCTAAAAGGAAAGTATATAGCAATACAGGTTCACATTAAGAAACTAGAAAGAGTCCCCTCCCCACTTCCCAAGAAAAAAAATCACAGCAACCTTGTCTGTCATCTCAACAAACTAGGAGAAGAACAAAAAAAAATACAGAGGCCAGTAGAAGAAAGGAAATAATAAGTTAGGCAGAAATAAAATAGAAATCTAAAAGACAGTCCAGAGGATCAATGAAACCCAAAGCTGGTTCTTTGAAAAAATAAACAAAACAGACCTTTAGCTAGGCTCACTAAATAAAACAAGGGGTAACTCAAATAGCATCTAAAAATGAAAGAGAAGTTAAAACAGACACCATAGATATTCAGACAAAATAGGCAATTACTGATTACTGTAAACATTTATATGCAAACAGATTCATCAATTTGAATGGATAATTTCCTGGAATCATCTAAGACTGAATAGGGAAGAAATAGAAACCTGTGCAATCAGTCACAAATGAGGAAATCAAGACTCTTCAAAAAGACAAAAGTGCAGGACCAGATGGCTTCACAAAAGAGTTCTGCCAAACCTCAAAGATGAACTAATGCCTATCCTATTAAAACTCTCCCAAAAAATCAGGAAGGATACTACCAAATGCAGTCTACAAGGTCAATACCACACAAAAAAACAAGACTACAGACTAATCTCCCTAATGAACACAGATGCAAACATTCTCAATATAACTTGTCAAACCTAGTGAACAATGCATTAAAAAGATTATATGCCATTACCAAGCGGGATTTATGCCAGGAACACAAGGATGGTTCGGTATCCAAAAGTCAGTCAATATAATTCACCACAGCAACAAAAAGGAAAGAAAAAGAAAAAAAATCACATGATCATATCAATAGATTGAATGAACTAGAAGAAGAAATTAAGAACGCTATCTCACTTATAATCTCACAAATAATTAAATACCAGGTAATAAATCTAATAAAGGAAGTGAAGGACCTATATAAGGAAAACTATAAAGCCTTGTTAAATAAAGAAGACACAAGGAAATAGGATGATGTTACCTGCTTATGGATTGGAAGAATCAGCGTTGGCCATTGTCAAAATGGGTATTCTACCCAAAGCAATTTATAGATTCAATGCAATCCCCAGAAAAATCCCAATGACATTTTTCATAGCAAAAGAACATATAGAGACACAAAAACCCTGAATAACTAAAACGCCTGACCAAGATGGTGGGGGTGGGGGTAGGATTCGAGGTATCACACTTTTGGACTTAAAGCTATACTATAAAGCAACAATAATTAAAACAGCTTAATATTGAAACAAAAGCACACATAGAGCAATGGAATTGAATTGAGAGCCCAGAAATAAATACCTGGGAACAAGGTAAAACTTCAAATTATGGTGCAGGGAAAATTGGACTGCCACATGCAAAAGAATGAAACTAGACTGTTATCTCTCACCACACATGAAAATCGTTTCAAAAGGGATAAAAGGCTTGAATGTAAGACATGACACCATAAAATACATAGAAGAAAACATAGACAAACACACCATAAACTTCAGAAACATCTGTGAAGATTCATCTACAGCAGCACAGAAACTAAAGGAGAAAATAAACATGGGTTAAATCAAACTAAAAAGCTTCTGTACCATGAAAGTGGCAGTGACTTAAACAAAGACACATCCTACTGAAGGGTAGAAAATATTTGCACAATATACATCTGCTAAGAGAATATCAAATATCTACAAAGAGCTTATACAGCACAGGAAAAAGAAAACAAACGACTCAATCCAAAAATGACAGAAGAGCTAAATAGGTACTTTTCCAGAGGAGACTGCAGATGTCCAACAGACATATGAACAAATGTTCATCATCACTTTTCATCACGGAAATTGAAATCAAAACCACTTTTCATCAGGGAAATGCAAATCAAAACCACAATGAGATAACTGTCAGACTTGGGAGAAGTCCCCATATTGAAAGAAGCACAAACAACAGGTGCTAGTAAGGGTACAGAAAACAAGGAACTGTAATGCACTGTTGGTGGAAATGTAGACTGGTCCAGTCCCTATGGAAAGAAATGTGGAGATTCCTTAAAAGACTAAAAATCAATCTACCACATGACCCAGAAATTCCACTCCTAGGTATCTATCCAAAGAGGAAAGGAAAAAAAAAAAAACAAACAAAAAAAACAAAACCAAAAACACCAACAAATCAAAACACTCATTTAAAAGGAAACCTGAACTCCAAAGTTTATTCCAGCACTATTTACAATAGCCAAGATATGGAAATTACCTAAATATCCCTGAATAGATGAGTGAACTAGAAGAAGAAATTGTGTGTGTGTGTGTGTGTGTGTGTATCTTCTTTATGCACTCATACACACACTCATTGTGTATGTATACTACTCAGTGATCAAAGAAGATAAACTCATGCCATTTGCAGCAACATGGATGGAACTAGAATGGATTATTCTAAGTGAATTGAGCAAGAAGGAGGAAGAGAAATACCAGATGGTTTCACTTATACTTGGAATCTAGAGAACCAAACAGTAGATCAGGCAGAGGTAAAGTGTAAGACTGACCCTTGAAAGCAGACAATAGATCTGAGACATAAATGAAGGGAGAGGGAGAGTAAAACCAATGGGAGAGAAGAGCACAGTGGACTGTGGTGGAGGACTGTGATTGCTTTGCTGATGGGAACACTAGGGTGACCACACCTGAGGGGAGAAATCCTATATTTTGAAATAAGACGATGTTTATAAAAATAAATGAAAACAGGGGCCTCCCCAGTGGCACAGTGAGTTGAGCGCAGCACTGTGAAGCTGTCTGCAGCCTCTGCAGCCCTGGTTCGATTGCCGGCTGGCCAGGGAGATACCCACATGGTGCGGCAGACCTCTCCTGGAGAGGTCTGGACACGGGAGCGGGGTGCAAACGGCGCCATTTCTGCAGACACTGAACTGGGCTACAGCCCGCATCCTGGACCTGAGGGCTTTGGAACTGAGACCTGGGGCATGAAATTCGGGGTGTGGGATCCTCACAATGGTGGGGCAAGGCAGACACAGCACCCCAAAGCCGTTGAGGCTTTCCCCACCACTCCCACTCTGTCCCATGGGGTTAAAAAAAACAGCTCCCCAAGGACACTAGGAGATATCTCTGGTGCCACCTAGCGACCAGAAAAAAATCACCAACACCCCATAGAATAGGGACCTTTCTTCAGTAAAGACTGCTTGAAACCAGCAGAAGGCTCCCAGAGGAGTCAGAGGTGAGCTGGGAAGTTCGCCCAAGCCAGGCCCCTTCTGACCAGCAGTCCAAGCCCAGAGGGGGAGCAGGCACCCACGGCTGGGGCATATCCAGCATGCGGGAGAGTGTGCCTGTCTCTGAATTGCCATTTTAGAATAGGGACCTTTCTTCAATAGAGACTGTTTGAAACTGGCAGAAGGCTCCCAGAGGAGCCAGAGGTGAGCTGGGAAGGGTGCCCACGCCAGGCACTTTCAGGCCAGCAGTCTGAACCCAGAGGGGGGGCGGGCACCCACGGCCAGGGCAGACTGGGCGCGTGGAAGAGTGCATCTGTCTCCGAATCGACATTTTAGAATAGGGACCTTTCTTCAGTAAAGACTGCTTGAATCTGGCAGAAGGCTCCCCATGGAGCCAGAGGGAGAAGGTTCCCTGTGCAGTCAGAGGTGAGCTGAAGGCCCCCACAAGCCTGGTCCCACCTCGCAGGAAGTCGGAGCCCAGAGGAGGATCCAGAGATTTGGAACCCAGAGTGCAATCCAGCTGCCCCACCTCCAGGGAAGTCTATGGGACTTCAAGACGCACCTTTGTAACTAAACACAGAAGGAGGAGAGATTCTGTGACAGTGACCATTAACATACTCAAAATACCACTGTCTCACTAGACTTCTGGCATAACAGTTTTTGACTCGTTTGAATTGCCAGTTTCTGAAACTCACAAACACACCAAAAAGATGCCAGCCAGTACCAGTGGCACAGTGTCCCAACGCATAAGGCAAATTAGAAGACAGGCAGCAGGGAAAAGAAAAACTACAAGCAAAGTAGCAATGCCTCACAAAAAAGACACACTACAAAAACAAAAACAAAAACAAAAAAAAAACCACCCACCAGCTTGCAACTGCGGTGACTTGGAAGAACTTCTGAGCCTTCCAGAAAAAGAACTTAAAATTGCCGTGATGAAAAAACTGATGGAAGTCATTCAGGAAAACAACAGTCAGAGGAATGAAATTGAGTCCCTAAAGAAGGAAATGAAGGAAATACAGGAGATCAAAGGATTAACAGAAGAGCTAAAGAACTCTGGGAAAAGCAGTGATAACAGACTAGAGGAAATGGAAGAACGAATAAGCACTCTCAAAGACACAGAAATAAAAAGAACCAAAACAGAAAAGGAAAGAGAAGTACGAATGAGTAAGACTGAAGAAAGACTTCGGGAACTATCTGACTCCATGAGGAAAGAAAATATAAGAGTTATAGGAATGCCAGAAGGAGAGGAGAGAGACCTAGGAACAGAGAAAATATTCAAGGAAATAATTGAAGACAACTTCCCAAACATGAACAGATACACCAAGATTGAAATCATACCAAGCTTCATTTCTGCCCATGAAGGCATCAAACTAGAAATAAACCATAAAAAGAAGGCAGAGAACTCTCCTACCTCATGGAGATTCAAACCCACACTACTGGAAGACCACTGGACTAATGAGGAGATCAAAGAAGAAATTAAAAATTGGCAGGATACAAAATCAACATGCAAAAATCAGCAGCCTTCCTATACACAAACAATAAATCTGAAGAAGAAATAAAACAATCCCTTTTATTATCAAAACCAAAAAAAATCAAATACTTGGGAATAAAGCTAACAAAGAGGTAAAGGACCTATACAAAGAAAACTATAAAACACTGTTAAATAGACGAAGACACAAAGAAATGGAAAGACATCCCCTGCTCATGGATTGAAAGAATAAACATTATTAAAATGGCCATCCTACCAAAAGCAATATACAGATTCAATGCTATTCCAATAAAAATTTCAGTGTCATTCTTCAAAGAAATAGAACAATTATTGATGAAATTCAAAAGGAATCACCAAAACCCCCAAACAGCCAAAGCTCTCCTGGAAAAAAAAAAAAAAGAATGGAATGGAGGCATCACACTCCCAGACTTCAAACTATACTACAAAGCCATAATCATCAAAACTACATGGTATTGGTTCAAGAACAGACACATGGACCAATGGAATTGGATAGAAAATCCAAAAATAAACCCACAGATTTATGGTCAACTAATCTTTGACAAAGGAACAAAGAATATGCATTGGAGCAAAGAAAGTTTGTTCAATAAATGGTGCTGGGAAAACTGGGTCGCTACATGCAAAAGAATGAAGCTTGACTACTACCTAACACCATGCACAAAAACCAACTCAAAATGGATTAAAGAACTAGACATAAGACCTGAAACCATAAAATACTTAGAAGGAAATATAGGTGAAAAACTACATGACATGCACCTCAAAGACATCTTTACAGACACATCACCCAAAGCAGTTATAGTGAAGGCAAAGATCAACTGCTGGGACTACATCAAATTAAAGAGCTTCTGCACAGCAAAAGAGACAATAACCAAAACAAGAGAAACCCCACCGACAGGGAGAACATTTTTGCACACAACACTGATGATAAAGGACTGATCAGAAAAATCTACAAACAGCTGATGAGATTCAACAAAAACAAAATAATTAAGTCAAAAAATGGGCAAAAGAGCTAAAAAGAAACTTCTTTGAAGAGGAAATGCATATGGCCAACAGGCATTTGAAAAAATGTTCAACATCACTTGTAATCAGGGAAACGCAAATCAAAACTACAATGAGATATACCATCTCACACCAGTGAGAATGGCACATATTAAAAAAAACTAGCAACAAAAAATGTTGGCGAGGCTGTGGAGAAAAAGGAACTCTCCTGCACTGTTGGTGGGAGTGCAAACTGGTCCAGCCACTATGGATAGCTGTGTGGAGATTTCTTGACCTACTAAACATAGAGCTTCCATATGATCCAGCAATTCCACTCCTAGGTATTTATCCAAAGGACACAGAAACATCAATTCAAAAGGGCGCCTGCACCCCTATGTTTATAGTAGCTCTATTTACAATAGCTAACCTTTGGAAACAACCCAAATGCCCAAAATAGATGACTGGATCAAGAAGATGTGGTACATATACACCATGGAATATTACTCAGCATTCAAAAAAGATAAACTCATGCAATTTGCAGCAACATGGATGGCGCTGGAAGGGATCATGCTCAGCAAAATAAGCCAGAAAGAAAAAGAAAAATACCGGCTGGTCTCACTCATAGCAGGAATCTAGAAAACTTAAATAAGGGACCAAGAAAGAGAATAACTATATCAAAGAAAATATCAAAATCAACAAACAACTATGAACCAGAGACACTCTGGGGGAATGGGGGGTGGGGAAAAGAGGGATTGGGGTCAAAATGAGGGGGTTGTAATTGTATGGGAATATAAAAATAAAATTTTTAAAAAAATAGAGTTCAGTGCATCAAGAGGTTGTAACAGTTACAAATTGATATGTACCCAACATTGGAGCACATAAATATATCTAACTAATACAGACTGGGGGAGAAATAGTTAGCATTATAATAATAGTACAGGGCTTCAGTGCCCCACTTCATTAATGGAGAAATTGTTTAGATAAAAAATCACTAAGGAGGAAAAAACATTTTGTGGACAAAATGCACTTGATAATAACAGCATAATACAGTTTCGTCTCAAGTTACATGGGACATTCCCCAGGTAGGCCATATGTTGGGTCTTAAGAAGTCATAGCAGATTTAAGAAGCTTAAAATTTTATGAAGTATTTTTGCTGTCGCAGTGGTATGCATCCAATAATTAGTAAGGAGGAAAACTGGAAAATTCATAAATATGTGTAAATTACTCAGTCCTGAACAACAATGGATATAAGATGAAGTCAAAGGGGATTAAAAAACTATTTAAAATAAACAAAAATGGAAACACAACTTGCAGAAATGTATGAGATGCAGTGAAAGTGCTTCTAAGATGGAAGTTTATAATGTCTACATAAAGAAAAAAGGGATCTCAATCTAACTTTATACATGAAGGGACTACAAAAAGCACAAATTAATCCTAAACTTAGCAGAAAGAAGGAAATAAAAAAGGATCAGAGAAAAGAACATTGAAATGAAGAGTTTGTTTTTGAGAAGATAATATTTATAAGTATTTACCCAAACGAAAAAAATAAGACTCATAAAATAGTAATAAAAAGAGACATTGTAATGAACTGATAACAGAAATATGAAGATTGTAACAGACTACTATGGAAAGTTACATTTCAACAAATAGGATAACCTGGGAGGCTTATATGAATCCATAGAAATATTCAACTTACCATGACGATCATGAAGAAACATAAAATCTTGCCAATCAAAATGAGTAAGGCGACTGAATCAGTAATCACAAATCTTCCCCGAAAGAAATGTCCGTGAGTTGTGAGTATGAAACTGCCGTATTACATTTGGCTTGTGATGTGTTACAAACCAGGGTAAATAAGAGTGGCAAAATAAATAGCACTGGTGCTGGCTACAAACCGAGGAACATATTTTTCTACGACTTTGAGGTAATTATGCAGTAATGGTCAGTGAGGATGCGGTACATGTAAAAGCATGTAAAAGCATGCTGCTTTTACAACAAAAGCTTTGACCAACTACCTAGTCTTGCAAATAGCTAGAAAAAAAGAAGTCTAAAATAAAACTGATATTCTGATAATCCACATCATTTATTATCTTTGCCTCCAAACTAAAGCAGCATATAAATGCAAAAAATTAAGAAAGCACATTGAATGTTGGACTTTGTAAAAGTAAATCTGTATTCTAGACTAGTTTAGTTCATGTTTTGTTTTTGTTTTGTTGTTTTTTTTACCTCAGCATTGCAAAGGACTTTAACTTAATCCTTTAAAGAATTCTGCTCTTATAATTCAAGTGGAATATCTTTTAAGGTAAAATTAAGTGATTTCATTTGGATACAAATAAACCTTTACTCTCAGGACAGCCTTAACTCCAGTCCCTCTTTATTTTACTAGACATATTTAAGGTTACCTTTCCTTTTACATCTATGAAACTGTACTATATTTACATCAAACTTACTGCCCTTGAGGTGTATTCATTATGTGTTTTTTTTTTTTAAATATGCATGCAAGAACTGGGGTACAAGCCAGAGGTGTGGGGGTGAGAGGACTCACTGGAGACAGAGTGGGGAGCAGAACAGGCAGACTGACTGAAATACACTGCTGAGGGGAGCATCGGGCGAGTCAGGAGAGGTCTGCTGCACCATGTGGGTAGCTCCCTAGCAGGGTATCGAACTCGTGCTTCAGTGGCTGTGAACAACTTCATAGGTTGTGTCTTAACCAGTTGCACCACCAGGGAGGCCCTACATTATGTAACTTAATGACTTAGTTGGCCTTGACTTTTCTTATTTTTGCATCTAGCTGACATGTAATTTTTAAAATTAGAAATAGTCACTTTTGACTAGAATATTCATGATTCAAACTTTTTAGGAGTGTTTTTTAATATGAAAAGTTTTGTTATGAGTTAAAATTTTCCTCTTTCAAACAAAAGATTTATATATGTAGCAATTTTAGTTGATAAATGAAAACGAAATAAAAATAAAAGAAAAAGAGCATGCAACATTTAAGTTCATTATTGGCCTACTCATTTTTGATTGTAAATCTAAGAAGATTTTGGGGAATCTTGTAGCATAGTCTTAGAAAGTCATTCAATATTAAATTGATTTTTATAGAATTTGCTTTTAAAACATTGCAAATTAGTAAAATACCAGTGTATTTTGTTTTCATTTTTCTAAGAATGTAAAGATAACTAGTTTCTTCAGCAAATTTAAAGATTAAAAATAGTTTTATAAAATCACTTTTCAATTTCCACATTTGAAGAAAATCAAGATTGATTCTATTGTAGTTTTCATTTCCTGGCTAATGACAGTAGTTTTTATTGAAGTGCTACAAATGCATGTATTGACAGTTTTAAATATAAAATTCTGTATTTTTTTGATGTAGAATTGACAGTTCATCTGGATGATTGTTTGTCTTTATAAACATATTTTTATTGTGCTTAAACTCAGAACATAGTGATATTGAAAGCCGATGCTTTTCTAACATATGGCTTCAATTTGCATTTTAATCAGAATATGGAAGTCATTACTCTGGCATCTGAAACTGAGGTAGCAATAAAAAATTATCACTAACAGGACAGCAGACACAATTTATTTTGTGTTTATTACTGGGTGGCCTTCTTGAAACTTAATTGATTCCAGATATTAGAAAATTACAGCTAAGTTATGACATTTATTTTGGATGCACTTAAGTTGAACTGTCCTAATGGGATTTGTATAAATTAATGACTAATATATATTTAGATTTATAGCATATGTGTATCTGCGTACATATCTCCGTAAATGTATGAATGTACGTATCGACAAAAGACAAAGCTTCACCTTTGAATGTGTAAAATGACTTGATTATAGTTTATATCTTTGAATCCCTGCTCTCACCAGGGTTGGCTTTTAATTTATTCTCTGATTAAACATTTTATTGAGAAACAAAGTGAGAATTAACACTGTTGATTTGCTACTATCTTTCAGACATTTTGCTTGGTGTTTTGTCATCTTTCATCTTATTAAATCTTCAAACAACACTGGAACCTAGATTGAATGTCATTAGCAGCTCAGGAACCAGACTTAAAACATTTTTTATGTGTAATGACTTCACACTTCTCTTAGAATAGCTCCATAATTGCTGTTTTAGTTGTTTCCTAGGATGCTTTCTCATTCTCAGCATTTCATATTTATTATAGTTAATTTGGTTAGTTTCAGACAAATAGGGTTAAGGGAAGGCATACACACGGCTCACAGCACCGAAGCACTGAACATGCCTCAGGAAAGACTGCGACCAGGGCAGTAGCAGGTGATTCAGCAGCAGGATTTTCTGTGACACTGTCATTAGCATGTCTGAGTCCCAGCAGCTCTCCCCTCTCCTGTTTTGCGGTTGCCCTCAGATTTCAAGTCCTTCAGAGGGAGAATTTGGCCTAGTTTGTTTTTGGCATATCTGATCCTGGATCAAGTATGGTAGCAGGGAAGGGAGCAGCAAGGGAAGGGGGCACAGCTCAGTCATCACCTCTGTAGTATTCATGTATAGGGTCGTTTTCATGAGAAACTTCATGAACCTGAGTTTATCGTGTACATCCTTTGTCTTAGGCATATTCATAGAGCTCCTGTGTGCTACAGAGGGTCAGCTGGAATAATCTCCATTTAATGCATGTGTCATTATTTCCTGGTGGTATATCCAATATAGTTACAGATCTCCATGTTGATATTTTCTCAGTAGAGGAAGTTCTGTTCTCTGTTGTCCCGGCATTGCTGACTGTGGAAGGAGTTTTCCTCCCTTGCCTGTTTTTCCTTTTCTCTTCTTGCCGTCCTCTTCCACTTCAACTGGCAGTGGAAGGTCTTCCAGAGCAGAGATTTATTTTCAGTGATATCTGTATTCTAATGAGTCAGATCTAAAGAAGATGTTGTGAGTGTGTTCAGGGAGAGTGTAAATAGACCCCTAGATGGGAGCAAACAGTGTATTTAATTTGTACCAAGAAGACTGTTATGGATGGGCAGAATGGTAGGGAATGAGGTCGGAAAGATAAGCAAAGGATAGATTCATGGCACATTGCTGACCATAGTAAATATTTTAGAATTTATTTGGTAGTATTTTTTAAATCGAGGTAGCTCTGGTTTTACAACACTGTGTTTGATTTAGGGCAGATATGTATCACCATGCCACGCCCACCACCAGAGCACCCATAACCCTTCCCTATCAATCATTGGTCCTCCTTCCTGCTTTGCTTCTCATGCAGTACTCCCCCTGTGGTAACCTAGTTCTGCAGTCAGATTTCAAGGGTTGATCGGTTACTGGCTTGGTTTTTTCTGACCCTTTCTTTCGTTTCTCTATATTCCATATATAAGTAACAGCACCCGGTATTTGTCATTCTCCTTCTGTGTTGTTTCACTCAGCATAATCTGCTCCAGTTCCATCCATGTTCTTGACAACGGCAAGCATTCATCTTTTTAAATATCAGAGTAGTATTTCATTGCATATATATGGCACATCTTTCATATCCACTCCTCTGTTTCTGGGTACCTAGGTTGTTCTATAACTTGACTGTTGTAAATAGTGCTGCAATGATCATAGGAGTGTTTATGTGTGTTCTAATTAGTGTTTTTCTGTTCAGCAGGTAGATATACTTAGGAATGGAATTGCTGGGTTGTGTGGTAGATCCATTTGTAGTATTTTGACAAGCCTTCATTCTATTTTCCATAGGCATTACCACCAACCATGTAAGAGGGTTCCTTTTTCTCCATACCCCCTCTAGCAGTTGTTTTTTTCCTGTTCTTTTTTTTTTTTTTTTTTTTTTTTGTTATGGGCCATTCTCACCAGTATGAGGTGGTATCTCATAGAGGTTATGATTTGTATTTCCCAGATTCATGATGTACATTTTTTCATGCGCCATCCATATGTCTTCTTTGGAAAAGTGCTTGTTTACTCTTCTGCCCATATTTGATTTGTTATTTTTTTTCTTTTTTAATTGAGTTCTATGAGTTCTTTAATATCAGCTCCTTGTCAGATATATAGTGTGAAATATTTCCTCTGATCTGTAGAGTCTCATTTTGTTTTAGTGATAGTTTATTTACTATGCAGAAGCTTTTTTGTTTAATACAATTTATATTCTCTTGTTTAATGTAATCCAACTTATATTTCTTATAGTTGGAGACAAATCTTCAAAGAGATCTCCAAAGTCTATGTTATGAAGCACACTTTCTATGTTTTCTTCTAAATATTTTATGGTTTTAGTTCTTACCCATTTTGGTCTTTTATTTACTCGGTTGATTTTTGTATATGGTGTGAGATAGTGGTCTAGTTTCATTCTTTTGCATATGGCTGCTCACTCAATTTTCCCAGTACCTTTTTATGAAGAGACTTTCCTTGTTCAAGTGTGTATACTTGGCTCCTTTGTTATAGATTAACTGTCCATATAAGTGTGAGTTTATTTCCTGGCTCTCAATTCTCTTTCATTGGCCAGTGTGTCTGTTTTTGTTCCAGTATCATACTGTTTTGATTATTATAACCTTGCAGTATAGTCAGAAGTCAGGAGTGCGACACCATCATTCTTCCTTTTTGTCTGGATTACTTTGGATATTCAGGGTCTTTTTCTGGTTCCATGTGAATTTCAATATTTCTTTTTTCTATTTATTTGAAGAATGCCATTGAAACTTTGATAGGTGTTGCATTGAATCTGGGTATTCCTTTGGGTAAGGTGGCCATTTTGACAATGTTTATTCTTCTAGTCCTTGAGCAGGAAATAGCTTTCCATTTCTGTGCATCTTACTCTATTTCTTTTCACAATGTTTAATATTTTCTTTGTGTAGATCCTTCACCGCCTTGTTAAGTTTACTTTTGGGTATTTCATTCTTTTTGATATTTGGTATAGTTTTCTTGATTTATTTACTCTTTGAGTGCATTGTTTGCATATATAATGACAACTGATTTTTGCTTGTTGATTTACCACTTTGCTGAATTCATTTATTCTTTTAATTAGTTTTTCTGTGGAATCTTCAGTATTCTCTATGCATACGTTAATATCTTCTGCAATAAATGATAGCCTTACTTCTTTCCCAATTTGAATTTCTTTTATTTTCCTCTTGCCTAATTAATAAAGACTTCTGAGACTGGTTGACTAGTAGTTCATCCTTGTCTTATACCAGATCATAGTGGTAAGAATCTCGATTTTCCACCATTGAAAATGATGTATTTGTCATAAATGATCTTTATTATGTTAAATTCCATCTATCTATGATTTTTTCAGGGTTTTGTCATAATTGGATTTTGAATCTTTTCGGATGCTTTTGTGCCATCCATTGATAAGATGTTAAGATTTTTCACTTTTCCTTTTATTGATGTGGAATTACATTGGTTGCTTTTTATTTATTTATTTATTTATTTATTTTTAAGGTTTGTTTTATTTATTTAGACAAGAATCGGGGTACAGGCCAGATGCGCGGGAGGGTGAGAGGAGTCACCAGATACAGAGTGGCGAAAAGAACAGACAGACTGATGAAGTTCACTGCTGAGGGGAGCAGCGGGTGGCAGGGGAGGTCTGCACACCATGTGGGACCCTCACCTGGCTCTGGGGATCGAACCGGCGCTTCAGAGGCTGCAGGCAGCTTCACAACCCACCGCTCAACTGCTGTGCCACCCGGGAGGCCCTGTTTTTCAATCTATATTCATTAGGGATATTGATCTATAATTTTGTTTGTGGTGTCTTTGCCTGGTATTGGTATTAGGATGATATTTGCCTCATTAAAATGCACTTGGAAGTGCTTCTTCTTTCTCAATTTTTGGAATATTTTGAGAAGTATTGATACTAGTTTGTCTTTGAAGGTTTGGTAAAATTCACTTATGAAATGATCTGTTCCTGGACTTTTGTTGGTGAATGTTGTTGAAGTCCCAGTCACTAATGTGTTTTTCCCATTTTTTGTTTTCACACTGCAGAGTAATTTCTTTATATAGTTTGTATCTCTTTTGATACATATATAATGATGAATGTTTTGTCTTCCTGATAAGTTATTCCATTAATTATTATATATTGTTTGTCCCTTTCTCTTATTACCTCTTTTAGCTGGAAATTTATTTCATCTGATATTACTATCCATGCCTTCCTTTGGGTCCCCTTTGCTTGAAGGTTTGTTTTCCAACCCTTTACTCTGAGCTTATATTTACCTTTTGAGCTCAGGTGCATTTTCTGGAAAGAGGATTCTGTTTTCTAATCCTCCTAGGCACTTTGTGCCTTTTAACTGGTAAATTTGGTCTGTTTTCATTTAGAATGATACTGAAACAGGAAAGTCTGCTACTCCTCTTTTGGTCTTAACTTTGCTTTTCCATTTCCTTTTTTTTTAGTGGGTTTTTGTGTGTGTGTGTGTGTGTGTGTGTGTGTGTGTGTGTGTGTGTATGTTTGGTTTAGATATGAGAGCTCCTTGTGACATTTCTTGGTCACAAACTCCTTAGGCTTCTGTTCATTTGAAAAGACCTCTATTCCGCCCTCTGCTCTAAAGGAGAGCTCTGCAGAATGGGCTTGCAGCTTTATCTTTACATATTTTGCACAGGCCATCCTGTTCACTTCTTTCCCATAGTGTCTCTTCAGGGAAGCCACATGCAGTCTTCGTCGGGGCTCCTTTACAGGGCATCTGCTTCTTCCCCTAGTGAACTTCAATATTCTTTCTCTGTCTTGAGCTATTGATGTTTTATATTGTGTGTCATGGCATAGGTATCATGTCAGTTTTGAATTCTGTATGTGACAGCAAGAGAAGTTCTTACCTGCCTTTGTGGTTGGTTTCTGGAAATATATTCTCTGTTGTGTAATATTCTCTGAGGACTTGGCTGTTTGGGGGGGGAGGGGAGAGTGAGTGAGTGTGTGTGTGTGTGTGTGTGTGTGTGTCCGTATTTGCTTCTGAGTAATAAGGGTGCAGATCTTCTACCTCTATAGTAATGCTCTGTATATTAGGGAGACTAATCTATAGCTCGGTCATAGCTGAGTGAGGGAGGGTCCCTGAGGAGTCCCACTGTGGTGAAAGTGGTGGTCCTGGACCACTCTGCGGCCACCTTTCCTCTCTGGGTTTCTGTCCTGTCTCTCTGTTGCTTGTGGACAGCGTCCACCGCTCCCACGCACTCCCGCGTAGCTTCACCATACCCACTGGCTCCTGGGGTCCACTTCCCCTCAGAAAATGGTGGATGAAATTGCCCCTTTCTAATAAGATTTGTCTTCCTGTTCTGATGGCCTTTTCTGCCTGATACCCCTTGGCTTCTGGCCCTTCTCTCTGAAGGTTGGATGTACTGCAGTCAGTTTTGCCCTCTCCAGGTGTCAGGATGAGCTACGGCCTATATCCCGTCTAATGCCTCTCCCCCCATCCACCCTTTCGTTGCCCACAGTAAATTTATTCCACGAATCTTTAGGGCGCTTGGCCAGCATTTGTTCTCATGTCCCCCCCACCTCCCGGGCACTTCAGGTTCTCTACCTGTCAGAGGTCCCTCTGCCTCCACTTCTGCCTAGGCTTCTCTGACTGTTTTCTCCTTGGATCAAAGCATGTCACGTCCTTGGATGTCATCTTTTCTCAAGATTGTTAAAGAGATCATTAAGGTGTCTTTTGCTTCAGTTAGCATTTGCTACTGAAGTCAATGTTTTTTAAAAGACATTTTTTTGGTGTTAAAAATTGTCACAAAAATTAGTCCCTATGGAGTACAGCCCAAGCATGTTTTATATACTGAAAAGAAGCATTGTCTTTAGAGAAGGCTGTTTTTAATTACTAAGTAAGCATATGTACTGTATGTGTTTATAAAATTTATGTTTGGAATCTGAATTCTTATTAAAGTAATTTATGATGGAAATAAAAGTCACCCAAAGTAGCAAGATTGTACAGGAAATGGGGAGAAATTATAGAATGAGGGGATGATTAAGAATTGAGATCTACTGCTTTCTTTTTAAGAATACACATACAAGTGTAGTTCATTACCGCTAAATTCATTAATGATGTATTTGTTAACACCCTCACCCTTGTAGAAAGCACCCTTGACTTAGCAGTTTTGGATATTTTCCAATTCCTGTTTACTTTGTTAAAACTGTAACAAGGTAACCTGATTCCTTTCTGGTTAAATAAGACAATTCAATATTGAGGTACTGTTTATAGGCTGTTATATAGTTTAGTTTAGTGTTTGAGGATAATGTTTAGCATTGTACTCAATTAGTTTGAACTGACTACTTGAAGCACCAGATTTTTAAATGTCTCACTTCAATTTAATTCAAAATACTAAGGACCCCATTCATTTCAAGTTACTTGCTCCATGGGTGCCAGCCACCGTGTCTCCATAAATAGGCTTTTCTGGGGGCTAATGAAGACTCATTGCCTCTGGGTTTTGTGGTACTGGCATTTAAGTATCTAAAATATCACTTTTTCTTTTTATGAGCGTCTCAGACTTTTTTTTCTTCCCATTTTAAGGTCTGTATGGAATTGGATATATGTGATTCTCTAATGTTACTAGTAATGAGTATAATTTAGTAGAATATACTAGAAAGTTACAATAATTAACGAATAATCCCAAACACAAGTCTTATGCCCATTCAGGATATTGGTTCAGTAGACCAAATTTCATTGAATGAAAGGTGACTGTAATGTTTCTTCCTACTGATGTTACTGCCAGATGATGGTAAAATGTGAAGTAGGCAAATTTTACTTGGTCTTCTCCCATTTTCTTTTTGAGCATCTGTTTCTATCTTTGTTTTTCTTCAGGTCCCTATTGTTGTCATCTAGTTTTTCATAAATTTCCTGAGTCCATAGATATTTGCAGCTTAATGCAAATATTTGCCAATGAATGAACAAAATTCTTAATGTCCAGTAGAATGCTATAATGCAAAAGTAATTTCAGACTATGGGAGGAAATGAAGATCTGCTTTGGAGGTGATAGGGATTTCCAACATAGCTTAAATACAAATAGTGAACAAGTGCTCTGGCTGCCTGATCGTGCTGGACCTAGACTCTCAGTTGGCTTTACTGTGTCTAGACCCGTGATTCTCTGAATAGGTTACATAGATGTTATTTTGTTTAGAAATGGAATTGAGGGCCTCTCCTGGTGGCGTAGCGGTTGAGCGCTGGGTTGCGAAGCTGCCCATAGCCTCTGCAGTGCCAGTTCGATCCCCAGCCACTGGCGAGGGTCCCACATGGTGCACAGACCTCTCCTGCTGCCCGCTGCTCCCCTCAGCAGTGTATTTCTTCGTTGGTCTGCCTGTTCTGTTCCCCGGTCTGGCTCTGGTGAATTCTCTCACCCTCCCGCGCTTCTGACTGTACCCAGTGCTTGTATAAATAAATAAATAAATCTTAAAATAAAATCAATAAATAAAATGAAATAAAAAAGAAAAGAATGCAAAAAAAAAAAAGAAATGGAATAGAAGTGGAATTGAAGTTTAACTCTAGATCTCAGTATTTGTTCTTTTTTTTTGCATGTTATCCTTTTTTAGTTTGCTTTGACTCTAAGTCTGTGAAGATAATATTGTAGGAAAAAAAATAAAACCCTCCATACTTAAGGTTTATGTTCAAGAGGAAAAGCAGAACATAACATAATAGTTATACCATCTTGTCACATTGAATAGAACATGACAGAACCTATATTTACAAATGTACACCCTTCTTTAGAACCAGATGACTGCTCTCAATTTGGAAATAAACCATCTGCTTATTGTTTAAATTCTTGGGTAACTTACTAAACCACAGCTATAAACAGAAGTAATATTCTTCATTTCTTTAAAACCAGTGCAGAGGTCCATTGTCTCCATATGTACTGTATATTTCCTGTATACTGAATCAGATTGTAACCCTAATGTTTTTACCTCTGTAAGTGATTATTCTTATTATTATTCTACCAGGTGTCTTTAATTGTCTCTAGTAGGTGATATTGTGGCAGTTTGAAAATTAATTTTAGTGTAACATAGAGGGAGATATAAAGTTTATTATATTTTTAAATTTTCTACTAGATTATAAGTTAAAGACAGTGGCAATTCCAACTTCTTTACAAAGCAGGTCCAAAATATGTTCATCTGCTGTGTGTGCACTACACCTATATACTATGTAGTATGTATATATGCACTATGGTGAATAGATATGCTATTAGAAGTTTGACCAACAGTTGATACGAGATTCTTTTTTTTTTTAATTTTCACATCACATAATAGGGAATTAAAGTGAAGTAAAATATGGCCATTCCATCTTATGTTCAAAACATTGATTGAGGTGAATGGAATGTGAGTGAAATCAAAATTTTGTTTCAGAAGTGAATGTGGCATAGGAAACAAAATAGATCTGTGGTGTATGCTATTGTAGAAATATTTATATTTAATAGGCACATTTATTCTTTACCTTAAAGGGATAAGTAGGGATTAAAGAGGAATTCTAAAATAATGAAGTTATGTATTTAAATATGATCTGACAAAATCTATGTTTAAATTGATATTTTAGATTAGGGATCAGCAAACTATAACCTAATGTCTGTTTTTATAAATAAAGTTTAATTGGAGCCATGTCCATTCACTGACTGATGTATGGTCTATGGGTGCTTTCATGCTTTGATGGCAGGGTGGAGTCATTATAATGGGTGTGGTATAGTCTGAAAAGCCTAAAATATTTATTATTTGACCCCTGGCAGTAAAGTTTGCTGACCCCTGGTTTAGATAATATACATATATTTTTATATATAAATTAACTATTTAGGTTGCTTTAAATATGTTCACCATCTCATTTGTTTTCTGTTTGTCACCTCTTTTGTATCTTTGTTCCTCTTGTATTCCTTGGGGGAAGAGAAGGTAAAAAAGATGTTACATTTATTAAAAAATTTTACCTTTTTGTTCACATTATGTTTATTGAGGAAAGTAGGTTTATATCATTTCATCTGCTCTGGAGGCTGAAAACTCGACAAATGGGTACTTTCGTACCCTACCCTACCTGCTACTAGCGCCCAAACAGCCCTCCACCATGTTCCAGTAAGTTCTTCCCTCCCCCCCACACTCACCTACTTCCCTCCCCTCTGGTTGCCTCAGTTTTATTGTCAGATGTTAACAATTTATTATTCATTTGCTTTTGACTGAGCCTTCTCTGTGTTTCTCTATATCCCACGTATAATTGAGACCATCCAGTATTTTCTTCTTCTAACTTATTTTGCTTAGTGTTGTCCTCTCCAGTTTCATCCCTATTGTCGCATGTGGCAGGGGTTCATCTTTTTTATTGCTGATCAGTATGTATGTTTACATAGCACATTTTTCTGATCAATTCCTCTGTCCTTGGGAACTTAGACTATTTCCATAACATAGCTACTTTAACTCGGGCTGCAGTGAACACAGGTGTGCGATATATCCCTTCCAATTAGTGTTTTTTTATTCTTTAGATAGACACCAACAGTGCGCGTTGATTCCTTGTTCCTACATCCTCGCCAAAGCCTGTTGCCTCTGATCTGTTTGATGTGGCCCATTCTCAGGGGTGTGAGGCAGAGTAGCATGGTGGCTTTGCTTTGCATTTCCCTGGTAATAAGTGATGATGAGGAGTTTTTCATTTGCCTTTTGGCCATCTGCATGTCTTTGTGGAGAAGTGTTTATTTAGCTTTTCTGCTCATTTGTGATTGGGTCAATTGTTTTTGTTGAGTTGCATGAATTATTTTTATATTTTGAATGTCAGCCCTTTATCACATGTATTATGTGCAGATATTTTCTCCCATTCAGCAGGGTGTCTTTTTGTTTTATTGATAGTTTCTTTCATTGGGCAGAATGTTAATCCCACTTGTTCATATTTGTTTTTTCCTCTCTTACTGTTAGAATGAATCTCCAAAGAAGTTACTGAAACCAATGCTGTGGAGTGTTTCACCTATTAATTTGTCAATGTATTTTATAGTTTTGCATCTTATATCTATGTCTTTAACCAATTTTGAATTATTTTTTCTTTACACTCTGAGATGGTTCGGTGTGTGGGGTTCTTGGGTCTCTATCAGAAATGATTCAGCCTATGTTCCTATTCATCAGAACATGACGAGTTTATTAAAGAAAAGAGAAAAAGGGAAAAGAAACATTTGCATAGACACAGGCCAGTAGAAGTGCTGCATTTTTGAAAGGCATAAATTTAAGAAAGGAAATGCATATATAGGTACAGGAGGGAAGTCTTAAAAGACAAGAACTGTGTTTTGCTAAAGCAAGGGGTGTTCCTTTATGGTGTTTTTGATGAAATTACTGTGGGGAATTATCACCTTGGGGTCAGATTGGGATGGTTTTCTATGATTGATAATCCTCTCTGCCCCCACCTCTGGCTGATAATCTTTCTGACCTCACCTCGCATTTCTGGAAACTTCCACAGCCAGATTTAGTTGAAAATTCATTAATCTTCTCTACCCGCACCTCTGATGTTTGTCCTTGTGAGACATTCCATCCTAAATTTTTCTACTCTCAGCTTCCATTAGTGGTGAATCTAGTTGCATTCATTTGATTGCGGCTATCCAGTTTTCCCAACACTATTTGCTGAAGAGACTCTCCTTTCTCCAGTGTTTACTTTTGGCTCTTTTGTTAAGAGTCACTGTTGATAGATGTGTGGGATTATTTCTAGGGTCTCAATTCTGTTCCATTTCTTTGTGTGTCTGTTTTTGTTCCAGTAGCTTAGTGTTTTTAGAATTATAGATTTGTGGTATAGCTTGAAGGCTGGAAGTGTGAGGCCACCATCCTTCCTCATTTTTGTCAGGATCGCCTTGACTATTTGGAGTCTTTTGTGGTTCCCTATGAATTTCAGTATTGATTGTTTTGTTTCTTTGAAGAATTGCCATTGAAGCCTTGATAGGGATTGCATTGATCTGCACATTTCTTTGGGTAGTATAGCCATTTCAACAAACTTTGTGCCAGTGCATGAGAAGGGAGTATCTTCTCATTTCTGTGTGTCCTATTTTATTTCTTTCAAAGGCGTCTTACAGTTTTCCTTGTATAGGTCCTTTGCCTCCTTTGTTACGGTCACTCTTCGGTATTTATTTTTTTGTGTAGTTGTGAATGGAATCATGTTCCTGATTTCTTCCACTTCTAGATTATTATTTGCATGTTGAATACAACTGATTTTTGCTCCTTGATTTTCTACCCTGCTGCTTTATTGAATTTAGTGGTTTAATGTGTCTTTACCCTTTTCCAGGTTTATCATCATGTCTGCAAATCACAGACATTTTAGTTATTCTTTCCCAGTTTGGATTCCTTTTATATTTCTCTTTCACCTGATTTGCTCCAACTTGGATGTCCTGTCCCATGTGGAAGAGTAGAGGTAGAAATGGACACTCTTGTCTTGAGCCAGATCTGAGAGAAAAAGCTTTTTACCACTGACTGTGATGGTGCCCGTGGATCTGTTGTATGTGGCCTTTATTATATTGAAGAGTATTCCCATCTATGCCTTGTTTTTTTGAGGCTTTTTATCAGAAATGCATGTTGAATCTTATCAGATGCTTTCTTTGCATCTATTGATATAATCATGTTTTTTCACCTTCCTTTTCTTAATACGATGAATTACGTTTAGATGTTACGCTAACCCAGTATCCATAGCGTAGACGCAGCTTGGTCATCACATATAATCCTTTTGATACATTGATGGATTTTGTTTGCTAAGAACTTGTCATTTTTGTTTCCATGTTCATCAGAGAAATTGGTTTGTAATTCTGTTTTTGGTGATGTGTTTGTTAGGTTTTGGTATCAGAGTGATTTTGGTCTCATAATATGAAGTTGGAAGCCTTCTCTCTCTCTGCGTGCTTTTGAAGATTTTGAGTAGGATAGTTATTCATCTTTGAAGGTTTGGTAAAACTTGTTATTGTAACCAATTGTGACTGGACTTTTTTTAATGTGAGGCTTTCAATTACTGTTTCAGTTTTCTTGCTTGTGATTGATTTGTTTAGGTTTCCTGAATCTTTCCGGGTTCAGTGTTGGAGGATTATGTGCAACTAAGAATTTCTCCATTTTATCTAGCTTATTCATTTTGTTGTTGTTCATTTATATAGGTGTTCATAGTAATCTCTTATGATCCTCTTTATTTCTAAAATATCATTGTAATTTCTCCTCGTTCATTTTTTATTCTATTTATTAATTTTTTTTTTATTAATGAGTCTAACCAGAGGGGTTTATTTTTATTTTTATTTTATTTTTTTGGTCTGTGAAGAACCAGCTTTTTGCCTCATTGATCCTTTGGGACTGTCATTTTGATTTGTTTTCATTTTGATTTGATTTCATTTATTTCTGCTTTCTTTTTTATTTCCTTCGTTTGATGGTTTTTGATTTTATTTGTTATTTTTATCTAATATCTTGAGGTGAGATTATGGTTGTCTATTTGAGTTCTTGTTTCTTGATGTGGGTCTGTACTTCTATGTACTTTTCTCTTAGTACTTCTTTTGCTGTGTCCCATATGTACTGAACCCTCAGGATGTTTATTAATGCCCACTAGTTTTGAAAATATTCTGTGATATTGACTTGTTCTGTTATTGTCCATATTTGTTTTTTATCACTTTTTTTCTTTAAAGATTTATATTTTATTTATACAATAACTGGGGTACAGGCCAGATGCGCGGGAGGGTGAGAGGATCCACCAGAGACAGAACAGGGAGCAGAACAGGCAGATGGACCAAAGGCACTGCTGAGGGGAGCAGCAGGCGAGGCAGGAGAGGTCTGCTGAGCCGTATGGGTTGCTCCGCGGCTGGCAGGGATCGAACTATCACTGCAGAGGGTGCAGACAGCCTCACAGCCCTGAGCTCAAACCGCTGCGCCACTGGGGAGGCCCGGTTTTTTTTTTTTTTTTTTTTTTTTATCTTTTTGACTTACTTTGCTGATCTTAGGTTCTTTCATTTTGTTGAAAATGGCCACATTTCGTTCTTTCTTGTAACTCTATGGCAAATATATACCACATCTTCTTGATCCAGTTATCTTTCAGTGTACATTAGGCTGCTTCCATGTCTTAGCTATTATCAAGAATGTTGCTATGAATATTGTGGAAGAGGTTTTTATGTCCATGGTTTTATATTCTATGGGTAAATGCCCAAGAGTTGGATTGATGGGTCTGATGGTATTTTCATTTTTAGTTTTTTAAGCTAAACCCAGATTGATTTCTATAATTTTCCCAATAGTTCATTACCAAAAAAGTAATTGGATTCTTTTTTCTCAGCATCCTCTCCAATACTACTTGTTGGGGGGGGGGTGTGTCTTTTTTAATAGGTGCTGTCCTCATGGAGTGATATGCTATCTCATTGTAGTTTTAATCTGCATCTTTTATTAGAAATGAAAAACCTTTTTTCTTATATCTTTTGGCCTTCTGGATAGCCTCTTTGGTGTATTGTCTGTTCATATCATGTGCCTATATTAATTGGGTTATTTGTTTTTATACTTTGAATTGTATGATGTTTTTACATATTTTGGATGTTAATCCCTCGTCAGTTATATATTGTGTGAATTTTCTCCCATTCTATAGGTTATCTAATCATATAGATTTTTTTTTTCTATGTATATGCTTTTTAACTTGAGGTTAATCCCAGTTGTTTATTTTTGGTTTTAATTCTTTTGTCATAGAGGTTGAGTCACCAAAAATATTTTTATTGTTGATTTCATAGAATGTATTGCCAGTGAAAAACCTGCTTCCTTAATCTTTGTGCTTATATCGTTACATATTGGGGAAGGTGCTAGAATACATAAATATTAAATGTATTTTTCCCCTCCAGAATCTCACTGTTTACTTGGTGAGCCAGAACAATAAGGAAATAATCATAGAACAGTAATAAGTGTTGTGACTCTTTGATGTTAATTTTTGCTTTTCATATTTAGAACTATGACTAGCCTTATTCATTTTTGGGTTTTTATTAATCCAGTCCACATTTTTACATTTGAAAAATCAAAATTAGTATTTCTCAAGTATCTTCTTATCTCAAGTGTTATAGATTAAAGTAAAAATAAAACTTTGACTTTGGATTCATTATTTTACATTTATCTTGCTCTTTATACATATGTCAATTTCTGTATTAACCATCACAGGAAGGCAGGTTGATATTAGCTGTCACCTTTTTACAGAAGTTAGAGCTTAGAGTGTTTGAGGCCCTGCCTAAAGTTATCTATACAGTAGAAAGTGGAAGTAAGATCACTAAAATTCCAGTTGCTTGACAATAGGCAATAAATATCTGCTGACTATGACATTGATGAGTATATTTACTAGCTGCAGGTTAAAATAACCCACTGAAATTTTTTTGTATTAGGATACTTTAAAAGTTATGATTATTCTGCTTTTCAAGGTTTAAATATACTAAAGGTATTTTACATATTAAATTTAGTTATTTTGTGCTTTTTGAAAAATGAATTAAGGAGTATTAGACTGTATGTACAGTTGTTGATTTATAGGCTGTATACCCCTGAAACCTATGTAATGTTCTAAACCAATGTTATTTCAATTAAAAACATACACACAGGGCCTCCCCAGTGGTGCAGTGGTTGAGCGCTGGGCTGCGAAGCCGTCCAGAGCCTCTGCAGTGCTGGTTCGATCCCTGGCCACAGGCAAGGTCCCACGTGGCGTGCAGATCTCTCCTGCCACGCCCGCCGCTCCCCTCATAAGTGTACTTCATCAGTCTGCCTGTTCTGTTCCCCACTCTGTCTCTGGTGAATCCTCTCACCCTCCCACCCTTCTGACTGTACCCAGTGCCTGCATAAATAAATAAATAAATAAATAAATAAATAAATAAATAAATAAATAAATAAAGCTTTAAAAAAATACACACAAAGTACTAGATTGCAAGAGTTTCAAAGTTACTCAGAGTATTCTGGTTTTTTTTTTTTAATTTATTTTTTTTTTTTAGATTTATTTATTTATTTATTTATACAAGCACTGGGTACAGTCAGAAGCGCGGGAGGGTGAGAGAATTCACCAGAGCCAGAGCAGGGAGCAGAACAGGCAGAGTGATGAAATACACTGCTGAGGGGAGCAGCTGGTGAGACAGGAGAGGTCTGCGCGCCATGTGGGACCCTCCTCTGGTGGCGGGGGAGCAGCTGGGGATCGAACCGGCGCTGCGGGCAGCCTCGCAACCCAGCGCTCAACCGCTGCGCCACCAGAGAGACCCAGAGTATTCTGTTTTAAACCTATTTATGTTTGAATGTAACCAAAATTGTTACTTTTATGTAAATTTTTACTTTATTTTTTGTTGTTGCCAAGTAATATATGTGCATGGTAGAATGTTAGAAAATAAAGATAGAAAAACATTCATAGTGTTCTACTGTTATTAAATCATCCTTCTAGGTCTTTTTTGATTTGCACATATATACACATGAACACAAGGGTCCAATTCAGAAATTTGCATTTTTGACGTCTGGATTTCATGTCTCTTAAGTCTTGTCTAATACTTTTCTTAATGCCTATCTTTCTTTTTTTTTTTTTTTTAAAGATTTATTTTTATTTATTTATACAAGCACTGGGTACAGTCAGAAGCGCGGGAGGGTGAGAGACTTCACCAGAGCCAGAGCAGGGAGCAGAGCAGGCAGAAGGACCGAAGTACACTGCTGAGGGGAGCAGCGGGCGGCAGGAGAGGTCTGCGCGCCATGTGGGACCCTCCTCCAGTGGCCGGGGAGCAGCCGGGGATCGAACCGGCGCTGCAGAGTCTGCGGGCAGCTTCGCAACCCAGCGCTCAACCGCTGCGCCACCGGGGAGGCCCAATGCCTATCTTTCTTGATAACCTATTTTTAAACAAGGACATACAGATTTTTTTTCTCCCTGCACCTGCCAGAAATTTGTTGAATGCAGACATTTAGTATTAATCATCTTAGTTGTTTTCAAAAGTCAAGAAGAGGGAAATTTTAATCAAGAAGTTGCTGGAGATAAATTTACCATTGCTGATAATTAGTCCTATATCACTATTTTTGACATTTGTGAGTAGTTGTTTGGGTAAGGGTCAGTGAAAAGCAATCTCTTTGGTAGAGGTTAAAAAAAAAAGGTCTTTTACTCCATTGTTCCCCTGTAGAATCAAAGGAAGCTCAATTGAATTGACAAAATGCTATTAGAACGGTATATCCTTGAAGATGTGGGTGGAAAAAACTGATGAAATTAGTCAAATAAGTCTTTCTATTTGGAAAGAAAATATTAAATTTAGTATTCTACTAGATAAAGTACAGAAAAAGAATGAGATCTTTAAAATGTCTCAGTTTTGGGGACATAAAAAAAATAATTAATCTGTTTTAGAGAAGTGATTGCACACTTATGTGTTAACAATCCTATCAGTAGATTAAATCGGGAAAAAACGGAAAGTTGTAATTATAGATCATCAAGAATAGAAAAAAATACAAGTACATCGTTGGTGAGATTTTATTTTCTTTTAATACATTTCTATAACTAGTACTTTCAACATCAGTTTTATATGTTTCAGTAAAGTTCTGTCGTAACAAATTCATCCATTTATAATTTGATTATTTTTTGGTTTGTGAATCCCTCTCCTCATTAATGTTAACTTTCGCCAAATTATGTATTAGAATTAAATTCCTATTGCGCTGCATTCACAAAAATTTGCCTTAAGATTTTTTTTTTTTCATTTAGCATTTACATACCCCTTCCCCACTTTTATGAGTATGTATATGTGGGAATGTTTTAAAGTTTGTTACCCCTCTGTAAAGACTGTTAGAAAACTGTTTTTATTTAAAAATTGCATGCTGTATTTTTATCAGTATAGTTGAATTGAAAGGATTTGTTACCTCTAATCATTGAATCAATTTAGCTTTCTAATCCCATAACAATGTGTACTTGTAATAATAAAGATTTGTGATTTTCAGGCTTAGTTGGTCTTTTAGTATTGCTTGGAAGTTCTATGATCTATCCTAAGTTTTTCTTTTCACACTTACTTTTCATGTATTTCACACTTACTCCCCTGTTCTTAAGTAGTGCCTTTGTCAGTCTTAAAAGATTATCCTGTCTCCTAATTCTGAGAGTGGGAGGAGAAGCAAGTGGTGGGAGGGAGAGAAAGAAAGGGGGAGAGATGAGGTGAGGGACAGAGAGATGCAGAGAGAGGATTTATCTGTATTTTTTCCCTTTTACCATAGCTAACATTGCTATGTGTGCTGTTATCGATTTTCTCTCAACTCTGCTTTTTAGCAACAACTCAATGTCAAGGAATTCCTTACCTTCATTGGGTTGAGAGTTTACTTAACACTGATTATATCCTCTTACTCAGTACTCAACTATATTCTTGTAAATGCCACCCTATTAAAATTTTATTTTTATTTAAAATTTTTAAAATATTTATTTATGCGTATAAGAGCTAGGGTGCAGGCCAGAGGTGGGGGAGAGGTAAGAGGATTCACCAGAAACAGAGTGGGGAGCAGAACAGGCTGCAGGGAGCGGCAGGCTAGACAGGAGAGATCTGCTGGGCCTTGTGGGTCAGCTCCCTGGCCAAGGATGGAACTCATGCTGCAGTGGCTGCAGATAGCTTCATAGTGCTGAGACTGAACCCTTTGTGCCACCAGGGAGGCTCCTTGTTAAAATTTTAATTTGGCTTCTTTGCAATACAAAATCATACACTGTTGACAACTTATTCCCTTAAAAGTTAATTTTTTTGGTCAAGTATTAATGTAATTTAAACAGCCAACTAGTATGCTCCAAAGTTATTAGAGAAACAGTAGTATTCTTTCTTACCTCTTCCATTGCCTGATCTCTCAACCCAGAGGCAGTTACTTAGGGCTCCTTTTTTCTTCTTCCTTGTACCTAAATGAACACATTTACGTTGCTATTTATACTGCACTAATTTTGTATGCATATAGTAGTTTCAACCTATTTTTTATGCCTCTTGTCCTTTGGATTTCTTTAGATGTAGATTCAGTTTTTCATTTAAGCTTCTTTTTTGGTTCATTTAAATTATGTTTAGTAGAGTATCCTTTGAGTTATATTTTTGATTATTGAAGGGTGTAAATGCGTTCCTCTTATGCCAGATGAAAAAAGAAACACATAGTGAATAGATAAATTTGCGTCCTCTCTTAACTCAATGATACTCTCATGAAGTCTTTCATTTTCAACCTCACTGGTCCTTGACCTTTGTACTTCTTGCCCCTTCTGGCTGAAACAGCCTGTGATATCTTTAAATTCATACGGTGAAAGATCTCCCTCCCCAATGTTACGATTTTAGATGGGTCTGTGGGAAATAATTAGGAGTAAATGAAATAATGGGAGCTCTACCCTCCTGAGTGAGATTAATTCCTTCTAAGAGTACATAGAGAGCTGCTTTTCTCTTCTCTGTATGTGAAGATATAAGAAGACATCCATGTGTAAAACGGAAGCTAGGCCTTCATTGGATACCTAATCATCAAGCTTTCATTTTGTTTTCTTATAAGATTTTAAAAATTTTAGCTGTTACATTTAGGTCTTTGATCCCCTTTGAGTGAATTTTTGTTTATAATGTAATGGGCTATGTTCATTGTTTTGCATATGGATATTCCCACTCCTCCCTCTCTGCCATTTGTTAAACGATTTTTTTCCCCATTGAATGATCTTGGCACCTTACTGAATATCATTAATCTATATACAAGGATGCATTTTTGTTTGCAGGCAGACTGATGGATTCTGCCGTCTGCTGAATAAAGACAGCATACTCTTAGAGAATAAAAGCTTGAGTAGCAAAGAACTTAAACGCAGTTAGTGTGCATAGAGAGAAAGAATATAATTAAAATAGTTACCCCATTAAATCCCCGTCATTACCCATCTCCTGGTGGGTAAATGCCCAGCCAGACAGGATTGGTCCTCAGTTGGGCAGCTGAGGCTCAAAACCTTGGTATGAGTCTAAGGCACCCTCTGGTGGGGAACCATAGAGACGGAGTAGAAAGGGCCAGGCAAGTTTGGAAGGAAAAGGGTAAAATCAAAGGGGGTGCAAGTCAAGACAAAGACTGCCATTGCCAGCCTCGCACGGGTGTCTCAGCATGTCCTTGTCTCTTTCCAGTACCTGCTTCCTGTCCCCCAAGTCCCTGGCACGAGTTCAAGGTCGAGGAGCATGCTTGGCTGCTGCTTTTCATGTCTTCTCTGCTTTAACCACCCTCCTCCACATCTTCTTCCAGATAGCTCGTTTCTTCCTTCTTCTCCCAGTCTTTTTCTTGCTGCTCAGCCCCATCCTTCCTTGTGTAGAGCAGGGAACCTGAAACCTCCCCTTTCTATGGATATTACGTTCTTGTATTTTGGCTTTGTATTCTATTCTGTTGGCGTTGTTATCTTTCCTTTTGGCAGATCCACATTGGATTACTGTAGCTTTGATTTAATTTTTGAAATTAGGTCGTGTGAGTCCTCCATGTTTCTCCTTTTAAAGACTGTTTTGGTTATTTAGGGTTGTTTGATTTCTAGTGAATTTTGGGATGGTTTTTGTATTTTTGTAGATTAGTCATTGGGGCTGTTATAGAAATCCCATTGTTTCTGAATCATTTTGAGTATTATTGACATCTTAACAAATTAAGTCCTCTAGTTTATGAGCATAGTGTGTCTTTCCATTTATTTATATGTACTTTAATTTCTTTTCTGTAGTGCTTTATGGTTTTCAGTATACAAGTTTTTGCTTCTTTGGCTGCTTGTTTTTAAGTTATTTTGCTTTATTTTTTTATTCAATGCTATTTCATTTTTTTTTAAGATTTATTTATGCATACAAGAACTGGGGTACAGGCCAGGGTTGCGGGAGGTAAGAGGATTCACCTGACACAGAATGGGGAACAGAACAGGCAGACTGACTGAAACACACTGCTGAGGGGAGAAGCGGGCAAGACAGGAGAGGTCTGCTACACCTTGTGGGTAGCTTCCTGGCCAGCTGGGGATCAAACTCCTGCTGCAGAGGCTGTGGATGGCTTCACAGTGCTTAACCCCTTGTACCACCAGGAGGTCCCTCAATGCTTTTTTAAACCGCATTCTCACTTTCCTTTTAATATTGTTCATTGTTAGTATATGAAAACAATAGCATTTTTTTAGACATTAATATATGACATCACTGCATTACATCAGCTATCAGTATTCAGCAGTAGTCAGATGATTTGAACTGAATTCAAATGGAAACTAAAAATAGTAAAGAACTAATAATACATTATCATTTCTGAATTGAATCACTTTACTGTGTTTTAATTTAATCTTTGTTAAACAACCTAAGGTTTATATTTGTTTATATAACTGCACTAATTTAAAACTATAGACTGAAAGAATATCAGCAATTTGGAATTATCTTCGGTACAACTGAGTTTGAACTCTTCATAACCTTTTCATTCTTACAATATTTTTGGAGAGTAATTTAGAACTTATTGACCTTATTGTGCCTTATTGATACTTCTCTGAAAGTTGATGGAATTGTAATAATTTTGAATGCTTTTACATTTCAGTAGTATAAGATTAAATAAGATTATAGTTGATATATATATATTCCTCTTTTTTTTTAATTCACAGGCCACAGAAACCCTATTTAGAATGTGTGTCGCAAGAGGAATCATCACCACAATAAGAAATGGAGAAGTAAGATGGGAATTTGATATGATAATTAGTTCTTAATTCGCAGTATATAGTTTTAAAAATATATAACATGGTGAATTCTATAATACTTGACATAGCAAATTGAGGAATACCTGATATCCATAATGCTGAGTGAATCTGGCCTACAAATCTGTTTTAGCTTAGTCATATTGAACCAGATTTTGGGTTTAAAATAAATTGTGGGACCTTTTAACCTTTGGTCATCTATTGTTTTTACTCTTAAAAGAAAATAACATTGTATTTAATAATAACTTATGCAAATATATATACTTAATAAAATTAACCTAATACTTTTCCCTTCCTTCCTATTCTGTGTTCTGTAGATCTGATTCTTCTTTTTGAGGATAAAGTAATTAGAAATGTTGAAAGTTACGGCGGGGGGGAGGAGCAGTGAAATTTAGTCTGTTCTTTCTTGCAGTTGAAGTTATGAATTCTAAGTTTTGACTTTTCTAAATGCTCTTACAAATTATTAAAAAACAAAAAATCTACCACCTGAAAGAAATTTGTACTCTAAAATTATTACCAATCTAATTGCCATTCTGTCTTCTCTTTATTTATTCCCTCACCAAGACATACTTAGGTTCAAGTTGAATATTATGTCACATTGCTGTGTTTCCTTTTCTATTTTACTATACTTAAAGAAAACTAATATAGTATTTCTTATTCTGGAATTAAGTTCTATATAATTTAATGCAATATTTGTAAGTCAGTAACCTAAATATTTAATAATAGGAATTAGTGAATATTTAAGGAGCTAACTGAAATCGTATTACTGTATAACTATTATATAATTGTGTAAAATTTATCAGTTAATATATTTGCTCATTAGATTAAAATGTGCAGTCATTTTGAAATTACATACTCTTACATGTTTATATACATATATATAGAGAGAGTCAAATCACCTTGGTATTAATATAAAATATTATTTTTGTCTATGAAAAATACGTAATTAAACCCTTTGTATTCTTAATGAACTGCAGTATATAGTGTCATTTTGAGAAAAGAAAACATTTTAATAAGGTCAGACATATTTATCTTTCTAGAATATGTCAAAGTGAATTTCAGGTTTTAGTATTTACTATGTATTTTTTCATGGAGGGCACGATGCACTTTTGAACTTTATCTTCAGTTATAAGAAGGTTGGGGGAATATATACAGGGTGGTTTTTTATAAATAATCTGAGCATATCAGTGCACATTGGAGATATGTATGTATGTATGTATGTTATTTCACTTAATGTAGAGGAATTAGTTGAAGAAACTTTTGATCCACTTTCCCCCAGTTATTGTGGATTGCTCCAGGTGACTAAACTGGCTAACAGGTATTAATGTTGAATAAAGTGTTTAAGCACTCTTTGACTTTTTGTTTTTAGATGAGGTTAAAACCTTAAGGTGTATATAAGATCTCTTAAATCAATTGTTTCTGTTACATAAGATCTTGGAGAATGAAATGTGTCTATTTATTAATGGTACTAATTAATGGCATTAATTAATTTCATTGATTTTTCACATTTTAACTCATTATTTGTGAGAATCTTTATATAAATGTAAATTATAGAGTTAAGAAAATATGGTGGGGGCCTCCCCGGTGGTGCAGCGGTTGAGCGCTGGGTTGCAAAACTGCCTGCGGCCTCTGCGGTGCCAGTTCGATCCCCGGCTGCTCCCCGGCCACCGGAGGAGGGTTCCACATGGTGCGCAAACCTCTCCTGCCACCCGCTGCTCCCCTCAGCAGTGTACTTCGGTCCTTCTGCCTGCTCTGCTCCCCGCTCTGGCTCTGGTGAAGTCTCTGACCCTCCCATGCTTCTGACTGTTCCCAGTGCATGTATATACAAAACAAACAAACAAATAAATAAATAAAACATGCCTCTATTAAAAAAAAAAATATGGTGGTATTTTTAGTTACAAAAATTACTGCATGACATATAAGTATCCAGTAAATTAGGTAGCTGGGATAGGCCATACATTAGTTTTAATATATTTATTTAACTTTGGAAAGTAGATACTTAGGATAAACAAAACAAAAATATCATTGAATATGTGTATATAGAAGTGATATAGTATTTTGGAGATGGTAGCCTAAAGTGCTATGAAACTAGGTGATACTGTACGATTATCGCCAAGGTGCTTCCTCTCTTGGGGAGAAAACAATTGCTTAAATACTTGGGGGGAAAACATCCGGGAGAGAGTAGAATGCTTAGTTTAAGTTGAGCCTGAATGTAAATACTAGAATCTACATCTTCCTTGGAATGTGCTACATTTTGTTATCAAGGCAATAATAATTATTTGGGAGTAGAAGATAAACTAAAAGGTTAACAATTTATTGGATTATTTAAAACAGAAGCTTGAAATCACATGAATATCATATTAGAAAACTTATGATAAGCTAAGGTAGGAGAGTGGGAAAGAGTTTATTTATCCTGAGACATTAAAAAATTTGATTATTACTACAAAAATATCCCAATGCAATGATATCAGGTAGAAAGAAAGAAGACAGGTATATCCAAATTACAAAAATATCCAGCTTTGAGTAAATTTGTTGTTTGAGTGTATGGTGATACTGATCTTGGCTTGTCTATCTGTATTCCAACTAAAAGCCTGTGCTTTGCCTACTTATTGGACTACTTTTTTGCTTAGATTTCTTTTTTTTTTTTAAGATTTATTTATTTATTTATATAAGCACTTGGTTAAGTCAGAAGCGCGGGAGGGTGAGAGAATTCACCAGAGCCAGAGCGGGGAACAGAACAGGCAGACTGACTGAAATACACTGCTGAGAAGAGCAGTGGGAGCGGCAGGAGAGGTCTGTCACGCTATGTGGGACCCTCACCCAGTGGCCGGGGATTGAACCGGCGCTGCAGAGGCTGCGGGCAGCTTTGCAACCCAGGGCTCAACAGCTGCACCACCAGGGGAGGCCCCTGCTTAGATGTCTTAAGAAATGTTAAGATTAGAAAACCTGGTTCCCCACTCTGAAAGTAAGCAGATAGTTTTTGAAGGACTTTGAAATTTAATTTATAGTTATATGCATCATTGGAGGATTTAAGCAGAGAAGTTACATATTGTTGTCTTAATCCTTGTCACAGCTCTGCTAGGGAGAAATCATGTTCATTTCATGGATGAAACCAAGTCTCAGAATTAAACATTTTGCTTTTTTGCCTTTGATCAAACAGCTAGAAAATGATTTAGCTCAAATTTGAGCTGGTCTGACTCCAAAGTTCATTGATTCCACTGTACAATAAATATCTTCCTCAATGTAAACTAGAGTTCACGGGTCATTCACTAGACCTATAAGTTTGGCAATTGAAAAATAGCATAGTAGCTAAGACCTCTGTGGCTATCGGCCTTTGTTTGTATGGATTCTGAATATGTTATTTTTTCATATTGGTAGAGAAATACTTAGCTTAAAATAACTAGGAAAACAATACTGACCTTTCACAATTTTGTTTTATTACTGAACACCTGACTATTTTTATGTGTTCTTTGTAAAGTCTTGTAAATGGATTACCTGTATTCTTGTGTCTTGATTAAATTACAGACACTAGAAAGAAGATAAATTTTCTTTTGGGTAGAATTTGAAAGAATGGGTTCATTTTGGGGGAGGCTGGAAGGCTTTTAAAATAATAGCTATCAATGAATAGTTATTGGATATGCTTGACTTAAATATTCTACCTTTATAATTTCTTCAGGAAATGTATGATTCTGTCTTCATCTTTCCAGGACGTTTATGTGTAGTATGAAATAAGTATTTTTGTTAAAATACAAAGTTAATCTCTTAGTTTATGTATTTATAAAATTATCTGTTGTTCTTTTACATAACTTGAGACAAATTAGTATTTTTCATTTTCATTAGTGTTTTTCACTTTATTATTCTTAATTCACAATTTCAAAAGAGAACAGTTTTAATTAAAATCTGTGCTCTTTGTCGATCAGCTGACACTATCGCTCCACTTCTTATAATATCGATTAGCAATCATTACACTGAAAGTGTAATGAAGAAGGTAAATGACTTCTAATATTCAGTTGGTCAGTGATAGCTCTTTTATTGATTGATTTGTGAATTTCTAAAAATGATCAGGCACATTTAATTTCATTTTCCAGAAAGTTGAATTTTTCATATATGTGTCTTTAGCATTATATTTACAGTTTGGAGAGTTTCATGAAAGTAAGGAGAAACAGTCTGTGCCTCTTCATTCAGCAAGTATTTATTCAGCACCCTCTGTGTTCTTGGCATTGTTTTAGGTGGTTGTAATCCATCAGTGAACAGAAAAGACAAATATCTTTGCCTTTGGGTAGCTTATAGTCTAGTCCATTAATAACTTGTGCTCTAATTAAGGGAAAAAAAGAATACAAAGCTACTAGGGAGTAAATACAACTACAAAACTTCAAAAGAAGGTGTAATCAGTATAAAGGTTTAAAAGTACAAGCAATTTAAGTAATGAAGGTAGAAACAAGTAATTGCAGTAGAATTAAGTTCAGAAAATTTATTTGGAGACACATCTTAAAGTGAGCCTTGAAGAAATTTATGAGAATTATTGAAGGAAAAAAAGTAAAAAGACATTGCTAATTAGGTATTCTGTAAGTTTTATTAGAATGGAAACCTTTTTTGCTTTACTGGCGCATTTTTGAAATGACTTAGAATATTTAGGTTTAGTGTGATTGCCATAGTGAGGGTAGGTGCTCCTTGTTATGGATTTCTGTTTCTTCAGATTTAGCACCTGCTTACCACTCAGCACTTCAGTATATGTCTGATTTGATTTAGTAACTCTTAATTTAGATAAATATAGCCAAAAGTATATTTATAGATTTATATGTATATAAGTATAAATACTAGTGTAATCATGTTTCAAAATCATGAAGATTATTATAAAATATATTTTTATGGCAAGTTTTTTCATGAATTAATATTTGAAATTAAAATTAATATATTTGATATTCATACTTTTTAATAGTTACTTGATTAATTAGATATTAATACACATTTCCAACATTGTTGAAATTATGTTGAAAATTTGTGTTCAATTTAATATTTAAAGAAACTTTCCTCATACATGAATTTTTTATTTAAGGAAACTTAGAAGTAACCTTCATACACTTACATTTTTAAAATTATATTTATTTTTTCCTAGTAAGTATTTTGTTAATTTTCTTTTTATTAGTTCTCATTTAATACCATTTTTGGGTATATGTTAGCTTTTAATAAGCAGAGTGTTACTATTTCAAATAGGAATATCTCTGAGGCCTGGTGCCTGCTAGAATGCCATAACTTGTAGTTGTAAAATCTAATCGAAGTGATTAAGCACTTAGTGATAGCATCTTTAAGCAAATGTGACACATGACCGTGGAATCAGGTCTGGTGTCTTTCACTAAATACTAATTAGCACCTGTGCCAGGTGCTATCCCAGACACTGGGTTTAACTGTAAGTAAGATTAATGTGATTTCTACTCTTAGCAAACTTTGTAATCTAACAGCTAAGACTGTCATCACTAGGGTCTTGCCATTCATTATCTTCTGTGAGCAGGGATAAAAGTATCCACTTACATAATGTACATAAAGCTGTGAGGACAAAGATCCCGGACACAGTAATAAACCTATTAGATCTTAGCCTATATTAAAGGATAACCATTTTTTATTTAACGGATTGTGTTTATTTCTAACTATGTGAACTGAGAGTTGATATTGAAGGCAGATTTTCGATATTTTGAATCCATAACTAAATTGATTACAGTATTCTTTAAAATTATCGTTTCTAACCTATGAGACTGGAGATGTATAGGTCAGCTCATAATTATGAGTGCCCTCTGCTGTCTAGTGACAATATCTCAGTATAAACACAGAATATATATTTACTTAAAAATCTGCAAAGTGCTCTGTAACCAAATTCTGCTGATCTATATAGTAGGGGAAGTACAGTGGTGGGTAAAGTGTCATGTGCAACAAAAGGTCCCTGCAGGGAAAAGTCATTACAAGTGAAAACTTAGCTCTTTTGACAATTTCAAGTCTTAGTTGGGCAAATGTTGCACTGAGAATGGGGAAACCCTGGTCTCCCAGAAATACAGACTAGATAGTTTACAACCGTCTATTGCCATTGAAATATCATCTTTGTTAATTAGATTAACTTCATCTCATATTCCCATATCATGGGGTGGGGGAGTGGAATTCTGACATTCTAGACTAGTCCCTAATAATTTTTGAAGCTTATTATATTTTTGTTCTGGGAATGATTTCCAAATTATATTTACGTTGGTAGTCTCTATAAATAATGTATTTTCATTAGTCTAAGTCTAGAAAAGTTATAGTTTCCTTTCAAACAACAGGCCGCATATGGATTAAAACAAACAAACAAACAAACAAACAAAAAGACACATGGGGAAAATGGATAGCATTCAAAAAAGGAGAGAAAAATAAGTGTTGGAAAGTATCTAGAGAGAATTGTTAAGACCAGGGGAGTATTTATAACAAGCATGCTATATGCAAGGTAGTCTCAAATCTATCTCTAACATGGTGGGAAGACATGGATTTTGGCTGCAGAACAGAAAGTTTGAGATAACTGGAGCTGCTGGTCATCACTTCAGGCTTGATGAAATGTTGAGAGATGTTTCATAACACAAAGAAGTTGGGGATTGCTATCTTGCTCAATTGGAAATGTATTTTTAAAAATTTTTATCTTCTCTGCAAAAAATGAAAAATGATGTAAAAAATATATAAAATTAAAAAAGAAATTATCTTCTTCCATCATTGTAGTCCCCATAGTTCTCCTACCACCATATCACTCAAGAACCATCACCACATTCCTTGGTGTTTTTCCCTCCTGTTTTGACCCCCCTCCTTCCCAGATCCCTTGCTGTGCACCTCATATAAATGGTCAGCTTGCAAGTTTTCTCTTTTTCTTAATCCTTTTTTTGGTTTCTCTGTGTTCTGCTTATAAGTGAAACCATCTGATATTTGTCTTTTTCCTTCTGACTGACTTTGGCTAGCATCACCATTTCCAACTCTATCCATGTTGCAGCAAATGACACGAATATTCTTTTTTGATAGCTGAGTAATATTCCATTGTGTAAATATACTACAACTTTAAGAAAGTTGTATTTCTTAGTAGCTATCACTTTTGATGGTAGAGAGATTGGACTGCCAGAAGCAGGAGACTGTTTCTAGTATTATAATATTGTGTTTTTTCAGTTTTCCAATTCCATGAATCAAAACAGTGTTCTATTTTGGCAGGTGCTTAGAAAATTTAGAATCCAGGCAGAATTGCATTCTAAAACTCCGAGCTTCAGTTATCCTAACAGAAATATTTCATCCTTGTCACTAAATCTGCTTTAAATGATCAACCATGTTATATGCATGGCATTATACTCCTGGTGAATAGAGTTGATTTGGAGATTTCTGGTGCAGGCAAAGAAAGGCAAGGGCCAGACTAAGTTTTTAAAAATATCGGATGTTTCAGCTTGCTGGCCTTGTCTCTACTAACTCTGCATGTACCTTTCTGTACCGAGAGAATTATCTTTTGAAATGCTCTTAGTTTGTTTAAACAGTAACTCTGCTTTTGATTTAAATACAAAAATAATGTGCCATAATTTTGTCCTTAAACAAAACAAACAATATCTGGGCAATGTCTGCCTAACTATGGAATACTTAGGTTTTACTTTTCAAAAACTGGAAGGGTTCTTAAGATAACATCAGTTTGTTTTGATCCTAATAGGAAGAACTTTAGGCCAGGAAAGCAATTATTTCCAGATGGGTAAGGCCAGTCCTAACTACAGCCCCTCTACCAACTTCCCACTGAACTTAAACTTACCTGCCTTGGTTATATAGCTAAATGTGGTTAAATGCAGTAGAAGATACAGGCTTTATTTAAAATTAAAATCATTGGACATACAGAAAATTTTACTTTGTATACAGCATAACAGATGAATTTTTGTGTATAATATTAGGATGGATACAGCAGCAAGTAATTTATGCTTTTAAAATTAGCATAAAATGTAATTTTATACACACAAGTGTTCAAATATAATTCTTACAGTTTCTTTGTACTTCTTTCTTTCTTTCTTGACAGATGGCTGTTCCCAATAGATGAGTTTGCTAGGTAGTGGTTAGTATTGCTTGTCGTAGCCCAATAAGGAGCAGAAAAGAGAGAATTTGCATTAAATGATGAGGAGATGGCATCAATTTCAAATAAGAGATTGAAATTACACATACCCTAGAACTGAAGAGAATTGAAATCCTTGGGAAAGATTGTTTAGGTAGCTTGAAGAGTGATGTGATTTGAAAAACTCTGGTTTAGTAACATTTGCTACAGCAGTTTTAGTCTAATGGTTGGAAGCAATGTCAGATTCTAGCTGGGCCAAGAATGAATGGATGGGCAGTAGGGAAGAGTGGGTTTTCACATACTCTCTTTCTAGGAGTTCCCTTTATGAGGAGAAATAAAGAATAATAGCAAGAGGGGATGCACAGGATTGCATAAAATGAATCCCTTTCTTTTCTTCCCTTACAGTGCTGGGAGCTGATTTAATGAAATACAGTTAAGTAAAAACCCAAAACAAAACAAAATGTAAATGTAGTTCATCCTGTTTGTGTGTAATCCCCAGTCTGATAGAGCATGGCTAACCTTGACACAGTTCTTCTGTAGAACTAATGCAGTGCTCATGTGAACCTTCATGTCATTGTTCTTTGAGTACTTGTGGCATTTATTTGTCATCATGAGCATACGGATGATACCTGTTTATTATTATGACTTTTAAAACATCTGTTGTAATATTAGAAACTTACTGATTAGATTTGATTTCTTTTTCTTTAAAGAGCTTAATTGAGGTATAGCTTAAATAACATAAATTGCATTCACTGAAAGTGGTTTTTAAAATACACTTATGAAAAAAAAAGAAAAAAATAAAATACACTTATGATTTTTAAAATACGTTTCTAGAATTGTACATCATCAGAATCCAGTTTGAGGATATTTCTCTTACCTTGAAAAATGCCGTTTGCTACAGTGTCCACTGTTCTGCCCAGCCTGAGGCAACTATTTATCTTTTATAGGTTCTTATTCTTTTTTCAATGGGTATATTGCTTTATAGGCCTGGGACTAACTACATATACTTGGTGTGTGACTACACAGGCTTAAGGGCTCTATCCTGCAGACGTCTATCCTCACTTCAGTGGCTAACCACAAGACTCAGGGCCCACTCACACTCCTTACTAACTGACTGTGAATTTGGGGGTTGCCACTCCCCCTCAGTTTCAGTAATTTGTTAGAATGATTCTCAGAACTCAGTATTATACTACTACCATTATATTTTATTATAAAGGATACACATAGGACAAGGTCCGGAATGGTCCTAGATGCCGAGCTTTGATGCCCTCTTACCATGGAGTCAGAGTACATTGTCTTCCCTGCACATCTGTATACTTACTAACGAGGAGGCTATTTTGAACCTCATTGTTAAGAATTATTTGAGGGCCTCCCCTGGTGGCGCAGCAGTTGAGCACTGTGCTGCGAAGCTGCCCACGGCCTCTGCAGCACCAGTTCGATCCCTGGCCGCAGGCGAGGATCCCACATGGCATGACAGTCCTCTCCGGTCTCCCCGCTGCTCCCCTCAGCAGTGTATTTCAGGCAGTCTGCCTGTTCTGCTCCCTGCTCAGGCTCTGGTGAATCCTCTCATCCTCCCGCGCTTCTGACTACCCAGTGCCTGTATAAATAAATAAATAAATCTTAAAAAAAAAATCATTTGAATTTTACTATACAGACATGATTGATTAAGTCACTGACCACATGATTCATGTCAGCTTCCAGCCCCATCTTCTTTCTAGAGGTTCTGCTGACCCAAAATTCATGTGGTTGGTCTTTCTGATGACCAGTGCTCATCTTAAAACTGCCACCATGAATCCTCTCATTAGCATAATAAACATTACTGTTACTCAGGTAGTTCCAAGGAATTTTGAAGTTGTGTGCCAGGACCTAGAAAAAAAGACCAGATATATCCTTTATTATAGTACAAGCTATAGATTAGCTTTTCCTGAAAATTTCATATCCATGGAATTATACCATGTATATGCTTTTCTGTCTGACTTCATTTATTGTAATGCTTTTGCGGTCCTTTCAGATTAGTTTTCCATTTTATGACTGAATAGTATTTCGGTGTGGGTAATACTTTGTTTATCTATTAATCGGTTAATGAACATTTGGATTGCTCCAGTTTTCGGTTATTAGGAATATATTTGCATAGATGTTTTTGTGTTAACATGTTTTAATATTTCTTGGCTTGGTAAGTGTGGAATTGCTAGGTCATGAATAACTTTTTAAAGAAAAAAGTAGCTATAATATTTTACATTCTCGCTGTCAATATCTTTGCCAGCATTTGTTATTATTAACTCTTCGATTATAGCCATTTTAGAAGTGTTTAGTGGTATCCATTGTGGTTATTTGATTTTCTCTAATGAATGATGATGTTGAGCAAGTAATTATTAATCATTTGTGTATCTTTGATGAATTCTATATTTAAATATTTTGCCCATTTTTTAATTGGATTTGTTTCTTGTTATAGAGTTGCAGGATGTGATTTAAAAAAAAAAAAAAATTCTAGAGGGCCTCCCCGGTGGCGCAGTGGTTGAGCGCTGGGTTGCGAAGCTGCCCGCAGCCTCTGCAGCGCCGGTTTGATCCCCGGCTCCAGTTCGATCCCCGGCTGCTCCCCGGCCACCAGAGGAGGATCCCACATGGCGCGCAGACCTCCCCTGCTGCCCGCTGCTCCCCTCAGCAGTGTACTTCGGTCCTTCTGCCTGCTCAGCTCCCTGCTCTGGCTCTGGTGAATTCTCTCACCCTCCCGCGCTTCTGACTGTACCTAGTGCTTGTATAAATAAATAAAAATAAATCTTAAAAAAAAAAAAGAATTAAAAAAAAAATTCTAGAATCAAATTTTTTATTAAGTATGTGATTTGAAAGTATGTTTTCCCAGTCAGTAGCTTCTCTTTCATTTTCTAAATAGTGCTTTTTGAAGAGAAAAAGTTCTAAATTTTGATCAAGTTCAGTTCATTATTTTTTTTTAAATATATATGTCACTTTATTTTTATTTTTATTTTTTTTTTAATTTATTTATTTATACAAGTGCTGGGTACAGTCAGAAGCGCTGGAGGGTGAGAGAATTCACCAGAGCCAGAGCGGGGAACAAAACAGGCAGACTGGCGAAGTACACTGCTGAGGGAAGCAGCGGGCGGCAGGAGAGGTCAGCTGCGCCATGTGGGACCCTCACCAGTGGCCAGGGATCGAACCGGCACTGCAGAGGTTGCAGGCAGCTTTGCAGCCCAGCGTTCAACTGCTGCACCACTGGGGAGGCCCCAGTTCATTATTTTTTATGTGTGCTATCATATCTAAGAAATCATTCCTTATCCAAGGGTCACAAAGATTTTCTCCTGTGTTTTTTTCAATTTTATCATTTTTGACTTTGCATTTCAGTTTGTGGTCTGTTTTGATTTGACTTTTGCATATGGTATGGGAAAAAGAAGTTCGTAGATAATGCTTTTTTGCATATGGATATTTTGGTGTCCCAGTGCATTTGTTGAAAATATTCTCCCTTGCTTACTGAATTGTCTTGCTACCTTTGTCAAAAATAAGTGACCATAAATGTTAGGGTTTATTTCTGGTAATTTTGTGGTTCTGGTTCTGCTTAGATGAGGAAACACAGTCTGTTGTTTCCACTGATTACAATTTAAAACCCTGGACAAAATATACAAAGTCACTATCTGATAGCTCATAAAGAATAATAGCAAAAGGTTTTGGGAAGAGGCCAAACTTGAAACGGTGACTGATGCCAGTGAGTTTTCTAGCTCTTGACCCTCCCCCTGTATTTTATCTCCTAACTTGGATTTTAGAGCTTGCCCTATTCTTGATCTGCACAGTGTTCTAGTCAGAAAATGTTCTAAGAGAAATCCTTTCTTTCCCTCTCCTGAAAAGGAGGGCCTGGAAACTGTGCAGAAAAATCAACATTTTCTTTTTGTGTTTGTATTTTGGTTTTATTTTTATGTGGGGTTTGTATGCAGACCCCAATCATGATCCTGTCCTGTAGCAATGATGGCAGTGGCAGTGGCAGCTATGCAGACACTAAAACTCTAAAAGATTTTTCTCTTTGACCAGAGACACTGGAAAAAGTTGTCCCTGTGGTCTGTAGAGTTTGGGGAGAATGTCTAGCTTTTTTTTTTTTTTTTAATTAATTTTTTTTTAATAGAGGCATGTTTTATTTATTTATTTTGTTTGTTTGTTTTGTTTATACATGCACTGGGTACAGTCAGAAGCGCGGGAGGGTGAGAGAATTCACCAGAGCCAGAGTGGGGAGCAGAGCAGGCAGAAGGACCGAAGTACACTGCTGAGGTTAGTAGAGGGTGGCAGGAGAGGTCTGCGCGCCATGTGGGATCCTCCTCCGGTGGCCGGGGAGCAGCCGGGGATTGAACCGGCGCCTCAGAGGCCGCGGGCAGCTTCGTAACCCAGCGCTCAACCTCTGCGCCACCAGGGAGGCCCTGTCTAGCATTTTTTGCTTTTTTCTTTTTCTAACTACTTCGCCCCTGAGGCAGTTGTAGCTGCAGGAAAGGCAGAGGATTGAGGAAAGGAGAGGAAGTGGGAACGATCATGGAGAGATAGGAGGTAGAGAAAAAAAGACCTTACTCTGTTTGTGAAGCCTGAAAATCACCCCTGCACAGAGCGTGAATAGAACCTACTTGAGGAAGTATAATAAAGGCTTTGAGAATTGAACTATGCATAGATCACAACCCTTAGATGGTGCATATGGGTTTACCCTAAATATCACTAAAACAGTTTGGGAAACTGAAACTGATGTTGAAACCACAGCCTGCAAAAGGTGAGTTGGAATTTGTGGCTTAAATCTAACAGGGCGATTCCCTCCAACAGCAAAATAGCAACAACAGCAAGTCAGTTCTCAGAGGACCAAGAGTTTTGTACAAGACCCAGAGGGTCATACAACAATATTTAAGATCTCTAGAGTCCAAAAGTATTTATTATATAAAGGGAATCAGGGAAATCATAATCATTTGTAGGGAAAAGAGCAATCAACAGGTGCTAACTCTGAGACAGCCTCAAGGTTGGAATTATAATAAATTCCCAGAGCAGCTATTAGAACTCTGCTCCAGGAAAGCAGGGTAAACATTTTAATTTTTAAAATTTATTCTTTAAGGAGCTATTTAAAAAATTTTACTGTTTTTTTATTCGGATCACCTGTGACCAGACACCAGACACCACCTTCTCCTCTCCCATTAATCCTCTGTCCTTTTCCTGTTCCCTCCGGTAACTGTTGTCTTCTTTCTGCAGAGTTCAGGCCTTTCATTCTTCTCCTTTTTTGTGTATAAATGCATTTTGTATATTTATATTCCAAAGATGCGTGAAACCATCCGATGATTGTCTTTGACTTAGTGACGGTTTCACTCAACACAATTACGTCAAGGGCCATCCATCCATTTGATCCTGTAAGCCACCAGTTCATCCTTCTTCACAGCTACATGATCCTCCGATGAGTGTACGTTCCAGAAGTTTTCTATCTGTTCACTTCGGTTGGTTCCATGACCTGGTAGTTGTGATCAGTGTCAGTATGTACGTAGGTGTAGATAAATCTTTTTATATTAGAATTTTCATATTATTTGGATAAATAATAGAGTTATTGCCGGGCCATATGGAATTTCCATTTTTATTTTTCTTGAGAAGCACTTTTGAAATGAATGGAAAGACTGAACTTGGCAAGAACCAGAAACCATAAAAATAACCAAATTGAAATTCTGGATCAGAAAATTAAAATGCCTCTAGTATTATTTTAAGTACTAAAATTATTGACAGTTCACTAAATGAATTCAGTCAATAGCAGAGTGGAGAAGACAAATGAAACAAAAATGAAGTTGATGAAAGCTAAATGGTAATTTTGCAGTGCGAATAATAAAGAGAAAAAGAGAAAGAAACAAGAATAGCTTAGGGATCTAAGCATAGCAAATATCTAAATATGTGTTGTAAGTATTGCTTAAGAGAGGAGAAAGATTGGTGCTGAAAAACCTGAAGAAAAAATAGCTGAAAAGTTGTAAATTTGATAAAAGACATACGTTCCCACTTGAGAAAGCTCAGTGAAATATTGTTTGATTTCATTTATATTTATGTTTCTGCAGAAGTTGAAACTATAGGAATGTGGTCAGTAGTTGCCGTATTGGATTTGATTGCAAAGAAGCAAGAGAAGGGAATATTTTTGCTGATGAATCTAAACTGTATCATGATACTGGTGGTGGATATACAGCTCTGTGCATTTTTCAAATCCTATAGTATTCTGCACCATAAAGAATAAATTTTATTGTACTTAAAAGCTAAAGTAGAAAAAAGTGTTTCGAAAAACAATACCAGTGAGGGGCTGCCTCTGGCTTCTTGTAATTTTTCCAGTATACCTGAAAATTGAGAGGCATGGTTAAGGAGGCCAATTCTAAAAATATTTTTTCTTTAGCCTCTTTGAGGGTTTTTTTTTTAAGATTTATTTATTTATGCATACAAGAACTGGGGTACAGGCCAGAGGCGTGGGGGGCTGAGAGGATTCACTAGAGACAGAGTGGGGAGCAGAACAGACAGATTGAAAACACTGCTGAGGGGAGCAGCAAGTGAGACAGGAGAGTCTGCTGCACCGTGTGGGTCACTTCCCTGGCCAGGGATCAAATTTGCGTTGCAGTGGCTGCCGCCAAAAGCTTCATAGTGCTGCGTCTTAACCCCTTGCTGGTTCTATTGTCTGGTATTATGTTGTGGAAAATTCTCAGCTATTATTGTTTTTAACATTTCTTTGGTTCCTTTCTTTTTTGTCTTTTTAGGGTATGTGTATGTGTATATATTTGTGTATGTGTATACATGTGTATATATTTATAAATTTTGTTGGCATATACTCACACAGTTTTTATATAAATATATATTTTTTGTTATTGTCCTATAGTCTTTACATTTTTTTTTCTTTTTTTTCACCCCTAGTTTAGATGATCTTTAGTTAGACATTTCTAGTCTACTAAATGTGTTCTTGGGCCTCCCTGGTGGTGCAAGGGGTTAAGTTGCATCACTATGAAGCTGTCCACAGCCACTACCCACATGGCACGGCAGACCTCTCCTGTCTCCCCGCTGCTCCCCTTAGCAGTGAATCTCAATCAGTCTGCCTGTTCTGCTCCCCACTCTGTCTCTGGCGAATCCTCTCACGCTCCGCACCTCTGGCCTGTACCCCAGTTCTTATATGCATAAATAAAAGGAATTCTTTTCTGCTGCAGTTTTTATTGCTACCATTTTTTCCTTCCTTCTTTCCTCCCCCCCACCCCCTTTTTCATTTTCATGGAGGTCACGTCAGTTCCTGTCACTGTATCTGAGAAATGTAGGATCTCCCATGTCACACAGCACCTACTAGAAAACACCCATTGTCCATCACCACAGTCTGTCGTGCTCCCTCCCTATTGTGCCAGCCCCTACTCCACTCAACTTTCTAGGGTTGGTTCTTGGTTTGGCTTTGTCAGACCCTGTGTTCTGAGTCACTGTGTTCCACATGCAGGCGACACTCTCTGCTGTTCATTTACCTGATATATCGATCTCTTAGTCATTATATAGTGACCATTCCTGTCTCTTGTTGCCCCTCTTAGCTGGAAATCTATTTTATCTGACATAAGTATGGCTGTCTCTGCCTTCCTTTGGGTATTCTTGTAGGATTGTTTTACTCTGAGCATTTGTTTATCTTTGGAGCTCAAGTGCATTTCTAGGAGACAGCAGAAAGTTTGATTCTGTTTTCTGTTCTAAGAAGCCTCTCTGTTCCTATTAATTAGTGTGTTATTTAGAGTAAGTTTCATATATAAAAGTCTGCTACTTCTTTCTCATCCTTAATTTGAGGTTCTAGCTGTTTCCTTGATCTGTTCTTTCTGGACAGGATAGGAGGTCTAACACTTGCAAACACATCCTTCTCCAGTTTGGGATGTTCTCCTCTAATATTTCTATAAGGAAGTTTTCTTTTCCCTTCTCTTCCTTCCCTCTCTGGGGTAGCCATTATTCTCACTTTGCCTTTCATCACAGTGGAATAATCCTCAAAATGTTTCTCAACATTTTTGTCTTTTTATATCTATTTCTTCTTCAACTTGTATTCTTTTTGTGTTATTACCTTCAGCATCACTTATTCAGTCTTCTTATTGCTTTATTCTAGTTCCATAGCATTCTCTAGCATTTATTCCCTCTTTGATTCTTTTACATTACATATTTCTGTTAATTTTCTTTAAGCTTCCATTTTGATCTTCTCATTAATTTTATTTATCAGGATGTTCATATTTTGGCCTGAGTTTTCTTGTATCTCTTTGAAATTCTTTGTCATAGCAATCTTGAACTCTATATCTGATAGGAAGGAAAGTTCTTCCATGTTTTTGTGGTTAGTTTCTGGAGATTTGTTCTTGCTCTGTCATGTAGTATTCTCTTGAGGACTCAGGTTGTCATTTGTTGTATTTTTCTTTTTTTTTTTTTTAAAGATTTATTTATTTATACAAGAACTGGGTACAGACAGAAGTGCGGGAGGGTGAGAGAATTCACCAGAGCGGAGAGCAGAACAGGCAGACAGACGAAGTACACTGCTGAGAGAAGCAGCGGGCGCAGCAGGAGAGGTCTGCATGCCTGTTGTATTTTTCATATTCTTATTATTTGCTTTCTAAAAATTAAGGGATTCAGAGCTTCTACTTTTCCAGCTGATGGCACTGTATATAAAGGAGTATTAATCTGTAGCTGGTCACAGTGGTGGTGGGAGTTCATGTCTATTGGGTGCCTACCATTGTGGTTTTCTTCACAGGCCTCTTACATAGTTTCCCAGAGGTTGTGTTGATTACTGCAGGTTAAGTCTGCTCTTGCACTGATTTAGGGAGCTTTTGTGTACCAGGCTGAATTCAGAGAGAGGCTTCAGTGGGCATGGCTCCAACCCTGTGCTTGTTCAATCATTGTTCTTTCTTAGGTATTCCGTATCTCTGCCTACATTGCCCATTTATTTTTGCTTGCTGCTTTTTGACATGTCTACTTTATCCAATAGAGCACTTGCCATTTTAATCATAGCTGCTTTATTTATTTGTTTGTTTGTTTGTTTATCTTTTTGCATAGAAGAACTGGGGTATAGTTTAGAGATGGGGGTGGTGGCTGGCAGGGTGTGAGAGGATTCCCCAGAGGCAGAGTGGGAAGCAAAACAGGCAGATTTACTGAAATACACTGCCGAGGGGAGCAGTGGGTAAGACAGGTGAGGTCTGCTACCCCATGTGTGTCAGCTCCCTTGCCAGGGTTGAGCCCAGGCCTCAGCAGTGATAGTGCTGAGCTTTAACCCTAGGCTAACGGAGAAGCCCCATGTCTGTTTCTGATACCTGCGCTGTCTCCTCACACTTCTGTTATGCTTTGTAATTTTTCTTGACTGATTAGCATACTATACTGCATGAGAGGAACTGTAAATTAAAGTCTTTAACAGTGTGGCGATAATGTGTGGTAGGAGAATAAGCATTCTGTAGTTCTGTGATTAGGTTACAGTCTTTGATGGGCATGTGTAGCTGGACTATACACTTAACAACTGTTTCTTTCTTTCTTTTTTTTTTTTCCCAAATACCCTCAGGTGTGACAGGATATTTAGAATGATACTGAGTTGACTATATACCTTTTCCTATGTCTGTTAGTTTTTGAATATACCTCAGAAAGTTAGGCTCTTGCCAGCTAGTTTCCCCTTGAGGGCAGGCCTTGTTAAGAACAGTGCGTTCTGGCTTATTTCAAAGTTGTTTCTTTGTCCCTACTGCTTAGAAGCAAAGAGGGTTTTTCCTATTCACTTTGAGGTCCTGGTCAAAGTCCTGGAGGTTGAAACTCAAAAAAGTGTTATGGGTCCGCTCTGACTGGGTGGTACTCCTGGAGATTTTTAACTCTCAGACTTTTCCACTGTTGCTATGCATCAATCACAGTTTGGATTTCCAGTTTCTGCGTTGGTACCTATGGTTTCCTCTGTGAGCTTTGCTGAAGTAAGCTGTAACTCCCTGTGCTTGTCTGTCTCTCCCATGGGTGCATTGATTTACCCTGTGTACTCACCTCTCTCATGGATCAATGGAGAGACATTGGTTTTTCTTTTTTTAAAGATTGGTTTATTTATACAAGAACCGGAGTACAAGCCAGATTTGTGGGAGGGTGAGAGGATTCACCAGAGACAGAGCGGGGAGCAGAACAGGCAGACCAACTGAAATCACTGCTGAGGGGAGCAGCGGGTGAGACAGGAGAGGTCTGCTGAGCCATTTGGGATTGTCCCTGGCCAGCTGGGATCGAACCCGCACTGCAGAGGTTGCAGACAGCTTCACAATGCGGCATTCTGTGAAAAAACCGGGGAGGCCCTGGTTTTTCATTTTATTCTTTTTTTTTTTTTTACTTGATCTTAGTTTGGAGTTGGAAATTCTAAGGCCAATATAGACTTGGAAATGGGAAACCCCTAGATTCAGGATAATTGAATTCTTGTACTCTGTATTTCATATGATGCTGAAGTATTCCCGTCCTTTTGAAGGAAGGTGCCAATGTTTTTTGTTGTTAAAGAGAGGGATGCTAAGCTAACATGGAATGTATTTCAAATGGGTGTAATGAACCTTCATATCTTTAATAGAGCTTAAGGAAGATTATGAAAAGCATTGACCAAAAACAAAAATTCAAAATGGAAATTTTTAATATGTAATAATGATACTTGGTAGCTGTGAGTGAAGTCTTTTATTGTCTTCCCATGCAAACCTTGTAAATTTACATGCCAAAATGAAATGTATGTATGTTTTATATTTCCCATTAGTGGTAGGTATAGGCTATGCACATGTATAACCTTTGTGCTATTATATTTTTGTTTCAAAGTCTGTATTCAAATTAGGAGGAAGAAAATAATTCAAAGTGATTTTCATGTATGTGTGTTTCTTTAAGTTGCAGTTTATTGCTTTTTGCTCTGAGTTATGTTATTGGGTAGGGGCGTTGACAAAATTAAAAACAAGGTGGATTAGTTGGACGGCTACAGACACAAAATAGATCCCAGTAGGTGGGAAATTTATCCAGGTCCTCCAGCTCGGACAGTTCTTTGAAAGTATTGTTTATCTGTGCTTTAGAAATATGGATTCTGAAACAGAGGTAAAGGTGGGGGACAGATCACTGTTTATGGCTTCTTACCTGTGCACTGACCTGTTCACTCAGGCGCAGGCTGCAACAGCAAAAGGAATTATTAATAAAGGAGATACTGGTGGAAAGGAAAGAGTTTCTTAGGCCACAGTTGCGCAGCTGTCCTATTCCAGAGAGTGTCCTCAGTTTCTATTAGTCCAAAGTAAAGGCTGCTCAAGCAAGAGCAAAGCTAATCATGCCCTGAGGCTTACACTGGGACTGAGGGTCTCCTGTTTCAGTCTGCTGTCTTAAGTTAAGGGTCATCTTTAGCTTTGCTTTGCATGGGTTTTGTCAAGACTATTTAGTCCATTCAAGCTAGTATTTCTTTTAAACCATTGTATGCTATCTTTCCCTCATTGTTAAGTAGAAGTAGCTTGGTACATCATGCTAAGAGATACTGAAAGTTGGAAAAGAAAAATGTTGAAAACAGTGTTCCTTTTCCCATTTTTTCCAATTTATGTATTCAAATCCTACTCGTTGCTTATATGTATTTGTTACCTTCTCTGTGAAGCAAATTGTGATTTCTCAGCTGAAAGTCATTTCCTTTCTCAGAAATGTCACAGCATACTGTTTTTATCCTCTTAAAACCTTCATTATTTCCTGAATTTATATGTGTTATTTACTTAGTGGCTTTATGTTTCCTACTAACCTGTGAGGGGTGATTTTTTGGTATGATTTACCTTTGCATTCTGGATAGCATTTGGTACATAAACTCAGTTTATGTTCAGTGAGTTAATGGAAGTTAAGTTGATAGTAAATTAAGAGGCTAAAAATGACAGATTTTTTTGTGTGTATGTTTATTTACAGTTTCTTGTTCCCTGGACTTGTGATAGTGGGTGGAAGGTTTTTCAACATAGCCTCTAGTTATTGTGTATACCTGTTAGAATAAAATGATTAAAATGGTGGAACCTTTATCAGCATGATGCAAGTTGCAGGTGATGAGAAATACATGTCTGTGGACAGGTTTTTGAGTCTCCTTAAATATCTAATACCTAGGGGCTTATGACAGATAAAAATTGTTTTGCAGTTCTGCTTTTCCAGTTTTTGATTATTAAGACAATTGCTTTTTTGTTAATGTGGTGGTATTGTCTGTACATACTTTCTGTCATTTCCTACTTAACTGATTTTACTTAATGAAGATCAGATTTGTTTTAGGAAGCATTTTCTCTTTAGTTTTTAAACCATGCTATTAAGTTTTTAAACTATGTTCTAGACACAGGGGAGAACATAATGATAAATGAGACATGGACCTTACTAGCATAAATCACACTTTTAAAGGTACTGTTTCTTCTAATTTTTCTATTTAAAGTTTAATGTTCAGTATATTAAATGTGATTGTTAAATGTTTATTTTCATATAGAATATAAGTAAAATTAATATTGGTTTTACCATTGACTTACTAGTGTTTAATTACTTCTAATCCTAATAGAACATAGCTGTAAGAGTTGAAGTTAAGGAAGGGCAAGGAAAGAAAGCTATTGCTTGAAACTGAACTTCCAGTTTCAGTTGTCCAAATGAATGGTGTTTATTTTCAATTGTCATGGTTCACTAACAATTAAAATCTGCATGTTTTATAGTTAAGTTAAAGGCAAGTAAAATTTAGCTCTTAATGTTAATTCCTGAAGGACTTTTTTTTTTAAAAAATAAAATGGTATTGCAGATAAATCATCTGATAAGCTTAAACTTCTTAATATATAGATATCATAAGATAATTGAAGTGTTAGTGACACTGAAATGGGCAAATAACATATTTTGTGTTTATTGTTTCTCTATTGTTGTTAATTCCAGCTAAGTTAGATTAATCTTAATCTTTTGTGTGTTTAGTGAACATACACTAAGTAGAAAAATTTTGCAATATATGTTCAAAGATTAAATTTTTTTTAAATCGGGCCTCACCTGATGGTGCAGGTGGTTGAGAGCAGCACTGTGAAGCTGTCTGTAGCCTCTGATGCGCAGGTTCAATCCCAGCCGGCCAGGGAGATTCCCACATGGCCAGCAGACCTCTCCTGTCTCACCCGCTGCTCCTCTCAGCAGTGTCTTTGGTCCTTCTGCCTGTTCTGCTCCCCGCTCTGTCTATGGTGAAGTCTCTCCCCCTCCCACGCCTCTGATCTGTACCCCAGTTCTTGTATAAATAAATAATTTTTTTAAAGATTTATTTATGCATACAAGAGCTGGGGTACAGGCCAGAGGTGCAGGGGGTGAGAGGATTCACCAGAGGCAGAGTGGGGAACAGAATAGGCAGACTGACTGAAATCACTGCTGAGGGGAGCAGCAGGTGAGACAAGGAGAGGTCTACCGTGCCATGTGGGTATCTCCCTGGCTGGCCAGGATCGAACCAGCCCTGCGTACAGCTTCACAGTGCTGCGTTCAACTGCCTGTGCCACCAGGTGAAGGCCTAAATAAATAACTCTTAAAAAAATTATGTCCAAAAGTATTTGTCAGTTATTATTTTGTAATATTTAGGAGAAGTAAAAATATTTTTTCTCTATACTTACAAATTATATGAGAAAAATACTCATGAGTAAAAGTAATTGAAGAACAGTTACAGTAATATCATGTATATATTATGTAGAAAGTTTAATATTACAGTCTTTCTATTTAGTCTCTTTTCCATAATTATGTTATGTATTTGTCAATTAAGCCAAAGTTTTACGTTTTCAATAATAAAGGAGTATGCCTTTAAATTTTACTTGGTGCATTGTGCACTGTGAAGAATTAATATATTAGTTTTACCTGATAGAATGGTGTTGGGATAAGGAGTAGTTAACACATTCAGAGACAAGAAAGTGCTAAAATTAAGTAACCTTATCTCTCACATTTAAGAACTAGAGAAACAAGAGCCAGCAAAACCAAACATCATATTGTAAGAGCAGTGCCCCAACTCCACAGCTCCTGGATTGGGGATGCAACAGAGTGTGATTGGCTACACTGCTACCCCCTCTAGCAACTGGGCATGTAGCAGTTGCTACATGCATGATACTGGGCATGATTCCCTCCTGCCCCTTGTGCTCTCCACTTGGTGCAAGATGGTAACACCAGAGCAGGGCTGGTCGGATATCCTGGTAGGATTTCAGTTCTGAAACCAGTAGGGTCAGACCAGCTCAATCAGGTTTGCGCTCTCACATTCCAGGCAAGTTTTAGTAACAGAGCCAGTTTGGTAAACAGATTATCATGCTTGGAAGTTGGGCTCCCTGAAGGGAACATAAGTCGGGTTTCAGATGGCTTTACAAACTAATCTGGACTCCCAGAAATATCTTTTTTTTATTTTATATATTTTTTATATCATTTCCCATTTTTGCACAATGTGTGCATTTTCATCTTGGTTATAGTCCCCATACAATTCCCACCCCCCTTGTTTTGATCCTACTCCTTCCTCCCCCCGTAGTGTGTCTCTGGTTTATAGTTGCTTGTTGATTTTGATTTTTACTTTATTATAATTAGTCTTTTTCCTGGTCCCTTATTTAGATTTTTGAAATTCCTGCTATGAGTGAGACCATCCAGTATTTTTCTTTTTCTTTCTGGCTTATTTCGCTGAGCATGATCCCTTCCAGCTCCATCCATGTTGCTGCAAATTGCATGAGTTTATCTTTTTTTGATTGCTGAGTAATATTCCATTGTGTATATATACACCACATCTTCTTGATCCAGTCATCTATTTTTGGGCATTTGGGTTGTTTCCAAAGCTTAGCTATTGTGAATAGTGCTGCTATAAACATAGGGGTGCAGGTGTTCTTTGGAATTGATGTTTCTGTGTCCTTTGGGTAAATACTTAGGAGTGGAATTGCTGGATCATATGGAAGCTCCATCTTTAGCAGGTTGAGGATCTCCACACAGCTTTCCATAGTGGTTGGACCAGTTTGCACTCCCACCAACAGTGCAGGAGAGTTCCTTTTTCTCCACATCCTCGCCAACATTTGTTGTTGCTAATTTTTTTAATATGTGCCATTCTCACTGGTGTAAGGTGGTATCTCATTGTAGTTTTGATTTGCATTTCCCTGATTACAAGTGATGTTGAATATTTTTTCAAATGCCTGTTGGCCATTTGCATTTCCTCTTTGGAGGAAGTTTCTTTTTAGCTCTTTGCTCATTTTTTGACTGGATTATTTTCTTTGTTTTTGTTGAGTCTCATCAGCTCTTTGTAGATTTTTGTGATCAGTCCTTTATCATTAGAGTTGTGTGCCAAAATTTTCTCCCACTTGGTGGGGTTTCTCTTTGTTTTGGTTATTGTCTCTTTTGCCGTGCAGAAGCTCTTTAATTTGGTGTAGTCCCAGCTGTTGATCTTTGCCTTCACTATCACTGCTTTGGGTGATGTGTCTGTAAAGATGTCTTTGAGGTGCATGTCATGTAGTTTTTTGCCTATATTTCCTTCTATATATTTTATGGTTTCAGGTCTTATGCCTAGTTCTTTAATCCATTTTGAGTTGGTTTTTGTGCATGGTGTGAGGTAGTAGTCAAGCTTCATTCTTTTGCATATAGCAACCCAGTTTTCCCAGCACCATTTATTGAATAAACTTTCTTTGCTCCATTGCATATTCTTTGCTCCTTTGTCAAATGAGTGCTAAAATTAAACTATTAAAAATAGTTCTAGAGTATTATCAGCAATTCCACTCATAGGCATCTACCCACAGAATGCAAAAACACTAATATGTGTTTATTTCTGGATTTTCTATTCTGTTCCATTGGTCAGGGTGTCTGTTCTTGTTGATGATTATGGCTTTATAGTATAGTTTGAAGTCTGGGTCTGTGATACCTCCATTCCCTTCTATTTTTTTTTTTCAGGAGAGTTTTGGCTATTCATCTCCCAGAAATGTCTTTGACCTTTATGACCTTTGCTTTGGGACACAGACCTCTGAGACCTTTGTGTCAGACATTTTACTCTTGTCCGACTCAGATGAGCTATATGTATTGAGACCCTCACATCTTATATCTGCATCAAACTGCTAAATGACTGCTGCCTCTAGCTCTGCCTCTGACTAGCACTGTTGATCTGTGGTTGGTGCCTCTGAAAGAGCTGTACACCGGTGCCTGGTCCCTGGCGCTACCTCTCTGTTGCTCTCCTAGGCCCAGCATCACTTAAGAGCTGTAAAACTGGTACCTGATCCAGACTAACCAGTGCTGACTGGCTCTGTGATGTGTCACTGTGTCTGGCCACTTCTAAGAGTTTTCCATAGCTTCTGCTCTTCTGTACCACCATCTGACTGCTGCCCCTGCCTCAAGCATATCCGGCACCACCACCTGGTGCTGTAGTGTCTGGCACTATCCAGCTTGGCCTTCAAATTTCTACTGCACAGCTACCCTAGCAGCACCACCTGTGAATACCTCCAGCTGCTCTCATGAGTTTGGTACTGGTCCACCACTACTGGTGTGCCTCTAGCTCCAGGCTCTCATTGAAGGGACACCACCATCTTGCACAGTTTTGGGCAGCTGGACACTACAGACACTATTTGAGGTAGACAGCTGGCCATTTGTGCCTTTAGAGAACTCTTTCCTATTTACAAATTTCCCCTTTGTAAATAAACTCTGGTATTTTTGTACCTGAAGATTGAGTCATGTTTTACAATTTTAAGTGCACAGATGAAGACCCACAAGCCATGATAACCCCCAGCTTTACATCATTTCAATTAGAAGGAAGTAGAAAAATTAAAGCGGAAATTAATGAAGTAGAAATAAAATAAGATATTCCAAAGGATCAGTGAAGCTAAAAGCTGGTTCTTTGAAAAAAAATAACAGAAAGATGAACTTCTACCTAGACTAAAAAAGGGTTGAAGACACTAGTAAATAAAGCAAGAAATGAAAGAAGTTAAAACAGGGTGGTGAAAGGGTTAAAGACAGCTCTATCAAGCTATCTCCAGCCTTCCCCCTCCCTGGTGGCACAAGGTGTTAAGATTCAGCACTATGAAGCTATCCACAGCCACTGCAGCATGAGTTTAATCCCTGGCCATCGATCTAACCCTCATGGTGCAGCAGACCCCTCTTGTCTTGCCCACTGCTCCCTTCAGCAGTGTATTTCAATAGATCTGCCTGTTCTGCTCCCCAGTCTTTCTCTAGTGAATGCTCTCATCTCCCTGAATCTCTGGCTTAACCCCAGTTCTTGTATGCACAAATAAATAAGATATTTTTTTAAAAAAGAAGGAAGTGAAACAGATAGTTCAGAAATACACAGGGTCATAAGAGATTATTACAAGCATCAATATGCCAACAAATCAAATAATCTAGATGAAATGGACTAATTCATAGACATCCACAACCATCTGAAACAGATCAGGCACAAGCAAGGAGATAGTAATCAAGTCTCCAAGAAAAAGAAGGCAGGACACAGATGATTTCACTATTTAGTTTACCAAACCTTCACCAATGAACTAATATCTGTACTTTTAAAAAGCATAATTTCAAAAGTATACATTGAAGAAAGAAGTTTCTTTAACAAATCATGTTGGGAAAACTCACAGTGCATACAAAAGAATGAATGTAGATCACCATCAAACACTTCACACAGAAATTAACTCAAAGTGGATTATAGACATGGATGAGGCCTGAAACTGTAAATTACATTGAATAAAGCTTAGGGAAAACTGCTACAAAATTGGCTTCAGTGATGTGCTTGTGTATTTCTAACAAAGAAAAACAAACAAAAAAAATATAAACAAATGGGGCTTCATCAAGCTAAAAAGCTTCTGCACAGCAAAGGAACTTCCACTTAAACAAAAAGATAACCTACTGAACGGGATAAAATATTTGCACCTCATACATCTGATAAGGGGCTGATATTCAGGAGCTACAAAGAATTCATACTACAGAACTCAAAGTGAGAAAATAACCCAATCACAAAATGAGCAGAAGAACTAAAGAGACACTTCTCCAAAGAAGATAAACAGATGAACAATAGGTACATGAGAAAATGTTTATAACTTATAATAAGGAAAATACAAATCAAAACCACGTGAGATACCATCTCATACCTGTGAGAATGGCCCATATCAAAAAATTTAGAAACAACAGTTGTGGTGAGATTGTGCAGAAAAAGGAACCTTCATACAGTGTTGGCGGGCATTTAGATTGGCCTGCTCCCTATGGAAAATGGTTTGGAGGTTTCTCAAAATATTAAAAATAGTTCTAGAGTATTATTCAGCAATTCCACTCATAGGCATCTACCCACAGAATGCAAAAACACTAATATGAAGTAATATATGCTCTTCTGTGTTCATTGCCGCACTATTTACAGTAGTTAAGTTATGGAAACAACCTAGGTGCCCAAGGATAGAGGAGTGCATCAGTAAGACATGGATGTTTATGTATATAAATAAATAAAGTGAAATACTACTCAACTCTTTTTATTTGTAACTACATGGGTGGAACTGGGGGGAAAATGCTAATTGAAATAAGTCACAATGAGGAAAACAGATACTGGATGATTTCTCTTACATGTGGAATATAGAGAAAAATAAAAAACAGAGTCAGATCCACCTAACCTAGAGTTCTGACTGTTAGAATTCTATCTACCAGAGCGGGCGGGATAATGGGGAAAACAAAATGGGAGAGGGGACTCAGTGGACTCCACTGCTGTGGTGGAGAACCTTGTGTGCCTTGGCGTTGAGTGTGGTGTGGTGATCGGCATCTGTGGAGATGTGATCCTGTGCCTCTGAATCACGTACAGTGTTGTAAACCAATAGAACTCTTATTTTTTATTTATTTTTTGAAATTTATTTTTATTTATACAAGAACTGGGGTACGGATCAGAGGCATGGGAGGGTGAGAGGATTTATCAGAGACAAAGTGGGGAGCAGAACAGACAGAGCCGCTGAAACATACTACTGAGGGGAGCAGCAGGGAGACAGGAGAGGTCTGCTGCGCCATGTGGGTTGCTCCGGACAACTTCACAGTGCTGCGCTTAACTGGCTGCACCACCAGGGGGCCCAGAACTCAATTTTAAAAAGTTACATTTTAATTCATACATATAGAAATGATGGCGTTTCTATTGCTAAAAAGTATGTTTCAGAAACTATAGATATGACAAATCTTTTTTTTGTCATAAGAATTTTTTATACATAATTGAAAAAGAAAAAGAATATTTCATAGTTTAATTACATGCTTCCTTTATTTTTCCTTAACTATTCTTGTGTTATGTAGGCAGTTTTACACATAGAGTGACTTTATCGCTAATCTGCATTATCTCTAATCTGCTTTCTATATCAAATGCCTGTGACTTCTAGTCCAATGGCTAGAATATGGTATATGCTTAATAAAAGTTTGATGCTGTTAAGCATTCTTGTATCCTTATAATTATTGATTTGTAAGATTTAAAAACATTCAATATAGAAATATTGAGGCATTATCATTTGCTTCTCTTGATGAAAATACAGTAGGCATACAACTTCTTTTCTAAGGAAACAATTTAGTATTATATTACTGAAGGCCTTTTCTAATAATTTTTTTTTTTTGGAAAATTTCAAACTTACACAAAAATGAACAGGATAGTGATTCCTCATGTTCCTGTTTTAATCTTCCTTAAAATAAAAATGTTTTAATTATTATTCACCAGTTGCTGGGATCTTTTATGCATAGCTCCTTCCACTTTCCTTTACTTCCCTTTGTTAATTTTAGACATTCTATTATTCAGCTTCTAAATATTTCAGTATTTAGCATCATGAAAAACCAACTCCCCCTTTAAAAAGACAAACCCATCATTGAACACAAATTTTTTTCCTTATGCACACCATATATTTAATAAGTGTTCATATTTCCTGTCACCTCTTTCTCGTTTGTTAAAATGATTATACAGATAGTATTTTTCTGGTTAATGCATCTTAAATTTGCTTTAATTGGTTGGCTCTCTCCCCATCTCTGTGATTTCCTAGAAATCAGCTTAAAAAATGAGTAATGAGTTTTTAAAAATTATTATTTTAAAGTGCCAACTTTCAGCATATTTTATGTATTTTAATCCATTGTAGTTATCCTTCTTGATGGTCACATTATTTCCTCTTTGACCTGTATAAATCGCTACAAGTTGACTCCTTATCCTATTGCTCTAACCATAATAGTAGTGTTCTGTTAAGATGTACACATTTGCAGGGAGTTAGCTATTTCTCCAAGCAATTATGATTTATAGAAGGATTAAAAAAATTATAATGCATTTCATTCTTTTTTAAATTTTTTTATTTTACCTTTTTTTTTTTTTTTTTTAAAGATTTATTTATACAAGCACTGGGTACAGTCAGAAGCGCGGGAGGGTGAGAGGATTCACCAGAGCCAGAGCGGTGAGCAGAGCAGGCAGAAGGACCGAAGTACACTGCTGAGGGGAGCAGCGGGCGGCAGAAGAGGTCTGCGCGCCATGTGGGACCCTCCTCCAGTGGCCGGGGAGCAGCCGGGGATCGAATCGGCGCTGCAGAGGCTGCGGGCAGCTTCGCAACCCAGCGCTCAACCGCTGTGCCACCCGGGGAGGCCCATTTATTCTTGTTTTTTTAAAGATTTATTTATACAAGAACTGGGGTACAGTCAGACGCGCGAGAGGGTGAGAGAATTTACCCGAGACAGAGTGGGGAGCAGAACGGGTAGACTGACTGAAATACACTGCTGAGGGGAGCAGCGGGGAGACAGGAGAGGTCTGCTGCGCAATGTGGGTAGCTCCCTGGCCAGCCGAGAATTGAACATGCACTGCAGAGGCTGCAGACAGCTTTACAGCGCGGCGCTCAAGGGGAGCCCCATATAATGCTGCGCCACCGGGGAGGCCCATATAATATATTTCTTTCTTTTAAAATAACCTCTTGCCCATGAATTAAAATTTGATTTAACTTTCAGACAGTTGTGATTGGAGGAGGGGATATATGAGTAGATAATTTTTATAGTTGTCTACTGTATGTTAGACTTCTGGAGTTTATTCTCCCCCCTCCTAGGAATTTCTTTTATTTATGATAAAGTTCATCTTTAAAGATGATTACATTTTTGTGGTGGAATATTTGAATGATTAACTTCAGAATATTCATTTTGAGTAATGAATATATTTATAAAGTTATTTCCCTTGTATAAGTAGGATAACAGATTTATAAAAGTTACGATTTTCTTTTGTTTGTGAAACATTGTGATACTCAGTAATTTGCATAACTTTATGGTCCACTGAATGAAAAATATGCTGCTTTTAGATATAAAATGGGTGTAGGAGTGAACAGAAAGCTATTTATAAAGAAGACAGGTATCTGCCTGTTCTCCCCACTGTGTCTCTGATGTGTCCTCTCACCCCCCACACCTTTGGCCTGTACCCCAGCTCTTGTATGAATAAAAAATAAATCTTTAAAAAAAATAAACAAGGCAGGGAGAAAGAAAGGATAAAAAAAGTTTAAAGATAATGTACTGAAAAATGTGATAGTGTATGACTAGTAGTATACTTTATTTCATAGTTCATAATTGAATGAATTTTAGTCAAAGCAATAGTTTCTCCAAATGCATATATAATGAGTATCTTATCCTATTAGGTTTTCAAATATTTGCTGACTTTAAGATTAAATGTTTAGAAATGTCAGTGCTTGGCTTGCGTCTCAAGGGGAGCTTTCTCAAAACAAGTAAGAGCTCATTAATGGAACTCTTGCAGTTTCTTTCCTACAGAGATCTATCTTGGATTCATATGCCAGAGGTTACATAGAAGTACCTTACAGAAAATGTCCGAGGTAAAGAGCAATAAGTTAGAGGGGCCAGGCAGGACAGGCATGTGCACTAAGCTGACTAAGTGGGACACCTGAGGCAGATTCTGATGAATGTGCTCACATGAGATGAAGACAAGGAATGGAGAAGTAGTTAATGTCTGTCAGGAAGTACTGTGGTTGGTTGGGAACTGTCAAATCGGGATCCTGTTGAACTCAATGTAACCCTCCCATGGGCTTTGGAAACCTTTCAGGTCTTGACCTCAGCTGCCACGGGCCTCAAACCAGCCTCTGGGAGCTCAGTCAGAAGGGGCCTGGTTGGTGACCACAGCCGAGTGACCGGGACGCCCTGTGTGGGTGTGAGTCCCGCTCTTGCCTGTACGCAGTGCCGCCGCTGGCTTGGTGGTTGCAGTGCCTCACCTGTTGCAAATCTTACAATATTTCACAACTTCGGATTCAAAGATGGGAGCCTTTTTCAGCAGACTCTAAAGGAAATGTCTAGTCATGATGCTGTTTCCATAGCTTCTTATTGTGGTAAAATAAATGAAGTCACATTCCTTTACATTTATTTTTTTACACAAAATGTTGCTTGTGTGTGACAAGAGGTTATTTGCCAATCTTTTAAAGTTAAACCTTATGAAAACCTTAAAGTTAAACCTTATATCTTATTTTGAGATTCAGTTAGTATCTGCATCTGAAAACTTGAGAAATTTTAAAATTTCTGTTAAAATTAGTAGTTTTTATTATTTTTGTTTTTTGGGTACACTGAATTTATGTGCAGTTTGGCAAAATGTGTTATGTAGGTTGGTAGGAGTCAGCTTAAATTTTAACTTCCTATTTAATGAAAGTATTTCTTTCAAATCCATATATCAGGGTGTCAAAAATTAAATGCTAATTAGAACAAGAAAGTTACAAAACAACTTTATGTGGCATTGAAGAAAATTGACATTTTATTTATTTGTAAAACAATTGCTGGAGCACAGAATTCCATTTCACAGCCCGTTTTTATGAGGAGACGTCTTTTGATCTAAATTTAAAAGTTGGCATCCTGGAGCAGGAACCTTGCAAACGCTTGAGAACTCCTAAAGCATTCTGAAGAAAAACAAGCACAGAACAGAACCAAAGGGCAACAGCAGAAGCTACACCATTGCTTTCCAGGTCGAAACCAGGGCCTGGTGTGTTTGGTCGGCCCTTCCGCCCTCTTGTTCCTCACCGTTTTCTTTTAATGAGATAACAGTTGACATATAACGTTATATTAGATTGAGTGCATGGTGTCAGAGCATGGCTCAGTGTTTGTGTTTATTGTGAAACCTCACCACAGGAAATCTTATTAGTGTAAATACCAAAAAAGGTTGTAATTCTGTGTGATGCTGGGTGTCAGCACCATCTCCTCCATTAACTCCCCTCCTGCCCTCCCCTTCCCTCCTTTTCCCCCTCCCTCCTGTCTCCCCCGCTCATCTCCTACCCTCTCCCAATCAGGTGTCTCTTTGTTGTGGTTAATGTCTCTTTGCTGTATAGAAGCTCTTTAATTACATATAGATTCTACTCATTGACTGCAAACTAAAATTGTCTAAGAACATTTCTAAGTATATGTTCCTCTTGAGATTTCTAATATTTGTTTTGGCATTTGCAAGGTGTTTTATCGTCTAGGTTTTAAAGTAGGTCTATGTACCTTGTGCCTTCTAAACAGACTTCTTTTGTTATTTATTTATTTTTTTGCACATCATCAAACATCCCCAAAATCAGTTTTTGAACTTAGTAACTGCGTTAGAAGGCGAGAGATAATACCATATGGTTTCACTTCTTTGTGGATTATAGAGAAGCCAAAATTAAAGGTCAGAAAAAGACAAGGTAAGGAACTAGCCCTTGAAAAAGTTGCGTACAGAACTGAAGAATGCAGGGGAGGAAGGGCTGTGGGGGTGAGGGCAGGAAGGGAGGAAGAAAAATGGACTCTGGTGGTGGATGGTGTGGTGGGTGCACCGCAGTGGCTGGAGCAGAGATTGGGGACCCTATGCTTCCAAAATACCAATAATAATAATGTTAACCCAGTTAAAAAATAATTGAAAACAGTGGAAAAGAAAATTCATATATAAAATGAAGGGCTAATAAGAAAAAAAAGTTCTTATAACAACATTACCTTATTAGCCCGAGTAGTAATAGTTTTTAAAATTTAGTAAGTCTATACAGTACTCATCTTCCACTAACCTATTACGTTTCCACTGAATGCCTACACCAGTGGAATGAAGGGCCTATGGCAATTTTTGCATATTGAACTAAGGGCACTTAGAAGTACAAAACTAATTAATAGTTGTGATGTATTTGAAAACAGAGATGGTGGCTTAGTCATAAAAATGTTATTTTTTACTTTTTTAAAATTAATGTTTTTTGTTAGTTTTTTTTAACTGCTGAAATGTTTTTGAACTATTGTACTTTTAATTATAGAAACCAGCTTTTCTCTGTAGTTAGGTGTATTTTACCTACAAGTTTGCAGTTATGACTCTTTATAAACAAGCTAATTTTATTAGAGCAATAGGCATACATAATGTTTGTTTTCTCTGTGTAATTGTGTTTATGTGTATGTGTAGGTATACAATTTTTATTTTACATTCATTCCTTATTTTAGTTCTTACTCAGTTGTGTATTACTTTTCTGTCAGTAGTTTTATTTGGATAAAATATCAGTTTGTGAAAGTATGAAGTGTGCTTTTTTTGTTACATATTTGGAAAAATTATGAATATTAATTATAACCATACCTTTTTGATAAATTAATTTATAAAATTCAGTTATTGGATGACTTTATATTCACGCATCATTTTCCCCATTCTCATCCATGTATTAACGTAATTGTTGTTTTGAGTCACCTTTTATCATGATGTCTGTTTTAATGAAGACAATTCATATTTTTAGGGCAAGTAATTTAGCCTCAAATTCTGGGTTTGCAATGGTTATGCTTATTCTTTCAGCTCTCTTTTTGCTGAAATGGTAGGCATCATCATTGGAAATTTGGGCTTTTGCTTGGTAATGACATTTTAATGAGCTATTCATTAAGAAGGGGACATGTTCAAACTACCTTTCACAGCTTGCAGATTGTAGCACTGAAGATAGAGGACTTTCTTTTGATCTAGACACTGGGCACTCCTTGTACAATGCTATTATAAGTGGTTTAATGTGCCTGAGTAGTGTAGTTTTGAGGGACTGTCAAGACGATGGAAAACTCCTTGTATTGACCTGTCTGAGACAGTGCATTCATGTCAAAAACTAATCAAGTACAGCTGCAAGATTAATTGTGTGGGGAAGCTATAAACATAGAAAGCTGTGACCTCTACTGAGAGCTCTGTTTTATGTACAGGCATTCACTTTGGAACTACTGGCTATGAACTTGAATGAACAATAATTTACTCAATTGAGCATACAGTACTGTTATTCAGCAATTACTGAGCTTGTAGGGCATGAGACAGATGCAGATTTCTGGTTGAGGCATTTGAAGAAACTAGAGTGGCCTGAGTAAATAACAAGAGGGTATAAGAGAATTTCACATTTTAAAGCCTTGAGACAAATTTACCATTATTAGCTTTTAAGTTTTTTTCTTGAGCCTGTTTGTTTATAATGGAATTTCACTTTAATCCTCAAAATTTCTTATTTTCTTTTCTAAGTTTCATTAATTTTTTAAATCCCTCATTAAAATATGTAATAATTAGTAATTCCTGAATCATCTTTCAGAAATAAAATAGTATTTCTAAATTGAGATAATCATTAATTTTTACTTTTAATAGAACACAGCTTTTTCAACTGAGTATTTGTAATTAGCATGAGCATTCATAGAACTTTAGACTTTGTCTACATATATCCAACAATGTTATCTGTAAAAGTAACCTGAATAATCTTGTTAGAGTTTGGTAATTTTAGAATTCAAGATTTATTAAAAATTCTATAATGATTTTTCTTGTATATGGCATTTTTAATGATCTGTTTAGTCTTTTTTTTTTTTTTTAATAGGCTACATTCTAGAGCATTTTCAGGTTCAGAATAAAGTTGATCTGAAAATATGGAGATTATTACATACCTTCCTTCTCCCAGCCTTCCTCATTATCAACATCCCTGCTAGAGTGGTAAATTTGTTTCAGTTTCTTTTTAGTACTGATGATAATCCACCATTTTTTTTAGCTTTTAAAAAGGTTTGAAGGCTCATAATTTATTTAAAGTTTTCATCTTTGTTTTCATTCTTACTAAGTACAATTAATCCTATTTGCTTATGAGGAACTTGGGTACAGAGCTGTTCTGTAAACATCCCACATTTCATTGCTGGTATTCATAAATCCAGAAAATTAATCCTAGAGGATGTTGCTCCTATTACATTATCTAGTCTTGGAGAAGGAATATGTAACATATGTAAGAGTTCATGTGTTATAATTTTAAGTGCAACTTAAGTTTTACTAAAACTACTGTTTTTCTACATCTGTTGTGTTCCATTAGCGTGAAAGATATATTTGTTTCTTGTATGGAAAATAAGTGAACTGTTTTTGAAAAGGAAATGTAATAAATCTGTGTATGTATGCTCTGTGTGTGTGTTTGTGTGTGTGTATGTCCTTTTTACTGAGGTTTTAACTAGTGTCTTGGTAGTTGCAGTTTAAATTTCACTAACTTTAGGATTTTATTCCATACAAAGTGCTGCTGCTTGGCTTTCATCTTTCATAATCTTATGAATCGTATACATTTCTTGCTGTTGCTAATAATATATAGTAAGCGTTAAGATCATTGTGCAGTGCCTGCTACTTGGAGGAGTTAATGTTATAATAAGATAACATCTTAGGTCAGTCGTATATTATAAAAGTTCCTACTTTTAGAAATGTGAGAAGTGATTTAGATTCACATTTAAGCTGTGTTTTTAACCCTCATTTTCCACAAACTAATACTGAAAATATTACATTTATAATTAGTATATTGAAAAAAATCTGTTTGTTAAAATGTATTAATGCTGAATATATTAAGCCATCTAGCAACTTTACCAACATTAAAGAGGTATTCCATGTAAGGATATCTGTAATGACATATGATTACCAATTTTTAGACATAATAAGATTTAAAAACACACTCAAACATACATAAATGCATATCCTTTTTGTTTTCCTTTTAAAGAAAATTCACTTCTGTAATTTCCACTCTAGTATTTTGCAGTTTTATTGACCTGTATAACTATCGAGGGACAAGTGGTTAGTCATATGTATATGTGTGTAAAATATACTTTCATATTGTATATATTTGTGTGTATAATATATTACATATAAGTACTAATGATTGAGATATATTGTCAAGCACTGGACTAATTTATTTATATGGATTTTCTTATTTAGTTCAACATTGAAAGCTTTTGGAGTAGGTGCTATTATTATTTTTATTTTGCATAAAACTATTAATTGAAATTAATTAAAGGCCACATGACCTCAATTATCCTGTTATAGTTCCTTGAACACCAGTTCTTGTAGGGTGAATTGAAAAAAGGCGAGTGATACCTGCAAATAGCAGATTGCATGACAGGATCAGAACTCTAAATCTGGGAATCCCAAATCTTTTATAATGGGAAGTAAACATGCCTCTTTGGTCCAGAGCCAAAATCTTGCATTTTTTTAGGGGTTTATAAAACTCATTTTAAGAATTTTAAAATGCTTAGTTTATAAAATGTATGATTTGACTCCATGTTTATTGTGGTATTAATATGCTAATATGATCATTATGATCAAAAAATACTCAGTAAATTTGCTTCAGTCTAGTGCTAGAAATTCAACCTAATCTTGGAAAGATGTTAATAGAATCTTAAAATATTTTGCTCTTTGGGTTATATAATTATTTTGTCTTGCAGCAATGTTTCTCAGTCAACAACGCGCTGTTCCTTATCTGCTAGCTGTTTTTATTTTAGTTCCTCCACCAAACCGCCCATGCCCATGCCCCATGGCCTCAAGCCTTGCCCTGTCTCCTCTGGTAATTATTATCTCCTTTTTGCTGCTCAAATGTTAATTTCTTCTGTGGTTTGCACGTATTTACCGTTTGGGTAGTTCTGTTACATGGATGAGTGGGACCGTCTTTCACTTGTTGCCTGATTCCACTCAACAGTCACCCCAGGCCCATCCATTTTGTCCCAGATGCCACTATTTCATCTTCCCATGTGTAGCAGTCATGGGACATGTGCTCCCCATTTTCTCTAGCCACTCATCTGCTGAAGGGCATAGGTGTAGATAGATCTTCCCATGTTAGATTTTTCATGTTATTTGAATAAATAACTAGTAACAGTATTGCTGAGTCATAGGGAATTTGCAGCTTTATTTTCTTGAGAAATCTCCATACCCATTTCCACAGGGCGGTATCAGCTTGCATTCCCACCAACAGTAAATGAGAGTTCCTCTTTCTCCCCAACCACACCAAGATTTGTTAATTTCTTCTTCTTCTTTTTTTTTTTTAGTATGGGCCATTCTCACAGGGGTGCGTGGTATCTCAGTGTGGCTTTTAATTTGCGTTTCTCTTATAAGTGATGTTGAACACTTTTTTTCATGTCTATAGGCCATCTCAATGTCTTCTTTAGAGAATTGTCTATTGAGGTCCTTTGCCCATATTTTCAGTTGGGTCGTTGGATTGTGTACGTATTTCTTTGTTGTTGGATTGTGTATGTACTTCATAAATTTTGGAGATTAACTCCTTGTCAGATGTATGCGGTGCAAATATTTTTCCTACTCTGTAGGTTGCCTTTTTGCTTTTTGTGATGGTTTCTTTTGAGGCACAGAAGCTTTTAAGTTTGATGTAGTGCTACTTGTTTATTTTTGCACTTGTTTCCCTTGCTACTAGGGTTGTATTTCCAAATACATCTTTGTGGTAGGTGTCCTGTAGCATGTCTCCTATATTTTTTTCAAGTACTTTATGGTTTCAGTTTTTATGTTCAAATCTTTAGTCCATTTTAGTGAATTTAAATATGAGTCTTGCTTTATTTTTTTGCACATGGCTATCAATTTTCCCCATCACCATTTATTAAAAAGGCTATCTTTTCTCCATTGTATGGCCATAATTCCTTTATTGAAAAATAACTGTCCATATTTATGTGGCTTTGTCTCTGGGCTTTCACTTCTGTTCCATTAGTCTTAGTTTCTGCTTTTGTTCCTATACCACACTTCAAGGATGACTGTTGTTGTGTAATATTGCTTGAGGTCCGGAAGTGTGGTGCCTTTAGTTCTTTTCTCTCAAGATTACTCTAGCTATTTGGGCCCTTTTGTTGTACCATATAAATTAGATAATTGTTTTGTTTCCTTAAAGTAATTGATATTTTAATAGGTATTGCACTAAATCTGTAAATTGCTTTGGGTAATATAGCTGTTTTAATTATGTTAATTCATCCTACCCACAAGCATAGGCTATCTTTCCATTTCTTGTGTCTTTAATTTTTCCTTTAACAAAGTCTTATAGTTTCCATTGAACATGTCCTTCACCTCCTTTGTTAAGTTTATCCCCACATATTTCATTCTTTTTGGCATGATTGTAAATAGAACTATATTCTCATTTCCCTTTCTTCTGATATTGTTGGCATAGAGAAATGCCACTAATTTTTGTTAATTGATTTTGTATCCTGCCACCATATTGCGTTCATTTATTTCTGGAAGTTTTTTGTAGAAACTTTTGGTTTCTCTAAGTAAATTTAGCATGTCATCTGTGAATAGTGACAGTTTCACTTTTTTTCCAATTTGGATTCCTTTTATTAATGTCTTTATCTTGCAGACTTGTTTCAGCTAGGACTTCCAAAGACTGCATCTTATATGTTATCTTTTTTAAACATACTTGAAAAATAGTCTGAAACAGAAAATGAGTGCCTCGTGAAAGACACAAAGGCACATGGAATATATCTGTGCAGAATTTTCCCTTAATGATATGTTGGTAGAATTACTCCAGAGTGAATCTCTTCGGTCTTTGTTATACTGTCTCTCTGAGTAAAATATGTTTGCTTTGATTTTTTCCTTTTTTCCTCTTTGGAGTCTTTATTAGGTTCTTCTCAGTCATTCAAATCATTATTAGAATTTTCCTTTTCTCTCAAATTTCACATATATGTATCCTGATCCTCTTTTGACTCCATTTCTGCAGATAATATAGGAAGTCTTTTCCTTTACACTTTTCTCCTCATTCATTCTGTTTGGCTAAAATCCTTTCTGAGAGTCCCTTTTAAATCTGCAATAGGTTTACTTTGCCAGTCTCTTGCTCAATGAATGAATGGATTTCATATTTATTTAAATGATTCATAATACAAATTAAGTATATCTATAATTTGTTTCTTTTTTTATTTAACTTCTTTTCATATTGCTCTCTACAGATTACTATGTACTTGTTTTCATACCTATTTTTTCATGGTTATAGTCAATGAAATGCCCCTCATAGTTCCTTTCTAATTTTTACCTTCCCATGAAACTCTCAGACAACACTGAAAATACTTTCTGTGATCTCTTGGTATACTTTTAATCAATATTTATTTTTATTGCTAATGACTCCTGAATTAAAATAATTTTTGCTAGTTTTTGCCTTTGACCAAAATTTGAAAGTGTGTCATCTATATTCTTTGTATATGTGCTGCTGAAAGAAGCGGTGACTGGAAGCTTCAGGAGAAGCTTCACAGAGAGAAAGAAGCTTCACAGAGAGAAAGAAAATAGGTGTGGAAATAGTTGTAAGGAAGATATGGGGCCATGGTTGAAACATAAGTGTATTGTGAGGTGAGATTGGAGATATATATATATATATATATATATATATATATGTATAGTTTCAGCTGTGGAGTTTCAAGAGAAAATAAGGACCTACCCTAGATATTTAAGTAACAATGATATGATGAAAATGGTGCATTAGGAAGACTTTTCTGTCAGTTTACCTTAAATCAGGAAAATTAAATACTGAGAAACAGAACATGTTTAGAATTATCTAGATATTGATGGGTAATATATATACTCTCAGTGTCAAAACTAATATTGCTATTTGGGAGAGATCAGAGGCTAGAGGGATTGCCATTTCTGAGAGCTATAATTAGACATCACAGTTTATGTGAAACTTGGATATTCTCTGAAAATATGACATGTTACTCTGTGACATATAAGACATTATAGACAGATTTTAAGGAAATATCATTTGTGATGCTAAGATAGGCTCTGGAGATAAATAGATGAATAAGATACAATGCCATATTTTTTTTTCCTACCTAACATAAAATTTGGGTGACCATAATAACTTAAATTATATTTTGTGTTTGCTCTGTGTTCCTTCCTTTTACCGAATCCATACCACATGCTTCTCAGTGTTCTCAGTGTGCTGCTGGTCACAGGATAGGAAATTGGGCAATTAGGAAAAATAATGAGTACCTTGGTGACTGTCCTTCCTCAGGTTGTAAAATAACCTCCCTGGCAGTTAGGCTTGTTAGGATGGACATGGGGATTCACTTTCTTACTGATTGTAACGCATCTTCATTTTCCTTTTATCACTGCGTCTAGCGGGTCACTTTCATTTGTACTAGTGACTGTGGAGTACTGTTCTAGTCATTTAAATTGCTATTCACTTTATGATACTTTTATTGAAAAATAACTTTGTAGTAACATTTCATAAAGTGAGAAAATGATGTGAATCTGCTTTGAAAAGTTCAGTCTGTTCCATATGGTTGGCAAAACTTCAGAAACCGCATCTGATGGTGATATGTAGTAATTTGTGAAATTCTATGATTAGTGTTCTATAATGCTAGTAACACATGTTGGTATGTAGTGGATAAAAATGGAAAATTGTGAAAATGAGTTACAGCTCATCTCAGATTAATCTAAGATTATAGAAAAGCAGATGATAGTGTATGTAACTCAGTCAGCAATTTTTAAATGTTATGTTCTTTTCTTCCTATCTGATGGTCCGGACTGCTTCTATTAATTGTTCAGAGATGGTGATTTAGTTAATGAAGCATTATAAAAACAAATCTCACAGTGAGGGCAAATTTCAATAAAGTATCCATAATGTAGCCTAAATCAGAAACATGTTAGTAATGTTTACATTTAATATTACTTTAATTATATTTATTACATACATACAGTAGTTAACCAGAACAAAAAGTTTAGTCTACAAAAATTTAATATTTAAAGGTATTTTGATGGGATAATAATAGTTTTAAAACTACTATTATAGTAGCTACTATTACTTGGCAATTTCATCCTCATTTTCCCAGCTTACATCCTGCATATGCAGTACATTTGCAATGGATGGTTATTGAAACTTGAATTTATCTCCATGTCTGGATTCTTTATATTTTAACATGTATTTTTATTTTAGTATTCACGGTAGAACCTGTGTGGGACAGAATAGCCCATTTACTGGTAAGATTGATAAAAATTCCACATGGTCTCCTATGATACTGACAATCACGAAGGCATGCGTTTTATCCAGGCAAGACATGAGGAGGCAGGATAGCTACCAAAGTAGTAGCTAGCTGCCGCTCTGAGCAAGGATTTTTCTGATTAAAGTGATAATTAGTAGAGAACGGGATGCTATGTGGGAGGGAGTGAGGTAGAAAACTTTAGAACATGTAGCTCATATATGTTTTAGTTTGTAGCCTTGGATTATTTGCTTTGGGATTTTGAGTTCTTGGACTGAACTCTGGTGAAAGCAGCACCATGGATAAACGTTGCTTACAAAATAATACCTAGTGAAATGTTTGGCAAAATTAATAATTCTGCTCTTTTATTGCCTGTAGAAGTTCTGCTGGGGTCCTTCCCTATTATTCCTCTTGTTTTCTGATTTCTGTGATCTCTGCTGTACCTGAAATAGGTTCAGCAGACCATCCAGATGTCCATCCTTAGATTTCCCTTTGGACTTCATGGACCACATGTTTTTACTTTAATGATTACTTATTTGATAGTATTGTTTCCTTAATTGAACTGAACACATACATTTTCTAAGCTATAGTAAACAAAAATTACTATTTATTGAAACTTATCATTTTGCCAAGTAAAGTGTTAAAACTTTTACATGTATTTGTTATTTCATTAAGTCTTCAAAACTGTCTAAAGATGTGCATTCTTAGTCCTGTTTTATAAATATAAAGCTGGGGTTTAGATAGCCTGTTTAATTTGCCCAAATCGTACACAGTAAGGGTTCCAAATGCCTTAGCCTTGTCTAGAATAACACACAGTCCTTTGCACTATGAAATTTTAAATGAAGTTGAGTTTGATGTAAATATGCTGTTTAATACTGTTGCATAACTACATACTTTTCATATATCCCTAGTTCATTGAATATTTTAAAGCAGAGGTATCATTGCTGTTGCAAAGTTCTATATTTTTCATCTTATATTCCTAGACATCAATTATCAAGGACTTAAGTGAGATCCACAGAATGAAAGTATATTGAAGAGAATAGGAAAAGCACACAGAAAGTGGGAGATCCAGTAGAATAGAGGGGGTTACAGAACCATTACATCATTTGGTAATTTCTTTCATCGTTTTTTTTTTTTTTAAGATTTATTTATTTATGCATACAAGGATTGGGATATACGCCATAGGTGTGGGGGGTGAGAAGATTCACCAGAGACAAAGTGGGGAACAGAACAGACAGATTGACTGAAATGCATTGCTGAGGGGAGCAGCAGGCAAGACAGGAGAGGTCTGCTGCACTGTGTGAGTAGCTCCCTGGCTGGGGTCTAACTCTTGTTGCAGAGGCTGCAGATAGCTCAAAGTGATTTGCTTAACACCTTGCACCACCAGGGAGGCCCCCTTTGGTAATTTCTACCCATTTACTCTTAGGAGCTGTGTGCATTTTCTTTTTATTTTTAAAATATCATTTAGCTGATTAGGAGGTGAACATTGCTAAGAGAGAGAACAACTAAAGAGATCTGTTTTAAAACCATTTCTTCCTACTACACCTTTGTGAGTAAAGATTGCTAGGCTTAAAGTACTTGAAATTCTCTTGAGACTGTACAGAAGCATAGTCAATTCACAAGCAAAAGGCTCTTTGACTTTATAGGTGTGAGATTTGGGGTATATTTATTAACTTTTTTGAGTAGATTTTCTCATGTAAAATGGGAGTGATACCATTCATAGGATTAAGAGACTAGAATCAGATTTTATATATCTGTTCGTAAAGGGTAGGTCTTGATATATATAACTGGTAGTGAATATTATCTGATAATATAATTAATCTTCATAAAAGCCATTGGTTTTCAAATAAAATTTATAGTTATGAACTGTTTAAAGATAAACTGAGTTAATTTGTATTTACAAGATTATGTTGAGCAAGCATCACTTATGACTGGTTAATGTTAAACTGAAACTAGTTAGGAACATTCTATGGACAGGAGGTAGGGAAAGCTTTTAAAGAGCAGACAGATTTGGAACAATGCAAGACAATTATTTCACGGGATATAGCTTAAACATTTACCTTATTTGGGAAAGCTTAGTTAGTTGACTTTTGTGACTGGCTTTTCTTAGGTTTTGATTTTTTAACATTGAGGCATTTACAGAAATTTTTTCTGGCATAGGTTTTGGTTTGCTTATGAAGGCTGCCAAGACATCAGTACCACACATCTAGCACTTTCTTCTTTAATTAGGCTAACACTACCCAAATGAGCTCTTCTGCATTTTTTTTTCCTACCAGTAACTGATAACTTAATACCTCCTGTTCCAATTAAGAGAGTCACAAAATGGAGTAAACCAGACAGATGTAATTAATCTAAAGAGTCAGAATGGTTCCCAAATGAAAAAATTTGACTGAAATGCCAATGGATATTACAACAATTCTGAGGGAGAACTTTGCAAGTTACAGAAAGTTTTGGTCATGCAAGAAAGGGAGAGCCAGGAGTTACCTATCGAAGTTCAATAGCAACAGTATTGCAGAGAGAATAAATCCAAATCCTGAATCCATTCTGAGATCATTTTTGTGTGTGACGAGATGGGCTCATTCTCTGCTTGTGGCAGTCCAGGTCTCCTGATACCCTGTGTTGAGTAGACATTCTTTTCTCCATTGTATGTGCTTGACTCCTTTGTCATAAATTAACTGTTGATTTAAATGTGGGTTTAATTCTAGGCTCTCAGTTCTTTTCCATTAATTTGTCTATTTCTGTTCCAATATCGTAGTCTCTTAGTTACTGTCACTTACAGTGTAGTTTAAAATTGGAGAGTCTAATGTCTCTGTTTATTTTATTTTTTGAGGATTGCTTTGGCTTTTTGGAGTCTTGTGTCCCCGTGTAAATTCAGTAATATTTGCTCTATTTCTTTGAAGATTGCCTTTGCAACTTTGATAGGGATTGCATTGAATCTGTATATTGCTTTGGTTAAGAAGATCATTTTTAAAATATTTATTTTTCCAATCCATGAGCAAGGAATATCTTTCCATTTCCCGTGTCTGCTTTTATTTAACAATCTTATATTTTGCATTATATAGGTTTTTTTTTAATCACTTTAAGTTAATTTTTAGGTATTTGATTATTTTTGTTGCAATGGTAAATAGGATAGTTTTCTTGATCACTTTCTTCTAGTTTGTTCTTTGCACATAAGAACAAAACAGACTTTTGTATATTAAATTTGTAACCTGACACCTTGCTATACTAATTTATTTTTTGTAATAGTTTTTTTCCATGGACTCCTTAGGGTTTTCCATGTATATTATCATGTTATCTACCAATAGTCATAGTTTTGCTTCTTGTTTATCAATATGGAATCCTTTTATATTTTTCTTTTGCCTAATTGCTCTAGCTAGAACTTAAAATACTATGTGAAATAATAATGGTGAGAGTGGAGGGGCCTCCCTGGTGGTGCAAGGTGTTAAAATGCAGCACTATGAAGCTATCTGTAGCCACTGCAACATGAATTTGATCTCCAGCCAGGGAGCTACCCACATGGCACAGCAGACCTCTCCTGTCTCCCCCACTGCTCCTCTCAGCAGTGTATTTCGTCAGTCTGCCTGTTCTGTTCCCCGCTCTGTCTGGTGAATCTTCTCACCCCCCCCCACATCTCTAGCCTGCACCCCAGCTCCTGTATGCATAAATAAATAAATAAATCCATAAAAAAATAATGGTGATGAGTGTGCATCCTGATCTTAGAGGAAAAGTGTTCAGTTTTTCACTTTTGAGGATGATGTTAACTCTGGGCTTGTTATATATAGCTTTTGTTATACTGATATATTTTCCTTCTATACCACTGAGAATTTTTATCATAAATGGATGTTGGATCTTGTGAAATGCTTTCTCTGCATATAGAGATAGGATAATATAATTTTTATCTTTCCTTTGGTTGATGTGGTAAATTACATTAATTGAATTGTATATATATTGAATTAATGTTGCATCTCTGGAATAAAATCAGACTTGGTCTTTGTGTATAACCCATTGTTTTTTTTTAAAGATTATTTATGTATACAAGAACTGGGGTACAGGCCAGAGGTGTGGGGGTGAGAGGACTCACCAGAGATGGTGGAGAGCAAAACAGGCAGATTCACTGAAATACACTGCTGAGGGGAGCAGAGGGGAGACAGGAGAGGTCTGCCATGCCATGTGGGTAGCTCCCTGGCTGGGGATTGAACTCATGCTGCAGTGGCTGCCCGACCTCATAGTGCTGATGCTTAACCCCGTGTACCATCAGGGAGGCCCCCATTTATTGTTTTCTTGAATTTGGTTTGCTAAGATTTTGTTGAGGAATTTTTATCTGTGTTTATTAGGGATATTAGTCTCTAGTTTTTTTTTTTTTTTTTAAAGATTTATTTATTTATACAAGCACTGGGTACAGTCAGAGGCGCGGGAGGGTGAGAGGATTAACCAGAGCCAGAGCGGGGAACAGAACAGACAGACTGATGAAATACACTGCTGAGGGGAGCAGCGGGCATGGCAGGAGAGGTCTGAGCGCCATGTGGGATCCTCACGGGGGACCGGGGATGGAGCTGGCAAAGCAGAGGCTGAGAGCAGCTTTGCAACCCAGTGCTGACCGCTGTGCCACTGGGGATGCCCTCTAGTTTTCTTTTTTTTGTGTGATATTTTTGTCTGCATTTAGTATCATGGTAATGTTGGCCTCATTAAATGTATTTGGAAGCACTTTCTCTTCAGATTTTTTGGAAGAATTTGAGGATAATGATCAGTTCCTCTTTGAGGGTTTTGTAGAACTGTAGTGAAATCATCTGATCCTGGACTTTTGGTTTTGGCTTCCCTTTTGATTACTGTTTCAATTCTTTGCTTTGTAACTACTCTTCAAATTTTCTATTGCTTTTCGACTTAGTTTTGGGAGGTTGTATATTCAAATAATTTGTTCATTTCTTCTAGATTTTCCAATTTGATGGCATAAAGATGTTCAAAGTAGCTCCTATGATCCTCTGTATTTGTGTGGTATCTGTTGTACCTTCTCCTTTTTTCCTAAATCTGTTTATTTATTAGCGTTTTCTCCCTTTTTTCTTAGTGAACTAGCTAGATGTTTGTCTATTTTGTTTGTTTTCAAAGAACCAACTTTTGGTTCATTGATCTTTTGTGTACTGTCTTATTTCTGTTTCACTTATCTCACTCTAATTTTTATTATTTTCTTCCTTCTACTTGCTTTTGGTTTCATTTGTTCTTATTTTCCTAGTTCCTGAAAGTGTCAGATTATTTATTTGTGATCCTGTTTCTTGATACAGACCTTTTGTTGTGTCTCACAGGTTCTCATTTTTTCTTTATTTCTACTTTGATTTTCTCATTAAGCCAGTAGTTATTCAGTAGCATGTTGTTTAGTCTCCATGTATTTCATGTCCCCTCCTCCTCAGCCCACCCATTTTTGTGTGTGTTTGCTTTCTAGATTGATGTCTTTGTAATCAGAGAATTTACTTGGTATGCTTTAGTCTAGAACATACTTTTAAATAACATTATAAAGATGCAGTGATTAAAATTTTAACCTTTACTGGACTTAAAATTCTAAGATTACAAAATAATTGAGAACCTCTCTCCTAGACTGTAGGGAATCCTCATGCAATGTAGTCCTGTGGGGCCCCCAGATGATCTTCCCCAGGTATTCTGCCAGTTTAAAACCATGTTTTCAAATGTCTTGTACTCAATAGGATTGGTGATAGGTATGCTAAATTCTTACACAGAACATCTGTATCGGGAGGTTACTTCTTTGTAGGTTATGCTGTCGGTCATCAAATGAATTAGAATTATCTTAAGAAAAGCATTTGACCTACGTAGATCATATTGTACAACACTTTTTTTTTTTTTGCTATATCATCTGGATAGGAAGTAAAAATATACATGCCAATTATTACAGCATTTGCTTAGTTTAATGGTGTTTTTTAAAGAAGTATTTTAAAATTTCCTTCCTATATTACATCACAATGGAATGCTATGGTAAGGAAAGACTGAAGCTATGTTTCACTTATACAGAGTTTCTACTGCTAGAACAACTATTAATTGCAAGATCTTTTTCAGCCAAAATTTTGAAAAGGGCATTGCAAAAAGATGTGTTAGTAGCCAAAAATATACATCATTAATAGGTCATTAAAGTTTTTTTCACTGTTTTATATATTCATATTGACCTACTCAACACTGATGAAATTAATATGGAAATAAAGGTGCTCAATAGTTTCATTGTATTACTATTATAGTTTCTGTTGTATGTCTAAAAACCAATAGAATTCATTATTATTTGATAATGTAAAAAATCCAAGTTTTCTGTAAACTCTGGACCCATTAAACTGTTTTACATCATCTTAATTAAATTGTTTCTGAAAGAAACCACCTATTTCTCCTTTTTTTTTAAATGTAATTTTTTTTTTTTAAGATTTATTTATTTATACGAGCACTGGGTACAGTCAGAAGTGCAGGAGGGTGAGAGAATTCACCAGAGTCAGAGCGGAGAGCAGAGCAGGCAGACTGACGAAGTACACTGCTGAGGGGAGCAGCGGGCGGCAGGAGAGGTCTGCGCGCCATGTGGGACCCTCACCTGGTGGCAGCTAGGGATCGAACCAGCGCTGCAGAGCTGCGGGCAGCATCGCAACCCAGCGCTCAACCACTGTGCCACTGGGGAGGCCCCTATTTCTCCTTTTTAACTGGAATACATCAAACAGGTCGAGTCTTTTATTTCAATTAGTAATATGGAGTATTATATAATGCCTTAATATTTATAAATTTAGCACCTATCAGATTAGCTAGAGCTCTTTATTCTAGCTAAATAATTTCCAGTTGACTATTTATTCTGAGGTTAGCTTACTCAATATCACTGTATAATTAAATATCCAAAATTTGAGGGCTTTAAACAAGGCAATTTTATTTACTTGTGACTCTGGATTTCACAGTTTACCCTGATTTAGCTGTGCAATTCTTTTACTCATCTCTTTTGGACTCACTCAGCTCTATTTTTCTCATACCTTGATTTGGGCTTCATGGTCTTAGATGATGCTGAGCTGACTGTTGACTTTTCTCTCTTTCTGGTCTCTCATCTTTCAGTTGCTACTTCAGCCTTCTGTCAACAGTGGTCCAAAGACGTAGGAGTGGGGCGAGGCTGGTGATTCATTGTGTCCCTTTTGTCACATCCTGTTAGTTCTGAGCTAGGCAGAGAAGTAGCCTGGGGTGTAGGTGAGCGAGTCTCTGCATCTCTCCAGAACAGAGCAACAGCATCAAATTGCAATGGGGTATGTACCATGGGATGGCACAAATGTTATGGCCAACTTTGCAAACAAGTTGAAAAATTCTTTTCAATTTTTCTGTTTGGATTTTCCTTCTACTATTCATTATTATTTTTATACCTCCCTCTGACACCGCCCCTCTTCCTTTCCCCTGAAAGCCATTTTGTTAGAACGATAAATAACTAAGAACCAACTTAACTTTCAGAGAGTAGATGAGAGACTCTGTTACAAAACAAGTCCATAGTGTTTGTGGCATCTCTTGCTAGTCCCTGAGCATTTTTGTTTATTTGGGGGAAGGATGCTGTGGCTAACTTAGATTCCATCCACCTTTCCTTTGTAAAACTTTTAAACTATGTGCCAATATAGTGTTTCCTAAGATTTTTTTTTCACATATTTTCTGCATTTACCAGTGCCTTGCAGATATTATTGTGTGTCATGGTGTGGGAGACAAAGATGATTATAGGACATCCTGCTTACATCCAGGAGAACATTTCTGCATTTATTTATTTTACCTAAGGTTTTTGCAGTTTTGATTTTGTTGAAACAAAGATTTTTCTTTGCTTAAAGAATGAAACCAGTATTATAGGTAATTGGCTAGCTAAGATTCAGCTATATGAGATTAATTATATAATTAAAACACAAATGATTTAAGGTCTCATAAAAATATTTTTGCCTTAAGCCATTTCCAATGTATATTTTCCAAATGAGAAATTATATGTTTTGATTTTATCACATATTTTAAATACATAGCCTAGAATTTAGCAATCCCAAATTCAGAGCATCAGTTGCACATGAAAAATAAGATGGTATAAAATTAAGGGCTTACTTACAGCTAAGGAAACAGTTAATATAGTATAACAGCAAAATTAAGAGACTTTCAGTGTATTGAGATGTTTAACATTTAGTCTGTTGATAAAAAATTAACAAATTATTCTTAAACAGAAATTGCTTATTTAAATGAAAAGGAAATAAATAGAAAAGTTTTTTCATAACTTATGGGTGTATTTTTGAGGAGATGAAAGTTTTACTTTTTTTTTTTTTAAGATTTATTTATTTATGCATGGGGTATAGACCAGAGGTGCAGGGGGTGAGAGGATTCATCAGAGACAAAGCGGGAAGCAGAACAGGCAGATCTACTGAAATACACTGCTGAGGGGAGCAGTGGGTGAGACAGGAGAGGTCTGCTGCGCCATGTGAGTTGCTCCCTGGCCAGGGATCGAACTCATGCCGCAGAGGCTGTGGACAGCTTCATAGGTTGCATCTTAACCCCTTACGCCACCAGCGAGACCCTGTGTATGTATCTGTTTTTTTCAGTTGCATACTGTTTTGATTAGTATAACTTTGTAGTATGATTTGAAGTCTGGAATGTGATACCTCAATTCTTTCCCGTTTGTGAGAATTGCTTTGGTTATTTGGGGTATTTTGTGGTTCCTTAAAATTCAGTAATGTTTCTTCTATCTCTTTAATGAATGCCATTGCAATTTTGATGGGGATTGCGCTGAATCTGTATATTGCTTTGGTTAAGATGGCCATTTTATCACTGTTAATTCCTCACATTCATGGGTAAAGAATATCCTTCCATTTATTTATATCTTTTTATTTGTTTTTACAATGCCTTACAGTTTTTATTGCACAGGTCCCTTTACCTCTTTCATTAAGTTTATTCTTTGAGGGGAAGAGGGTGGGTTAAAAAAAGCTTTTCCTCAGTGTGTAAAAGTTTTTTATTCCACCATAAATTGGAAAATTTTCTTGTTTATTTATTTCAGCTTCTTATTCGTTGTTTGTATAATGTGTAGGAATACAATTGGTGTTTGTAAATTGATTTTGTAGCCTGCCATTCCACTGTGTTGATTTATTATTTCTAATAGCTTTTGAGTGAAGTGTTTAGGGTTTTCCCTGTAGAGTTTCATGTCATCTGCAAATAGTGATAGTTTTACTACTTCTTTTTCAATTTGGATTTCTTTTATATCTATTTTTGGCTTAATTTTTCTAGCTAGGACTTCCAGTGGTAATGGTAAAAGTGATCCTCCTTGTCATGTACCCGATTTTAGAAGAAAAACTTTCAGTTTCTCTCCATAGGAATAATGTTAGTTATGGGTTTGTCAGATAGACCTTTATTATGTTGAATTGTTTTCCTTTTATCTCCATTTTTTTTCAGTTTTTATAAGTGGATGCTGGATCTTGTGAAATGCTTTCTCTGTAGCTATTGATATGATCATATGATTTTTATCTTTCCTTTTGTTAATGTATGAGTTACATTGCTTAATTATTAAATGTTGAGCCTTCCTTACTTCTCTGGAATACATCTCCTTCAACATGCTAATTTAGAGAATGGCATATTTCAGTGCAGTAATGAAGAAGGCCTTATGAATACAACTCTAAAAAATATTTTTGGTGCCTTTAAAGTTCAGAGTTTCCTATTCTAGGAGTTGTTGAAACAAAAGTTATACAGTGATATATTGTCATTGTAGAAGGGTTTCATGTAGTAGAGAGGTCTAGATTAGATAGTTCTCCAGATTGTACCAATGCCTAAGATTATATGGGTGTTCTAAATGAAGAATTTCTAGGTTACCTCTAGATAAGTAGTTCCAGCTGGGTGTAATTTTATACACCTTCCAAGAGACTTTGGCAATGTTTGGAGACATTTTTGATTGCTTTCACTGTTTAGGGATTTGTCACTGTCATTTAGTGTGTAAAGGCCAGAGAATACTGCTAAATATGAACAATGTATAAGACAACCTACCAACTCTCCACCCTCAACAGTGAAGCATTATCAGCACTCAGATGTCTCCACTGTTGAGAATGAGAAATTCTGTTCTAGGCATTCGGCTGATTTAGACGACCATCTGTTTTATCTTAGAGATTAATTTGGGCCTGATATGAGTAGGTCAGATGGCCTTAGCAAAGATGTGAACTAGTAAACGTTCATTTTCAACAACTTCCCTCCATACCCATCACATCCTCAATTCCATTGCTTTCATACTCTGTTGGGTATGCTTCTATGCCACTTTTCTGGGTCTGTTCTCTTCTAAGAATTTTTAATCACATCAGATTTAGCCCCCTTGGGCTTTGTTTCTTCAACATCTCCTTGCTCTTACCTAAATAATCTGGACAATTGACATCCCCATTGATAGTGACTTGTTACTCTTTCCATAGTTGGTGATAATGCTGGAATCTCTTTTTCATCCTCATTTATTCATGGTGATTCTGCTGGAACGTTCCAAGATGACCAGTTGTCTTCCCACAGAGCTATAAAATTTACAAGTTGTCATTCACAAAGATTGCATATGAAAAATCTAGAAGTTATTTATATAAAAATTCAGAGATAATATTGATGAAGCTAATTATAAGTAATGTTTATATGAAGCTAATTAAAAGTAACTCAGAAGTATATTAAAATATTAGTGGAAGTATTTTGAGTACTGGAAGTTATTAATACTAAGAATTCTCTCTAGTTACTTGAGTAGAAATCAATTAATTTTTCAGGGTTAACTGACCATCAGTGTAATTTATATATGCATAAAGAAATGAAAAAAATATGAAATAGTTTTGTGCTGAAATTTAGTTGGTGTAAAGAAACTGCTCTGATTTGTAGTTTGGTAGTAAGGCATTTCAAAATGAAATTCAAATGTCTCCATATTTTTATGTATAATGGGAAAGGTTTTTATATGCCATTCATGCTGTACTTCCTACTTTACTTTTTATTCTCAATCTATGTAAAAGTCTACTTCTAATGAAATTTTTGAAACAGAGTAATTACCAATATTCTAGTGTTTAGTTTTCATTAAAAGCTGCTCATTTTAACCCTTTTTACTTTTCTAAAAATGAAGTCATTCTTCCACAAATAACAGTTTATACGTTGGCTTCTAGTTTGCCTGAGATGAAGGAAAGTGTACCTAGGATAGCCCAGACACTGAGACTGTCTGTATACCAGGAACCACCTGCTTTCCCTAGGGGTTTTTTCTATAAAAATATTAATCAGACTATTTGTTGCTATAGATAGAATTTCCATGTGAAATATTTTGGCTAACTCACATAACTAATTTTTGCTATGTCTTATGTTTAATAAACTAAGACAACTATTTTTAGAAGTAATTTTCAGAACTTTGCAGTTTCCACCTCTTGCTTTTGTTGCTAATTAAATTTGAAGACTGAGTGGACAGTCATGACAGTTTCAAAGTACTTTGGATGTTGTGAGGACTTATTTTTGTGGATTTACTCAGTTTCGTTCCTAATCATCCTCCCAGAGTAGCAATATTGACTTTTTCTCCTCTGCATTCATCTCTTTCTAACTTTGCAGGCAGAGATAGTTAGTAATATTTAGACATCATGTTTTAGAAATAGCTCAAGCTACTCTTTATGTGCTATGATTTATAGAGCTTTGTTTTAAGAAGGCTTTAACTTTCTCAACTGTAAGATATCTTTAAAAATATAGCCACTTGAAAAAACCTGAGTGTTGGATGAGATAAATAAGTCTATTATTTAAATGGTTGAACACGAATGTTACTTTTGTTCTTAACCATGAATCTGTGTCATGGGTATGTATGTCCAATAACCTGCCTTTTCAAAGTGCCACTTTGGAATAGAACTTACAGTAAGAGCAAACATTCATGTTGTTTGTATTTTTAAGTGAAAATTACTATGGATATATTGATTGAACAATATAAGAAGTAATTGGTAACTCTGCAGCTGTACTTCTTGGTACTAAAAAGGCTATGGGAACATGAAGAATGTTATTGTGAGAAAGTTTAAGAAAATCTTTGTTCATTTCTTCCTATGCCTATTAATGACAACTTCTGAAGGAAAAAAAAAAATCAGAGAAAAAAGCAAAACTTGTTTTTTCCTTTTCTGACAGTTTCTATAGGAATAGATTGTTATCAGGTTAAGAACACAATGGAGGTGCGAACATACCCTGTGAGGAGCACACCTCTGAAGCCTCCTCTTATGCTTCAGTCTGGGCATTATGAAAACAAGTGAGCAAAGATAAAAAAACAAGCAGGTGCAATATGTTGGGTTTATTTGGAAAGTGTAGGGAGTATTTCCCTTGAAGATGGTTGCAAAGATGAGTTGTGCATAAAAATCAAAACCAACCTGTCTGTCCATCATCGATTAATTCAAAATGTTAACATCAGTGATGGAACAGCAATGTGCTTTTTAGAGTGAAAAGTTTGTTTAAACATTCCTAGATAGTAGTACCTAAAATAGTGATTTTTTCACTTATAGATAAAGGCAGACTCCTGCCAACATTTTAGATAGATCCAGCCTCAAAACTGATTATACCTTTTTTTTCTTTTCTTTTTTTTTAAGATTTATTTTTTAGGGCCTCCCGGTGGCGCAGCGGTGGAGCGCTGGGTTGTGAAGCTGCCCGCAGCCTCTGCAGCACTAGTTCGATCCCCGGCTGCTCCCCGGCCACCAGAGGAGGGTCCCACATGGTGCATAGACCTCTTCTGCCTCCCACTGCTCCTCTCAGCAGTGTACTTCGGTCCTTCTGCTTTCTCTGCTCCCCGCTCTGGCTCTGTTGAATTCTCTCACCCTCCCGCGCTTCTGACTGTACCCAGTGCTTGCATAAATAAATAAATAAAACAAATCTTTAAAAAAAAAAGATTTTTTATTTATACAAGAACTGGGGTACAGGCCAGATGCGCGGGAGGGTGAGAGGATTCACCAGAGACAGAGTGGGGAACAGAATAGGCAGACTGACTGAAATACACTGCTGAGGGGAGCAGTGGGTGAGTCAGGAGAGGTCTGCTGCACCATATGGGTAGCTCCCTGGCCGGCCAGGAATCTGCGCTGCAGAGGCTGCAGACAGCTTCACAGCACTGTGCTCAACCCGCTGCGCCACCAGGGAGGCCCTATACCTATTTTTTCATACAAGATATTGACAACAATGCAAAGCAGAAGAGAGATTTGCATGACAGGAGTAATCTCTGGTCTATAAATCTCTTTGCTTTAATCAGTTTGGAATCCATAACAAATAATTAATCCTGGATAAACCTGATTTTACAGTTGACTACGTTCTTATCTCTCAGTTTATTCTTAATTTATTTTTACTAGATAAGTATTTACGTTTCTTCTCAACACCCTACATCCTTTATATATTGAACAAAGTTGACTGAAATTTGAAATATATCAGTAAAGGTTTTTAAAATCTTTTACCACTCTTATTTTTTTTTCCTTAGGTATTTTAAAAAAACTGTGTATTTCTTTTTTAAAATATATTTATTTATTTATGCATACAATAACTGGAGTGTAAGCCAGAGGTGCGAGGGTGTAGGTGAGAGGATTCACCAGAGACAGTGGGAAACAGAACAGTCAGATCTTCTGAAATACACTGCTGAGGGGAGCAGTGGGTGAGTCAGGAGACGTCTGCTGCACCATGTGGGTGGCTCCCTGGCCAGCCCGAGGATTAACACATAAAGCAGAGGCTGGAGATAGCTTGACAATGCTGTCTTTAACCCCTGCGCCACCAGGGGAGCCCTGAAAAACTATATATTTCAATATTATTATTATGTCTCTTAATGATAGGTTAGATACTGAATCTGTGTTGCTTATTGAGAAGGAAAAAAAAAAACAGAAAATTAAGGTTTTTTGAGGTTACCCAACCCAGTTGAAAGACCTTGATCGATTGTATTTCCTTGATGTAATAAGCCTGGTAAGCTCTAGAGGAAAAATCCGTGTGGATTAAGTTTGAAAGATTAGAAAGTCTTTTATACTTCATCTGATCCAAAGTTCAGTCACACATCATCATCATACTTTCTTTTTTGTAGAGGCAATGTACACTTTCATTGTGCTTTATGACTTTAAAAATATTTAATGGGGGGAAAAGCAAAAACAGCACATGATCTTTCCTGCCTGAAGAAATGGTAGTTAGTGGGAAATGAGTATGTAGAGAGGATTTTGCAGCTGGAAAGAAATAGTGAGAACCAAGACAGATATGAACAATGCCATGCCTAATCAAGGAAGGATTTTCTCATGAAATCTGGAATGAGCGTATGTTCAAATTACTGGCTTGAGTGTGGGTAGAGGGCATGCCATTTGGGAGAACTGAGTTACTTTATGTTATTCCACAACATAAATGAAAAATAATGGTTAAGAGATTTTATTTATCCTATATATATTTATGACTTTTTTGTTTGTATGGATTTATTGGGATTTAGTTCTCCTTGGACACCTAATACATGTAGGACTCAGCTGGAGGGCAGCTGTTGGCCTTTTGTCCACTGCACAGTGTGGTTTGGTGAAGCAGTGAATGAGTGCTGTATTTATGGCCACCTTAGTTGGGATTACAATAATACCCTAATTCTACTGGTCTTACTGACTTTTCTCAAATAGCAATCTGAATGGCTATACAGGCGTATGCTGTTGTGTGCTACCCTCCTGTGACCTACCTAAGTAATCGGAAGTTCTTATTTATTTTTGTATTTTTTGTGAGGGAACAACATAATGTTACCCTAAACCTGATTCTTATTTGCAGTTAATGGAAATACCACCTTTTGGATAAAAATAACTAATTAATTACAAATTATAATAATGAGGTTTCATGTGGGTGACCTGTTTACTTTGCCCTGCCAAAAGCACAGTATTTTTTTAGCTTTTGCTTTGTTCTGGATTCACATAAAACCTCCTTTCTCCACCTTGGGTTGAATGACCAGTGAGGACTTTTTGTTTTATTTTCTTCCAAATTGTGAAAGTGACTTGTTTGGTAGCATTAGAATAAAGACTGATTGCTTACAGTGTAAGATAAGAAAACTGGATTGTGTAATCCAGTCAAAAAATGGGCAGAAGACCAGGTCCCCGCGCCTGCGACCTAGCCTTGCGGGGAGACGACCTAGGCTTGCGGGGAGACGCACGAGGCCCTCCCGGAGTGAGCAGGAACCAGGCGCCCAGGCAGGGGAGCGGGATTCAAAAGGCGCCATTCCCGCGCCACTGATCTGGGCTACAGCCCGCATCCTGGAACTGAGGGCTTTGGAACTGAGACCCGGGGCACGAAATTAGGGGCGTGGGTTCCCCACGACGGTGGGGCACAAGGCAGACACAGCACCCCAAAGCCGTTGAGGTGTACCCTACCATCCCTGCTCTGCTCCCTGTCCCACTGGGTGGAAAATCAGCTCCCCAAGGGCTCCAGGAGAGATCTCTGGCGCCACCTAGCGACTTGAAGCCAGCACAGGCTCCTGAAGGAGCTAGTGGCCAGCTGGGGAGTTAGCCCACGCCGGGCCCCTTCCGAACAAGTAGTCTGAGCCCACAGGGAGAGCGAGCGCCCACAGCCGGGGCAGACCAAGCGCGCAGAAGAGTGTGCCTGAGACCGGACGCGCAGGGAGTGTGTCCCACATCACCATTATAGAATAGGGACATTTCTTCAGTAAAGACTACCTGCAGAAGGCTTCCTCAGGAGCCAGAGGTGAGCGGGGGAAGTTCGCCCACGCCAGACCCCCTCTGGCCTGCAGTCCAAGCCCAGAAGGGGAGCAGGAACCCACCGCCGGGGCAGACCAGGCGCACAGGGGAGTGTGTCCCCACATCGGCATTTTAGAACAGGGACCTTTCTCCAGTAAAGACTACTTGAAACTGACAGATGACTCCTGGAGGAACCAGGGGGGAGCAGAGAAGCCCACCCAAGATGCCGGCCAGTCCCAACTACACAGTGTCCCAACGCACACGGCAAATTAGAAAACAGACAGTAGGGAGGAGAAGAACCACACGCAACCTAGCAACTCTCCAGAGAAAAAGCACACCACAAAAGGAAAACCAGCCCCCAGATGGCAACGACAGTAACTTGGAAGAACTTCTGAGCCTTCCAGAAAGAGAATTTAAAATTGCCGTGATTGGGCCTCCCCGGTGGCTCAGTGGTTGAGCGCTGGGTTGCGAAGCTGCCCGCGGCCTCTGCGGCGCCGGTTCGATCCCCAGCTGCTTCCCGGCCACCGGAGGAGGGTCCCGCATGGCGCTCAGACCTCTCCTGCCGCCCGCTGCTCCCCTCAGCAGTGTACTTCGGTCCTTCTGCCTGTTCTGCTCCCCGCTCTGGTTCTGGTGAATTCTCTCACCCTCCCGCGCTTCTGACTGTACCCAGTGCATGTATAAACAAACAAACAAATAAAGAAAGAAAGAAAACATGCCTCTATATAAAAAAAAAAAATAAATAAATAAAATAAAATTGCCGTGATTAAAAAACTGACAGAAGTCATAAAGGAAAACAATGATAAGGGAAAAATAATCAACGATCAGAAGAATGAAATTGAGTCCCTAAAGAGGGAAGTAAAAGAAATGCAGGAGATCAAAGAATTAATGGAAGAACTAAAGAATTCTGGGAAAAGCAATGAAAGCAGAATTGAGGAAATGGAAGAACGAATAAATACTCTTGAAGACACAGAAATAAAAAGAACCAAAACAGAAAAGGAAAGAGAAGTACGAAGGAAAAAGAATGAAGAAAGACTTCGGGAACTATCTGACTCCATGAGGAAAGGAAATATAAGAGTTATAGGAATACCAGAAGGAGAGGAGAGAGAAGTAGGAACAGAGAAAATATTCAAAGAGATAATTGAAGAGAACTTCCCAAATGTGAAGGAGGAGCTGAAAATTGATATACAAGAAGCAAGAAGAACACCAAACTTCCACGACGAAAGGAAAAATACAGCAAGACACATAATAGTAAAGCTCCCAAGAATCCAGGACAAGGAAAAAATAATGAAACTGGCAAGAGGGAAGAAACAGATAACATTCAAAGGAAAGCCAATCAGGCTGACATCAGACTTCTCCGAAGAAACACTACGGGCAAGGAGAGAGTGGAGGGACATAGTCAACAGACTCCAAGAAAACAGATGCCAACCAAGAATACTCTATCCCGCAAAGCTCTCCTTCCTCTTTGAAGAAAGAATATGGACTTTCCCAGACAAACAGAAACTCCGGAATTTCATTGCAACTAAATCCCCACTCCAAAAAATACTACAAGGAGTCCTAAAGCCAGAACCTCAGAGGGACGAATAACAATGAAAGAAGGCCAAAAAAAAAAAAAAAGTTATTAAAAGAATAAATAAATAAAATCAAAGGAAAGACAAACACAATGGCAAATACAGATGTTAACATATCAATATTAACTCTAAATGTAAATGGACTAAACTCTTCAATAAAAAGACACAGAGTTGCAGCCTGGATTAAGAAACAAAACCCAACCTTTTGCTGTCTCCAGGAAACACATTTAGCTACAATAGATAAAAATAGGCTCAAAGTTAAAGGATGGAAAACAATCCTACAAGCAAATGGACCAAAAAAGAAAGCAGGAACAGCTATACTTATATCAGATAAAACAGATTTCAAACTCAAAAAGATAAAAAGAGACCCCAATGGTCACTACATTATGATCAAGGGGACAATACTTCAAGAAGAAATAACACTCATTAACATATACTCACCAAACGAAGGAGCACCAAAATATATCAGACAACTGTTGTCCTCTCTGAAAACAGACATCAGAGAAAACACATACATAGTGGGAGACTTCAACACACCACTATCAACAATGGATAGATCAACAAGACAAAAAATAAGTAAAGAAACCAAAGCTCTAAATAAGGACCTAGAGCAATTGGGCTTAACAGACATCTATAGAACACTAAACCCCAAAAAAACGGAGTACACATTTTTCTCAAGCGCACACGGATCATTCTCCAGGATCGATCACATACTGGGGCACAAGACAAACATCAACAGATACACCAAGATTGAAATCATATCAACCATCTTTTCTGACCATGAAGGCATCAAACTAGAAATAAACCATAAAAAGAAGGCAAGGAACTTTCCTACCTCATGGAAATTAAAAACCACACTACTGGAAGACCACTGGACTAATGAGGAGATGAAAGAAGAAATTAAAAAATTTTTTGAATTGAACGACAAGGAGGACTCCAATATCCTAAATGTATGGGATGCAGCAAAAGCAGTAATAAGAGGAAAATATATAGCAATAGAAGCTCACATCAAGAAACAAGAAAGAACTCAAAGAAACAACCTAATCTCGAAGCTCAAAGATCTAGAAAAAGAACAACAAAAAACCCCAAACCAGTAGAAGAAAAGAATAATAAAAACCAAAGCAGAAATAAATGAAATTGAAACTAAAAAAACAATCCAAAAGATCAATGAAACCAAGAGCTGGTTCTTTGAAAAAATCAATAAAATAGACAAACCCCTAGCCAGGCTCACAAAGGAAAAAAGGGAGAAAGCACAAATAAACAGGATCATCAATGAAAGAGGAGAAATCACAACGGACACAGCAGAAATCAAAAGAATAATCAATAACTACTATGAACAGTTATATGGAAACAAGTTTAACAATCTAGAGGAGATGGACAAATTCCTACAACTCTACAATCACCCAAAGCTAGATAAAGAAGAAATAGAACACCTAAACAGACCAATTACAATTAGCAAAATTGAAATGGTAATCAAAAACCTCCCCAAAAACAAAAGCCCAGGACCTGATGGATTTACAAATGAATTCTACCAAACATTCAGAGACGAATTAGTGCCTATCCTTCACAAACTCTTCCAAAAAATTGAGAAGGAAGGGACAATACCAAACACGTTCTATGAAGCCAACATTACACTAATACCAAAACCGAACAAGGACAACACAAAAAAGGAAAACTACAGGCCAATCTCCTAATGAACACTGATGCAAAAATCCTCAATAAAATTTTAGCCATCAGAATCCAACAATGTATCCATAAGATAATTCACCACGACCAAGTAGGATTCATTCCAGGGACACAAGGATGGTTTAACATCCGAAAATCAATCAACGTTATCCAACACATCAACAAAAAGAAATATAAAAACCATATGATAATATCAATAGATGCTGAGAAAGCTTTCGACAAAGTGCAACACCCATTCATGATAAAAGCCCTTGAAATTCTTGGGATACAAGGAACATACCTTAACATCATAAAGGCCATCTATGACAAGCCAACAGCCAGTATAATTCTCAATGGTGAAAAGCTGAAAGCAATTCCATTAAGATCTGGAACAAGACAAGGATGTCCACTCTCACCACTGCTTTTCAATATAATACTGGAAGTCCTAGCCAGGGCAATAAGACAAGAGAAAGACATCCAAGGAATCCAAATAGGAAAAGAAGAAGTCAAACTATCACTATTTGCAGACGATATGGTATTATACATAGAGAACCCCAAAAACTCCACAGAAAAGCTAATTCAACTCATCAATCAGTTCAGTAAAGTGGCAGGATACAAAATCAACACGCAAAAGTCAGTAGCCTTCCTATACACAAACAATAAATCTGAAGAAGAAGAAATCAAAAAAACCATCCCTTTCGTTATTGAAACAAAAAAAATCAAATATTTGGTAATAAATCTAACAAAAGAGGTAAAGGACCTATACAAAGAAAACTATAAAACACTGTTAAAAGAAATAGAAGAAGACACAAAGAAATGGAGAGATATCCCCTGCTCATGGATTGGAAGAATAAACATTATTAAAATGGCCATCCTTCCAAAAGCAATATACAGATTCAATGCTATTCCAATCAAAATTTCAATGTCATTCTTCAAAGAGATAGAACAATTATTGATGAAATTCATATGGAATCACAAAAAACCCCGAATAGCCAAAGCTCTCCTGAAAAAAAAAGAAGGGAATGGAGGCATCACACTCCCAGACTTCAAACTATACTACAAAGCCATAATCATCAAAACTGCATGGTATTGGAACAAGAACAGACACACAGACCAATGGAATCGAATAGAAAATCCAGAAATAAACCCACAGATTTATGGTCAACTAATCTTTGACAAAGGAGCAAAGACTATGCATTGGAGCAAAGAAAGTTTGTTCAATAAATGGTGCTGGGAAAACTGGGTCGCTACATGCAAAAGAATGAAGCTTGACCACTACTTCACACCATACACAAAAATCAACTCAAAATGGATTAAAGAATTAGACATAAGACCTGAAACCATAAAATATATAGAAGGAAATATAGGCGAAACACTACGTGATTTGCACATCAAAGACATCTTTACAGACACATCACCCAAAGCAGTGATAGTGAAGGCGAAGATCAACAGATGGGACTACATCAAATTAAAGAGCTTCTGCACAGCAAAAGAGACAATAACAAAATCAAAGAGAAACCCCACCAACTGGGAGAACATTTTTGCACACAACACTAATGACAAAGGACTGATCACAAAAATCTGCAAAGAGCTGATGAGACTCAACAACAACAAAGAAAATAATCCAGTCAAAAAATGGGCAGAAGAGCTAAAAAGAAACTTCTCTGAAGAGGAAATGCAAATGGCCAACAGGCATATGAAAAAATGTTCAACATCACTTGTCATCAGGGAAATGCAAATCAAAACTACCATGAGATACCATCTTACACCAGTGAGAATGGCACATATTAAAAAAACTAGCAACAACAAATGTTGGCGAGGGTGTGGAGAAAAAGGAACTCTTCTGCACTGTTGGTGGGAGTGCAAACTGGTCCAACCACTGTGGAAAGCTGTGTGGAGATTTCTGGACCTACTAAACATAGAGCTTCCATATTATCCAGCAATTCCACTCCTAGGTATTTACCCAAAGGACACAGAAACATCAATTCCAAAGAACACCTGCACCCCTATGTTTATAGCAGCACTGTTTACAATAGCTAAGCTTTGGAAACAACCCAAATGCCCAAAAATAGATGACTGGATCAAGAAGATGTGGTACATATATACCATGGAATATTACTCAGCATTCAAAGAAGATAAACACATGCAATTTGCAGCAACATGGATGGCGCTGGAAGGGATCATGCTCAGCGAAATAAGCCAAAAAGAAAAAGAAAAATACCGGATGGTCTCACTCATGGCAGGAATCTAGAAAACTTAAATAAGGGACCAGGAAAATGAATAACTATAAGAAAGTGAAAATCAAAATCAACAAAAATCTATGAACCAGAGACACTTTTAGGGGGGCCGGGGCGGGAGGGGAGGGATTGGGGTCAGAATGGGGGCGCTGCAATTGTATGGGGAATATAACAATAAAATTTATTATCTAATAAAAAAAAAATGGGCAGAAGAGCTAAAAAGAAACTTCTCTGAAGAGGAAATGCAAATGGCCAACAGACATATGAAAAAATGTTCTACATCACTTGTAATCAGGGAAATGCAAATCAAAACTACCATGAGATACCATCTCACACCAGTGAGAATGGCACATATTAAAAAAACTAGCAACAGCAAATGTTGGCGAGGTTGTGGAGAAAAAGGAACTCTTCTACACTGTTGGTGGGAGTGCAAACTGGTCCAACCACTATGGAGAGCTGTGTGGAGATTTCTGGACCTACTAAACATAGAGCTTCCATATGATCCAGCAATTCCACTCCTAGGTATTTACCCAAAGGACACAGAAACATCAATTCCAAAGAACACCTGCACCCCTATGTTTATAGCAGCACTATTTACAATAGCTAAGCTTTGGAAACAGCCCAAATGCCCAAAAATAGATGACTGGATCAAGAAGATGTGGTACATATATACCATGGAATATTACTCAGCATTTACAAAGATAAACACATGCAATTGCAGCAACATGGATGGCGCTGGAAGGGATCATGCTCAGCGAAATAAGCCAAAAAGAAAAGAAAAATACCGGATGGTCTCACTCATAGCAGGAATCTAGAAAACTTAAATAAGGGACCAGGAAAATGAACAACTATAAGAAAGTGAAAATCAAAGTCAACAAAAAACTATGAACCAGAGACACTTCTTGGGGGTGGGGGGCGGGAGGAGGGATTGGGGTCAGAATGGGGGGTTTGCAATTGTATGGGGGAATATAAAAATAAAATTTATTATTTAAAAAAAAAAAAACAAAACAAAAACTTACAAGCACTCACTACAGAATGAACAAGATGGCCTGCGAGAGGACATGTGTAGACTGGGAAAATGCATACTTGAAAAAAGCAGATTATCTGACAACATTGTCAGGGGAACTAATATTAACTTTATCAAAAGAAAATGAAATAGAATGCTTTCAACATCAGGAATGATTGTCCTAAGCATGATTATAGTGTGAGAGATGGGTGGAATTTTGAAATGTTTAGTCTTGAAAGCAACAGGAAAAGCTACTGTTTTATTTGGCTTAAAGAAATTAAAAAAAGGTGGCAATAAAAGAACTGAATGACACTACAAACCTGTTTACCTTTTGGTAATTACATTGTACTAAAAATAAAGATTGCTTTTCTGCTATTTATGACAAATCAGAAAAAAAAAACAGAAAACTGGATTATGCAATTAATTATGCAATTAAGTTAGATCTCATCTAACTTAATATGTAAACATGTAAAGTTTTTAATCTTAATATTGGGATTACTTATTTTGGTAGTTTAAATAGTATATTTTTTACATCAGTGATCTTTACTAGAATATTGCCTATCAATTTTAAGGAATAGGGAATGTTCTTTGCTTTTCTTAAATCTGGTCCCTTATGTAATAGTGAGCTCTTTGACACAGAGACACTATCTTACATTTTTATCTGCTGTGTATGTAAATAAGAGATAGTTCTTAATTAAATGGCATAAAATTTGTAAAAGCTGTAATTCTTTAATGAGAGTTTAAAAAGGAGTCAGAGAAATACATGACAGATCACATCCTTTGGTTCCTCTCTCTGACTAAGTCCCATAACTAAGAGGGATAATAACTCACACATTGCTGGGTTACTCTGAGGATTATGTAAGGTGATGCATGTCAAGCACTTAATAGAGCATGTATTAAGTGAACATTTGATCACATCAGCAGTTGATGTTGTTATACTATTTTAATTATTAATATACTGAAATCTTATTAAAGATTTCCCCACTTTTGGCCATCTGTATGTCTTTGTAGAAGTGCCTATTTAGCTTTTGTGCCCATGTGTTTTGGGGTTATTTGTTTTCTTTTGGGGGGGAGTTGTATAAGTTTTGATATAGCTTTTTTTTTTTTTAAGATTTATTTATTTTTATACAAGAACCAGGGTACAGGCCAGATGCGTGGGAAGGTGAGAAGATTCACTAGAGACAGGGTTGGGAACAGAGCGGGCTGACTGATGAAATACACTACAGAGGGGAGCAGCGGGCGAGACAGGAGAGGTCTGCTGCGCCATGTGGGATTCTCGCTGGCCGGCTGGGATTGAACCAGCGCTGCAGAGGCTGCAGACAGCTTCACACTGCAGCACTCAACCTCCTGCCCCACCAGGGAGGCCCTTCTTTGTATAGCTTTGATAGCCCTTTGTCAGATACTTGGTGTGCAAATATTTCCTCCCATTCAGTCGGTTGTCTTCATTTTAGCTGTGGTTTATTCATTGTGTAGAAACATTTCAGCTTGATGTAGTTCCGATTGCTTATGTTCTCTGTTGTTTTCCTTGCTGTTGGAGATGTATCCATGAAGAAGACATTATTGAAGTTTATGTTGTGAATTTTTTTATTCTGTGTATTCTGTGTATTTTATGGTGTCAGGTCTTATATCCAAATGCTTTATGTATTTTGAGTTGATTTTTGTGTGTAGTATGAGATAATGAGTCAGTTTCATTCTTTTGCATATGGTTGTCCAGTTTTGCCAACACTGTTTATTAAAGGGACTTTTCTTGCTCCAATGTATATTATTGGCTCCTTTGTCATAGAAAACTGTCCATATAGGTGGGGCTTTATTTCTGGAGCCTCAGTTATATTCCAGTGATCTGTGTGTCTGATTTTGTTCCAGTACCATGCTGTTTTAGTCATTATGGCTTTATAGTATAGTTTGATGTCTGCAAGTGTGATATTGCTGTTCTTCTTCTATTTTTGTCAGGATTGCTTTGGCTATTTGGGTTTTTTTTGTGGTGCCATATGAATTTCAGTAATGTTGGTTCTGTTTCTTTGAAGAATGCCATTGAGTTTTGATAGGAATTATGTTGAATCTATAACTCACTTTGGGTAGGATGGTCACTTTGACAATGTTAATTCTTCCAATCCATGAGCAAGGAATATCTTTGCATTGTTTGCGTGTGTATGTCTTCTATATCTTTTAACAATGTGTCATAGTTTTCTTTGTATAGGTCCTTCACCTCCTTTGTTAGGTTTACTCCTAAGTATGTTTTTTTTTTTTTATGTTGTGATTGTAAGTGGGGTCATTAGTTACTTCCTTTCCGGCTGATTGTTTGCAGATAGGAAGGCAATTGATTTTTGTGTATTGATTTTATACCTTGCCACTTTGCTGAACGAATTCATTGTTTCAACTAGTTTTTCATTGGAGCCTTTGAATTTTTTATGTATATTATCATGTCATCAACAAGTAATGATAATTGTATTTCTTCTTTTCCAATTTGTATTTCTTTTATACCCTTCTCTTGCCTAATTGTTCTAGCCAAGTCTTCCAATACTATGTGAATAATAGTGATGAGAATGGACTTCCTTGCCTTGTACCAGATAGTGGAATGATTTTCACTTTTTTCCCCATTGAGGATCATGTTATCTATCGATTTGTCATATGGCTTTTTATTATGTCAAGATAAATTCAGTGTATCCCCCTTTTTTTTTTGAGGATTCAACATAAATGAATTCTGAATCTTATCAAATGCGTTCTTGGCATCTATTGATATGCATATATGGTTTTCATCTTTCTTTTTGTTGATATGGTGAATTACATTGATTGATTTTCACTTGTTGAACCACTGTTGTCCCCTGGTATATAGCCCACTTGGTCATAGATATAAGCTTTTTAAGGCATTGTTGGATTGTTGTATTTATTTTGCTAAGGTTTGTAAAATGATAAGGGAATACCATTAGTAACTTTTTGGGTTTGATGGATATATTAATTTTCTTCATTATGATGTTAATTTTACAGGCATGTATCATTACATAAATACTTAAAAATTGTAGACTTTAAGATATGTCAGTTATTCCTCAATAAAGCTATCGAAAAATTAAATAGCCACATGTGAACAGTAGCTACAGAATTGGACTGTGGAGCTGTAAACTCCTTCAAGGTTGGAAATGCACTTAAATATTCTATGTTCATAGAAGATGCAAAATAACCACTTGACTAATGGTTGTTTAATGAAAGAAATTCAAGATGTATCTAGCAGGGTAAGCATGGATACATCACTTGCCTTCCCAGGTTTTAGTTTTCTTATTTTGAGAAAATAGGGTATATCTGAAGTTCTTTTTGTCTCTAAAATTCTGTAATTTTAAATATACAAAAAAGTCTTCATTAATTGCAGATTTACATTTACTTGGAAAGAAAAGCATTTTGTTAAAGCTACAATAATTATTAAGTTAGCACAGTTAATTTTAAAATTTTGAAAAAATTATGTTGTTTAAAATAAAATTCTCCTTAGCAACTTTAATTAACACAAAACTAAACAACTCCCTTAGTAAAATTCACACCTTTTCCATTGGTTCATTGGATATGTTTCCCTGGCCTATCTTTCATCTTATATTTCCACTAATATGTCCACTTTCTTTACTTTGTCTAAAATCATAACCTCTACTCCACTACCTTTCTGTTTTTTTATCCTACTTTATTTTTCTCCAAAGCTCCTACAATTGTGTGACACATTAGTTTCTTTTAATATCTTAGTTGACTGGAAGTAACAGGATAGAATGACGGAAATAAAAAATTGAGTTTTATGATCTGTATCATTAGATGACAGGTTATAACCAGTAAACAAACTCATTTGAATTTTAACTTATGTTGATTAATCGATAACTGAAAGTTATTCCATAGGCTTTGATTTGTGTTACATTTTCTAAAACAGTGACATTTACCTTAGATATCACGATAGGGTAGTTTTAAAGGCAACAGAAAAGAGCAGTATGAGGTGGGGGGGGGATGAGGTGGAGAGAAGAGGGTGTATGTATGTATAATATGTAATAAATAATAAAAATATGTGTTTTGTGTTGGTACCTATCTTCTTTTGATTGATAGATTTACATATTTCTAAGTCATTCAGGTTATGATTATAAAGCTTCTCTTAAACCCTGGTGGCACAGTGGTTGAGCGCTGGGCTGTGAAATTGCCCACAGCCTCTGCAGTGCTGGCTGCTGGCGAGAATCCCACATGGCACACAGACCTTTCCTGCCACACCCGCTGCTCCCCTTAGCAGAGTATTTCGTCAGTCTGCCTGTTCTGTTCCCCGCTCTGGCTCTGTTGAATCCTCTCACCCTCCTGCGCTTCTGACTGAATCCAGTGCTTATATAAATAAATAAATAAGTCTTTTAAAAAAAAAAAAAAACCTAGGTGGCAAAATTTTCAAGTTTGACTGATAATGAAACTATCATACAATTTTTAAATAAATTATTTGTATTGGAAATAACAGAACACTATTTTGTACCATTTTCATTTTTGTTCTTGGTCAGTCTTACACAGTTAAAATTGTCTGTTGATTGTCTAAGTTGACAATCCTTATAGTCAGTTTATGTTGTGGTTAGCATAAGAATGTATTCACAACTCCTGTTTTAGGTGATTTTGTTTGTTTGTTTTAGGTGATTTAAAACAACTTTATGGAGATTCTCTTTGGTGGCATAACTTAGCTTTGGTTAGGACTTGGTTCCTGAGTTCTTCCCATGTACCCTCCCAGTATATTGTGTTATACAGTGCTGCTGCAGAGGGAGTTTCTTTGCTCCTGACTTACTATGTGCTTCTGTCTGCTTTTCAAAGAATTTAATAGCTATTATGTAGCTATTAAATAGCTATTGTATAGCTTTCCCATGAAAGATGATTCTGTTTTTAGAATCTTTCTTGTTGATTAGAATTAGTTGACAACTGAACTGTATTTTACATTAAAAATATGTGGTCTTGATATTATAGTGAATAAATTTAGATTTGTTTGCTGATGATTATACAAAATTGAATGTTCTGAAGTTACGTCATTACCATACATATTCTTAAAGACACTTAAAAAAATTAACTGTTCCCTTTACAACTCTGTTAGCCTTCTAGCGAATCTGTATGCATATTGTAGTAATGTGTGTGTGTATATATACATATATGTGTAAAAGTAAGATTATTACAGGCTTATTATTAACCTAATAATACGGAAAATACGGAATGATAAATGTGTTTGACTGGTTTCGCATTTCCTTAAATTGTCTCAGGCACATGATTTAATTGTATTTTGTTTTTATAAGACACAAATGATGATGTCATTGTTCTTTTACAAGTAATGTATTTTCTCCTTGTTGTAGGTCCTTTTATTCTGCATCACAGCTGCCATGTACATGTTCTTTTTCAGGTATGTTTTATTATTCCTATTTGTTTTAATAGAAAAAAACTATTTCATTGTAATTTTATTATTAATCATGTTTAAAGTGTTCCCCAAATAATTATGTACCCTAAGTGGCCTGAGGATTTTCCCCTCCTGGAATGGTCAGAAGCAAAGCACTGTTCTTTAATGAATAGAGAGAAGAGAAAGAACTTCAGAAGGAAGTTTTTTCCTTTACATTCTACTTATATGTCTATTTTGACAAATTCTGATAAAGAAATTCTTGTGAACCTTGTTTTAATTATTCTTCACTCTTCCTTTAAAATAATCAACATTATATTTTTAAATTGGAAAAGGGTGGTGAGGTTGCTTAACAAAAGTTTTCTGTTAAGGTAACCTCCTACACTAACCATTGCAAAATACTAAATTAGTTTATAATGTCAGATTTGTACTTTACATTGGCACTGAGACTGAGGAATATGGGAAAGTGTTAGGATGATTCAAGATTTCAATGCCTATGGGAATGATTTTTGTCTGTAATTGTAAAACCACAGCAGTGGAAGAAAAAGATAATTGATTAGGAAGAGTCCACTCCTTCATTATCTTCAGCCTCAGTATTAACAGTAATTTTCATTTATTTTGCTATTATTTCAGTCATTTGAATAGAACCTTTCTTGATTTTTCTAAATAAAAGTAGAATTCAATCATAGCAGGAAGGGCCAAGCTTTAAAAATCAAAATGTGTACTTAATTAAAAAAGGCAATTATGAATTTTTAATCTACATACATATATGCATACATAATGTATAGGCATATAAAATGCATAAGATGTACTTAGTAGATATCTGTATTTAGAAAAAACAAAACAACAAATACAGACCAGCCAGACCAGAATTTCTAAACCACTAACTTTGTGTCAGACATCCTAATAAATGACAAGCACAATGATATAGTTTTAATTTATTTTGACTTTGCCAGAAATGTTACATGCATATAACATGTTGCTGTCACTGTTCTTATGTCAGGTGGTTAGAAGGGAAAAATATGGGTAAGACTCAAGGTAGATAGGACTTGATCTGCAAAGAATTGGCAGTAGAATGTTTGGTATTTATTGTCAATTATTAGTGACTGAAAAATTGTTGCTGCTATCTAGTTGTCTTTGTGAATTGATTCAACTATGATTTTTAATATATCTTCATAAACACCTTATTACTCCCATCATTTCTCTCCTTTTTCAATTATGTTTATTGAGGTAAAGCTGGTTTTTGGTACTTGCAAATATTTTAAGGGCATAGAGGTTTACATCTATATAACTGTAGCTCTGTAGATAAAAACTTAGGAATACATCTTTTGTTGACATATACAGGAGTACAGTATGCTATCAAGTAAATTTATTTTTGTCAACATCCAAAAGAATATCAAAATGAAGCAATCCTTTCCAATATGGTATTTAAAGACAGTGTATTTATTAAACAACGTTTGGCATTTCTTAGTCATCAGGAGTTTTTTGAGGTTTTATAAAAACAAATTCTTGAATATTAATGCCCAATTTTTAGCATGATCCTAGGAAATTATATTTTCAGAACTCCTGCCATCATCCTAGTAAGAATGAAACTCAACCCTATAAATTTGTATTTTGTTGCAGAGCTATGGAGCTTTTTCCTGTTTCAGTCACAAAGTCTAGGTTAAAAACAACAATTTAAAATACTTTCCAGAGGTCTCAATACAAGGTTTTCATGCCAAGACAAACATTTTCAATTTTCTGAGGAAAAGGGGTTGTTTTTCTCCCAGAAGAAGTACTATTGCCAAATGCCTAGTGTTCTTGGCAGAAGTTAGTTTGAGTAACTGAACAAAAGAGGTTTGGTAAATTGTAAAATACAACCATTTATAAATACTACAAGCAAAGAAAACAATGTTATATGTTTATCTGAACTCCAACATGTGTTTGGAATGAACAAGCAATGTTCTACATAGCAGTTAGCACATCTAATTACATTACAATGTCTTATTATTAAAATTCAATTTTATTTTAACTATATGAGTTCGCATTTATTGACAATTATTTTAATTCTAATTGAATAAAAATGGGTAATATTAAATGATATCGTCCCCAGTACTCCATTTATGGTACCTCCTTTGAGAACAGTGTAATGGAAATATTTTATGTTAGAAATGAGTCAATTTGTGTTTCCAGTCCTAACACATAAGAGAAACAATGTGGCAGTTTTCTATTTTTTTTTTTTTTAAAGAATTGGAGGAAGTAGTTCCATAAGAATTTTCTAGGCGTTCTGGATATGGAAGTATTTTGACATAGTATGTAATGTATATTATGAATTTACTTAAAAATTAACACCATGTTTTTAGTATTGAAACTATGGTTACTAAAATATGTAATGAAAATATCTACCTATAATAATTTTTATAGGCAATTTAAAAAGTTTTACATACATTCTCTCATACTTGGTGATCTTGGTTTTCAGTCTGCACACTAGAAATAAGACTTGTTTAAATGGAATCCTGGAACAGTCCAGGATCTTGACTTGAGGTAATATGTGAAGAGAGAGTTCTAGTTTTGTCTAGTTTGCCTGCCACCCACCTGTCTGTCTTTTGATACCAACACATACATTCTGTTAGGAATTGTGGTACAGTATATGAGAGATGTTTTTGAAGGAAGATTCTTTGTGTAACCCTAGTGGGCATTATTCATGAGCCTCTGCCTTCTTCAGTCATTTTATCATTTTGTAGGCTATAGTCATAGTTATTTTTAGGGCATTAATCTGCCTGTTTTCTGAACCACTAACTCCTTTGTTTTAATGGAGAAGCATAGAATCAACAACACAAACACCATGCTAGAAATGTTAAACTTAATCTACTCACAAAAGCAATGAAAGGTGACACTTTCAAGCATTCTTTTGGTGGTTTTATTTTCAACATTAAGTATCTGTGTATGATGAAAATACTAAAAATTGGGAAAACTGAATTCAGCATAATATCTTAAAAAATAATTTAATTTAAAATAGTGTCATGAAGTATATTATGACAAATTTAATCCCATTCTAGTGAGTTCCTAGTTGGAAATTCTTGCCACCTGACTTTGCAAAGGTAATAACAAATCCAAAAGTTAGTTTAAACATGTAGGTTGAAAGACTCAGACTTCTTATAGCAGCTAATCTACAGACTGCTGTGTGTACAGACATAGTGGCTAATCTCTAGGACAGACTCACAATAAGCATATCTTCAATACTCTGATGTAAGTTTAGGAAGTGTTGCATTTTTAGTTAGAAACCAGTAAAAATTAAATTTGCTATTGTGTTTAAACATATTAGAAACAGTATCAGAATTCTAGTCAGCTCTCTCTGTGAAGGGACAAATTATAAAGCATTTAATTAGTCTTAAGGTGTAGAAGTAATTTTAACTTTACAAAAATGATTTTTGTTGGCTGCATAAGCTACAATTCTTGGGTGAAAGATGCTTGTGATTGTACTTGAATTTCTTTACAGATATTTAACTTAGTATGTATGAAATAACTTTAACAGCAAGTAAACAACTTTTGATCTGGGTCTTTCAACCATTTCCTGATTTTAATGAGAATTCTTTAAATATCAGTTGTGTTCTATATTTTAAAGTATTCCCTAAAAGTACACAGAAATTCACTCTCTTGATTAAAACTTCACATGGCATTTGGAGGCTAAAAATTTTATTTCAAGGTTAGTAAAATTTACCATCAGTAATTAGATGTTTATTTTGAAGCTATTACTAGCAGCGGTGCAGAGTGAACGGGGGAGTTGGAGAGGGCATATTGACCTCCTCCAAATGGGAGGACACTGTTGTAGTTACCTACAAGTGAGATGGTTATGGTAATAATATGGCAAAGAGTGAATTTACCTAAAAATTGCTGCTTAGACAAAAAAGTAGAAAGTGAGATGATTAGAAAATGTACAGAAACTAAGGACAGGTTTTACAAATACTGAATGTGAGGGTGCATTTAGAACATACACATGGAGAAATATGTATATGGCTTGGGTATCTGAAATTCAGAAGGTAAATAGGGGCTTTTCTTGACTATATACTAGTTGTTTCATTGTGGACAAATTACATTAACTTCTCAATGTCTTCATGATTAAAAAATGTAAATTGTTTTATAAAACGTACCTCATAGGTCTGTAGGGATTGAATAAATCACAGTCTCATACTTTTTGAATGTGACTGAAAATAAGAATTATATTTTATTTTGGTTTATGTTGAGGATATACCCACACATTTCCCAGAATAATACTTAACTTTATTACATGTATTTGAATGTTTTCTATTTTCTATTCTATTTTACCTATTTATTCTATTTTATTTATTTGACTTACTAATGGGTAACAACTGGGGTATGAGTAAAAACTGAACTAATGCCTGTGGGCACCAAGCACAGTGATTGTTATCTTAGCAAAAATAATTTAGAGTAATGATTGCTTTATAGACTAAAAAAGAATAGAGCATTTCAAGAATAGGACATTATTTTTTACTGTTAATGCCGTAGATATATTTTAGTAGGATATATTTTAGTAAGGTAACTTGCTAGAGAAACTTATGTAATTTAGTTGGGATAATGGATTAATAAATATGACATGTTGCACATTTAAAATGCATGCAATAATATTTGTCAATTATTCCTCAATAAAGTTTGGCAGAAAATGAAAAATAAAATGCAGTGAAAACAAACAAATATTCCATGAGGATGGAGAATCAATATGGTAAAATCATGAAGCTTGAGGGAAGTGAGGGCAAATCATTGGAAGAGTAAAGGTTTTTCTTTTGCATTTACTCTTACTTTTTAATTTATTTTTAGACGAGATAGACTAGATTATGGCAAAGTTTAAGTGAATAAGAGAAGGTTTCACAAGCAGCAAATATTAACATGTTAGAAAATGAGAAAGGAAGAGAATTGTCTACAATGTGATCTCATATACACGGGTAGATTATTAAACCCACTTACTGCAAGAGATCATGATGATTAGGAAGAAATTGGGCTTTGTTTGAAAGCCATGGACATATGGTTTAACTGAAAGAAGCAGGAAATAGAAAAATCTAATATCTTTTGCTTCCTAAATTCATTGTCATACTTAAAAGATAAATAAGCCTGTTATAAAAAAAAATAAACATGGAGATGTGAAACCAGTATTTTTAAGAAGGTATGTGCAGGTGAAATAAGGCACTTCCATAATTATCACCAGTAATTTATAAACCAGTGATTTATAAAAGCAGTGATTTATAAAACATGCAACATTTGTACAAAAAAGAGAAGGACAGAAATTGATAAGATTGTTGCTTTTTCATCGTAAATGGAAAAGGTGAGGAAATATAGGTTCACAGATGTTGTAAATCACTTCCTCTGAGAATGAATACTTAATATCAAGTCTTACAAGTCTGCTCTTACCTTTGAGATTAGTCTGCCCATTTGGTGAATGTATTATTCTGGATGTGACAAATCTGTCTTCAATTTTTGGTTGTCAACTGTTAAGATATTTGTACCTAGATAAAGGAATTGCTCAAACACTTTTTTAACAGATGTAAGTGTTTTTTTTGTTTTCAGTAGAAGACAGAAATAGTATATGGAGAAGTAGTATGACCTTAAAGTGTAACTCCTAAAGTGCGAACTTAATGGGACACAATCATGTCAAAAGTGGCTAACTGTATTTCAAAAACTTGGTACAAGTTTATTTTCATGAATAGAAATGGCAATTTCTAAATGTAAATGTCTTAATTTTGCTGATGGCACTAAGTATACACTCTTATCATTCATTGTAGGAAGCTTATTTTGCCTGTAGTTGTTCTGTCATTCCACTCACTGGCTATTGGAGCATCTTTATGGATCATGTTGGTTTGCAGTTAAAATAAAATATAAATCGTGATCATGTTTCTTTTTTAAAACTGATTGCATTGTGTGTACTTCTGACCCTATACATTTTAACCTTTGCTAGCATTGTTAATTTGTAAATTACAATTTAGTTAGAATTTAATAGTAATAATAGGTGTATCATGAAAAAGAATTTGTTCCAAGTTTTACAAATTGTAGTTATTATATTGACAGAATTCCTCTTCTAAATTCAGTTTACTCTGTAGTAGTTATGAGAAGTAAAAATATTTTTGTTATGAAAATGACAGTTCACAGATGTTTAACAAAGCATATTTCAATGAAGCGTTTGATTTGATTAACAAGAAATTCCTCTTGCTTATAGAAATGTAACCTTTGCAGAAGTCTTAGCAATCAAATTTTCATAGGTAAGAGAAATAATAAATAATGGTAAATTTCTTTTTTTAAAAATTTTTATTTGTTTATGTATACAAGAACTGGGGTACAGTCCAGAGGTGTGGGGGGGCGAGAGGATTCACCAGAGACAGAGCAGGGAACAGGACAGACTGACTGAAATGCACTGCTGAGGGGAGCAGCAGGCGAGGCAGGAGAGGTCTGCTGCACCATGTGGGTAGCTCCCTGGCCGGGGATCAAACTTGTGTTGTAGTGACTGCGGATAGCTTCATAGGTTGCGTCTTAACCCCTTGAGCCACCAGGGAGGCCCAATAATGGTAAATTTCTAACAGTTGTGTTGAATCCTTAATTTAAGTACATTTCACATACTCCTCCCCTGTGATGTCAACGATGGTTTATTAATATTGGTACTGATATATTAATGGTGTTTTGAGTAAGAGAATGTCCAGGAAGTGCCTGAATGAATGTCACTAAAATTAAACCATTTAATGACTTGAAGTAAAAAAATTATGTTTTCATAATTTTCATTGACTTAATGAAATGAAAATCTAGATGTGTTTTAGGAGGTTCCAGGATCTGATAGAAATTGAACAGTCTTTTATGACACACAGAACAGACCTCTCTTTAGGTTTTGGCTCTACCACTTACTAATTGTGTCCTTTAGCAAGTTACTTGGTCTCTTTCATCTTAAATTTTTCATCTGTAAATTTATCTCTGTGGCTATGAAAACTTAGAAATCCTAGAAGAAAATTATTTTTTAAAATAATGTTTATATTTCCAAGACAGTCCTTAAAATTTATTGAACCTGTGTATGAATCCATAAAATGTACTTGTGGAACTATAGAAATAATATTAATGATATTATATCACAAATAATGTTTATGGCATTATTTCTTTGGGAATATACATTGATGTTCATTATGTTAGAGTTAAAGGAGAGGGACTGAGAGTTACCCAGTTCTGAGCTGCTGCACAGAATCCCTTGTTTGGAGCAAGCACTCAGAGCACGGAGAATGCGAAGCTGGGGAATAGAAGAACAGAATTCGGTCTTAGGGTGAGAATGGTTAAAAATAAAACTAACGATAAGGTTAATACTGCATATTAAAGAGCGGGATTGAGATTCTGAGTTAAACTAGATCTTTTCTTCGACTCTTTTTCCTTTTTTAACTTCTCCATCTCTTCCTCTCTATGTTGCCTTTTTGACGACGGATATTAGGGCAGAATAGCAAATGGGAAGACTAGAGAAGTAGGTGTCTCAGCAGTAGAGAGTGGATAGACACTGTGTGGGGAGGTGCATGTTTGGCATGAGGAGAGAAAAGTGAGTAGGGAAGATGCAGATTGTTCTGAATTCCCCAAATAGCAAGATTTGGCCATATGTCTCTTCGTTCCCTGCCTATTTTCAACTGGTTGTTAGACTGTCCATTAAACTGCGTACAGAAATCTAAAACACTTAAAATGGATAAGGAATAGAACCAGAGTTTTTTCTCTGCATGTTGCAAATCTCCCTAGGAATCATAGTGCATCATGTTGTCATAACTCAATTTACAAAGCCACAGGATATTTTAAACAGTATCTGCCAAGCACTTAACCCTGTTTCCTTGCAGCTGCTTCTGACTTATCTCTTGCCTGTAGGGGTGGAAAGCAACAGAGAAGAGCAGGTATATGAAAGGGAAACAATTGCCATAAACAGTGGGATAAAAGGAGGCCATAGCTACGTTTGGCCAGAGCGGCCATTTTTATTTTAGGAATCTACATTCATTTTTGTGTATATTCATTATAGTTACAAGGCAGTATTTTTCCAGAATTTATTAGTATATCATCTTGGTAAATTATAAAACTATCACCAGCTATGTTCTTAATGTTCTTGTCCCCTATAATTCTTATGTTGAAATCCTATCCCTCAGAGTAATGATGATAGAAGATGGAGGGGTGAGGGTGGGTTCATGAGGGCAGGTCACACATAAATAGGAGCAGTGCTTTTATAAAAGAGGACTGACAGTCTCCTGGAGAAGACAGTTGTACATCATTCATCTGAAAAGAAGTTAATATCCAAAAGTCTATAAAGAACTCATATAAACTCAACAACAACAAAACAAACAACCCAATCAATAACTGGGCAGAAGGTTTGTGTAGACACTTCTCAAAAGATGTGCAGATAGTCAATAGGCATGTGAAGAAATGCTAACATCACTTATTATTAGGGAAATGCAAACCAAAACAACAATTGGATATCAACTGACAACTGTGATCAAGGCCGATATAAAAAGACTGGAAACTACTTGTGTTGGTCAGAGTACAGGGACGAAGGAACTCTTGTTCACTATTGGTGGGACTATATATTGGTGTAGCTTCTGTGGAGAGAAGTATGGCGATTCCTTCAAAAGCTAAAAATGGAAATACCACGGGTCTAGAAGTTCCATTTCTAAATATCTGTTCAAAGAATAGGAAAACACTAATTTAGAGGGATGTATTGTGTTAATAGTGACATTATTCTCAATAGCCAAGATGTACTAAGTCAACTGGGAAAGATTTTTCATCTTTCTAATGAAATTTCATTAAGTTTCAGGTGTCTATTATAAAAATAGACCTGAAAACCTTTTGCTATCCCAAGGTGTAGGCCAACTACTGTCTCCAGGCAAGCTTCCTTTCTCTTAAAGAATATTCTTTTAATGGGGATCTTTTACAATGAAGTCTGAAAGCATAAACTTTGAGTTTAATTTATTATTTGTATGGCTAAATAGTATTAGATGTATTGTATTAAACAAAACCAAAGATTTCAAATATATAAATTTACACACTTATACATCCCAATCTTTGTTACAGCTGTTCATTTGGGCTTGAGATAAAAATCTTTTTGAATAAATGAGATTAAAGTCCTTTGGGATTGATTTAATTTGTAAAAGACAAATATAGATGTTGGAAGCTGCCTATGAAATGATGATGAAGTACTTGTAGATACTTTTAAGAATCATGTTTTGGCTTTATTTGAATTATATTACGTGTGTGTACACAAGGGATACACACACACACACACACACACACACACAAAATACCCTAGAGAGATTTTTAAATTTAAGAACTTGTGATGACAATAAAATGATGACTAAACTCTATAATGGTACATTATACTTTGTGAATTAGAAAAACAGCTTTGTACAACACATTAGAGGGTAAGTGACCTCAAAGTAATGTGGATTTTTTGGAAATTTTTTTTTTTACTTGTAGGAAAGTAACATTACAGAAAGTTGTCATCATCTTTATCACTATCCATCACTGCCACCACCGCTCATAATCTCTTTTTGCACCTTTGTGTTTCTTTTGGGCCATTTCTATGTCTTTGTCTCTCTCTGTCTCTCCTTCTCACCTGCCTTCCACACCCCAACCCCACCCCTTCCTTGTCATCTTATCCCTCTTTCCTTGCTCCTTTTCTTCCTCCTTTGTCTCTTGCTCCCTCAGTCCGTGTGTGTGTGTATATATATATTTCACATATATAATAGATGTGAGCTTATAGCAGTTAGATTGTATGGCACATTTGCATTAGGGAAGTCTGAGAACTTTCTGTGATTAGCAATAAGTGCTATGAAGTAGGAAGCAGGCAACCCAACATAGATAGTCTGAATCACAAAGCCTGCTGTTTGATTTATACACATATACACACATGTGCACAGCCGAACACACAACTAATTTTTATAAACCATGCAAAGGATTCTTAGTCAAATCTTCAATTCTTCATTAATAAACGTGATAAATTTTAGCAATGTGAATGTTACTATAATAATGATAGCAGCATCTACTTCAAGTTCTGGGGATCCTCTTATGTGTACTGAGAGGTATGCTTCCTTTTGAAGGACAATTGTTACTAATCACTGAAAGTTCTTAAAATGAACTGCTACATGTGTTCAAATTTGAAGTAGTTAAATGTTTGCTTTGTTAATTAAGAGGAATGCTATAATTTAATATGTCTCCCCCCCCCCCCAGTCTCACTTATTGTTCTGCTGTCTTCTGCTTGAGTTCTTTGAGAGGTAACCAAGGTACACTGTAGCTTGCTAGGTACATGAGGTCTGGAGCTATATTGTGTAGGTTCAGATCATCACTCTGTAACTTGTTTTGTGATCTTGGGTAAATCATTTAGCCTCTTTATGCCTCAGGTTTCTGTTGGGGCTCATAATAATGGCATTTACCATTTACCTGATGGGGTTATTGGAATATTAAGTGTATGTCACATTGTAAACACTCAATATATGTTACCTGTTTTTATTACCCAAATCTGTCTATAATGATCACATATTGTGTGGTTCCATTTATATGACATCTCTATTATAGACAGGTACATCATGATAGTGGATTAGTGTTGCTTGTGACTGTGGGACTTGGGGGAGGAACGGAGAGTTACTGCTAAAGGATGTGGGTTTTTTTAAATGATGATGAAAATGTTCCCAAAGTAATTATCATGGCTACATATGTCTGTGAATATACTAAAAACATTGAGTGATGTACTCTAAGTAGTGAGTTTGTATAATATGTGAATGTATAATTAAGGTGTTTACCAGAAACAGCTGACCTGGAAACAGACCTTTGTTGCACAGTGGCATGGTGTTTCAGTGTTAAACCATTACACATTCCCTTGGATGCTACATCTTAGGGATGTTACCATTTTTTTGTGAGCATATAGGGATATTTTGAAAAAGAACATCAGGAAACTTGTTTTGTTTCTCCTGAGGTGTATTTTAAGAAGGAATGTTCTGTTGTAGAATGACAGGAGATTATGTAAGTGCATTGCAAGGCTTGTTATCTCTCCAGAACTGTGAGAACTGCATTTTAGAATATGTATGCTCTTAGTTTTGAGATTTAAAACTTTAGAGTTAGAAGGGAAGTAATAGAAAAAAAGCACAATAAAGGTCACAAGAATATATGAGATTATGTTATCATAGTATTGTCCTGATAAGACTAAAATTTTTTTCTGATATTTATGAATTAGAATTTTTTTAACTTCGTAGTGACATATTTTTGGTAGTGACATCTTAAAAATACCATGTAATGAAAATTTTATAGGATTTTCAGTGAAGTCTAATTTGATAAATATATTACTATGATATGATATAAATGTATTAATTGCAAGAAAACAAGGTTTTGGTGTCAAGATAAATTTATTTGTATGAAACATCTAGACTTTTAGTGAATATATTCGCAAATAGAAATCTAATGCATTTGCTGAGAGAAAGGAAAAGTCACAGGTGACCAGTTAAAGACTGATCACTGGAGTGCACTTTAAATATGTGTGAAGTCCCTTGTTAAAGCATTTCAATTTAGTTTCAGTAGAATTAAATTTACAGTTTTGGGAAGTGTAAAAAATAAGTTCTTAGCATGATTATAGTTTGAGTATCTATTTCTTAGATTTTGTTTGATTATATTTTGATATTGGTTCTATTTTGAAGAAGAATTTTACTATATTTTCTGTTTGCAGATATTTCAGAATCATTGTCACAGAAAGTTATTTAATTGAAAGGCATGGAAGGAAATTGCTTTAAAATTTATATCTATCATGTTTTTTCTTCTATCGTTTTTCAAAATATCACAGATAACAAGTTTTAGATTTATTCCAATGTGTATTCTTAAATCTTCAAATAAAATACCCATATATGGAGGTTTTTGCTGTATAGGTTCAGTGACGGGGCTGCCTGAGAGAGGAACTGTATCCCTTAGAACTGTGCTGAGCTGAAATTCACAGTAAAACAGTACACTTTGCTACCATTATCAATGCTCAGCACAGATTTTGCTTTTCAAATGTGACTGAGTCACTGAACCAGGTAGTGTTTACCTGGAAGGTGAGCTGCTCAAAATGGGGAAAGCTTTTAAGTTCTAAAATTTCAGCCAGTCTTCCTGAGAGGAAGGAAAACGTGGGTCTCCTCCCTTTTTTTGTATTCTCTTGTCAATCACAAAGCCTCATTGTACTAGTGGGGTCTTGATGGTGACTGAGTGCTGGCTGTTTGTCATGTTTCTGTCATCCTAAAATGAAAAATAAAAGGAGGAGGAGAACATAGCTTTGGATTCCTAGTCCTCAGAGAATGAATGAGTTGCTGTAGCAACCCGGGACCTCTGAAGCATGCTGCCCTGGAGGACTCTGAAGTGATTTGTTCTCTGAAATGGAGTATGTCTTTCTTATGACTTTGAGCTCCTTAGGCATGTTCAGAACAAGAATAATATAAACAGTTAGATGATGGAAAGCAATTAAGCTTATCAGATTTTATTTTTTTTCTGTCACAAAATCATAAAGCTCTAATGTTAAGTGCACAATTTTAGTCATTTCTTTCATATTTACTAAAATACGTTTTTTAACTGAGATATTCCCAGTTCTAATATTTCAGTTAAACTTTACATGCAGGGAGTTATTTTAATATGTCTTCTGGGATTCTTAAGAAAGAAGACTCTCCTCACCGCACCTTTTAAAAATTACCAGCAACTTCTGGTGTGAAATGTATGAGGAGATTTATTATGCAAGCCAACCTTATTGGCATTACTCAACCAAAAATTTTATAATCATTAATGTATGTGATCACTTTCATAAAGTTATTATTGTCTGTTTCTTTGGGATTTTAGCCTAAATTCCTTATAATTTTCTATTACATTTTCATGATTAGAAGGAGCTGTGAATTGGTATAAGTTGAACTGATGTAATGTTTATCTTAGAAAATATTGACCTAATAAAATAGTGGGTTTCTTTTTTTTACTATTTTTGGAAAAGCAGACAAAAAACTTTTTGTGTGTGCCTAGAAGAACTGAAATATAGACCAGAGATATGGGGCGGGGGTAAGGGTGGAGAGGGTGAGAGGATTTACCAGAGACAGAGTGGGGAACAGGACAGGCAGATTTACTGAAACACACTGCTGAGGGGAACAGCCGGGAGACAGGAGAGGTCTGCTGTGCCATGTGGGTTGCTCCCTGGCCAGGGATCAAACTCAGGCTATAGTGGTGATTGCACTGAGACATAACCCCTAGGACACCAGAGATGAAACATAAAAAATTGTTCATTATCAAAGAAGTTAGTTATTGATTTCTAAGTACATATTTTAAAGAAGTATAAAATGGGGGCACCGCAGTTAAAGACAGCACTATCAAACTATTGCCAGCCATTGCAGCATGAGTTTGATTCCCAGAGTTCCATTCCCAGTCAACCAGGGAGCTACCCACATGGTGCAGCAGACCTCTCCTGTGTCCCCGCTGCTCCCCTCAGCAGTGTATTTAAGTAGATCCACCTGTTCTGCTTCCTACTCTGTCTTTGGTGAATACTCTCACACCCTCCCACACCTCTGGCCTATACCCCAACTCTTATATGCATAAATAAACAAATCTTAAAAAATAAATAGGTATAAAATGAACTGTTATTAATTTAAATTTAATTTAAGGTGCATGCAAATTACTTAGGGATCTTTATCAAAATTTAGATTTTGATTCAAAATTCAGATTTGATTCAATGTGTCTGGGGTGGAATTCAAGCCTTTGCATTTCCAACAAGTTCCCAGTGATGCCAGTGCTGTTGGTCCTGGAATAGCACTCTGAGTAAGAAATAAATTATAAAATATTTCATATAATCTGTAATAAAAAATACAGAGAATTTACTACTACTACTCTTAAGAGCCTGTTCCAGTTGTTCATAACATAGTCAGGACATATTCTCCAAATAGCTTTGTAAGAATATGGAACAAGCTTACACTAAATTTATTTTCTCACTTGAAACAGAAAACACATATTCATATAATTGTTTTAGATTATTAGGTCTCCTCCCACCCCGTCTTTTATTTTCTTCTCAACATCAACTTCCTTTAGTATTTCCATATATTTTTTTCTTTATTACCTCAGTTTTAACTTCAGGTAATGTATGTTCTTCAGTAGGTGAAACCAGCCTCTCTCCCCACACCCCACTCCCTTCATTTCCTTTTCTTTCTTACTTTTTCTTGATTTACAACTTTTTGGGGTTTTAGAGGTGTAGGATCCCCACTTTCAGGTGTTGTGCAAGCAACGACCGTGCAATCTCAGCACCCTGTGATGGGCACGTTGGCTAGGCCAGTCCTGCCTGTGTCACAGTCACCCCATCGGTTGGGGCAGATACTCCCTCCCCGTGGTCATTCCCACACCAGCCTAAGGGCATGAAAGTGATGCGGGAAATGTGTCCTTTGGCGATGGTGTGAGGGTTATTTTCACTAGCATCTTCTCCATGATGTCCATATGTGTATGCGTTAAGTACTTTATTTGAACCACCTCTAGTGTATAAATATCTACTTTCTTACAAAAGCATTTTCTTTGAGTATGAGTCTCCTAGCTGGAGTTCTTAGTTGTTTTTGTCATATAGACCATATCTACAAAATACTGTCTTCCCGAAGCATTGAGCCCAGTTTCTATGCAGGGAAAACTTTTCTTCCTTTTGGTTTATGTAAATGGAGGTCAGTTACATAATAGCATTAAGAGATGCAAATGATAAACACTTGGGAACAAGCTCAGCTGACTCTAGTAAGCATGCAGTTTAACTGGTATTAACATTTATATATGGGAGTAATTTTTTTTTAATCTTAGAGCAATCGGTGTAAACATAATGTTTTATAGGAAGAAAATAGGGAAATTCAATTTCTCTTATTAAATGTAGTCCCTTACATGGAGATTGGATAAGAGAATTTTAGTGAACAGCATACATTTAAAAAATACTGATTTCTGAATCTACATCTTTTGTTTCTGCTATGCCATTGTCCTCTCTTCTCTTTTTTTAGGGTTTGTCCCATGCTTTAAAGTTGAAAACTCAACCTGTACTTTTTTTTTTTTTTTTTTTTTGGCTTGGTACTTAGGGAGCCAAACTTCAGAGTCATGCTTTCACTGTAGTTTATGTATTTGACATGGGTGCTGATGGTTATTTATCTAGCCTAAAAATAACGGAAGTTTAAGAATTTATGGACTACATGCTCAGTGTCATTTTATTATGTTCACTTGATATGTTGTAAAATTTCATAAACAAGGGTGTTTTCCTTTAAAGGGTATGATAGTAATACTTAATATTTCAGGGGATCATAGAGTTTTAGAGTTTGAAGCCAATTAGAGATTATATAATAACATCATTGTTACTTTTATCGTGAAGAAATTGAATCTCTGAGGATTTTGTGACATGTTTTAACTCATATTGCTGTAGAGGCAAAAGTGTAAATAGAATCCTGAGTAATTTATTTTAAACTACTACTTGTTATTTCAAAACTACTGAATATTTTGAGATTTATGTGCAGAACATGACAAAAGTTTCAGTATTATTTTTGTACTTTTTTTATTATGTACACTTGACCAGAATACAGCATAATTATTTGCTATTTGTGTATATTATGAGATAATCGCTATAGTAAGTCTAATTAACATTTGAAACCATAGGTACAATTTCTTTAGCAATGTCTAAATTTGTAGTAAAGTAAGGTTAACTGCAATCAAAATGCTCTACAGTACAACCCAAGAACTTATTTTATAACTGGAACTTGACATTTTTTTTTACCCCTTTCACTCTTCTTACCTTACCACTTACTGCCTCTGACAATGATTAATCTGTTCTCTTTATCCATGAGCTCGGTTTCTTTTCTTTTCTCTTTTCCTTTCTTTTCTTTTTTGCTTTTTCTTTTCTTTTCTTTTCTTTTCTTCTCTTCTCTTCTCTTCTCTTCTCTTCTCTTCTCTTCTCTTCTCTTCTCTTCTCTTCTCTTCTCTTCTCTTCTCTTCTCTTCTCTTTTCTTCTCATATATAAATGAGATCATATGGAATTTATCTTTAATTTAATTAACTGTGGGGTAATATTCTTAGGTTCATTGATATTGTTGCAAATAACGGCATTTCCTTTATTTATGGCAGAGCAGTAGTCCACTGTGTATATGCATTGTGCATTGTATTTTTCTTTATCGTGTTCATTCACTGATGAATGGTTTGGTTGTTTCCCTATTTTGACTATTGTAAATAATGCAGTTATGAACATGGGGTGCTTCTATCTTTCAAGTTAGTATTCTCATTTTCTTATGTATGCACAAGTGGAATTGCTGGATCATAAAATAATTCTATCTTTAATTTTTTAGAAACCTCTGCTGTTTTCCGTAGTGGCTGCACTAATTTATATTTCTGACAGTGTGCAAGGGTTCTCTTTTCTGCATACCCTTTCCCACACTTAACATGTCTTGTCTTTTATATAGGAGCCATTCTAATAGATGTGAGGTGTTAACTCACTGTTGTTTTTTCTTACATTTCTCTGATGATAGTGATGCTGAGCATCTTTCCAAGTCCCTGTTGGTCATCTGTATGTATTCTCTGAAAAAGTATCAGTCTAGATCTTATGGATTTTCAGTTTTAATCAGATATTTTTGTTATTCAGATGTATGAGTTCTTTATACATTTTATATGTCAACTCCTTGTGAGATATTTGATTTGCAAATACTTTCTTCCATTATTTAGGTTTCCTTTAATTTTGGTAATGGTTATATTCTACTTATTTACTTTTTTGCTATGCAAAAGCTTCTTGGTTTGATTAATAGTTGCACTGGTTGATTTTTACCTTTGATGTCAGTTCCAAAACATCTTTGCCACTACCGATACCAAGGAGCTTGCTTCCTATATTTTCTACTAGGAGCTTCATAACTTTAGGTCTTATATTCAAATCTTTAATTCATTTTGAATTTTTTTTATGGTATAATGTAGAGTTGAGTTTCATTCTTTTAGATGTTGCTGTCCAGTTTTCCCAACACCACTTACTGGAGAAATGGTCCTTTCCCCTTTGTATATTCTTGGCTTCTTTGATGCAAATTAATTGACCATATATGTGTGAGTTTGTTTCTGGACTTTCAGATATAGTCCATTGATCCATGTTTCTGTTTTTATGACAATACCATGCTGTTTTGATTATTACAGTTTTGTAATGGAGTTTGAAGTCAATGACCATGTTGTCTTCAGCTTAGTTCTTTTTTTATGACTTTGTTTGCTATTTGGGGTCTTTTTAGCTCCCAGGTAAATTTTAGGATTGCTTGTTCTGTTTCTCTGAAATTATTTTTATACTCAAATACTGCCATATGATGAAAACTCCTTTCTGAGAGGAAAGATTAAATAGATCTAGAAATGTACGCTAGAAGTTTCGTCATATTTACTTAATTCTTATTTTAGGGTGTGTGTAGGAAATACTTTTAGCTATCAAAATACCATCTCTTTGATTATTCCATTTCTATTTGAATTATAAATATTTCTGATTACTGCCATTAGAAATCTTTGAAATCCTTATGACTAGATTTTTAAACCAGAAGGTATTAAAGTTACTTTGTAGTCAGACAACCATGAAAACTGTTCTGTATTTCACTTTTTTCAGTTCCTCTCTCTTCCTTTCCTCTCTCTCAGTTCTTCACCCTATCTTTTTGTGGTGTTTTTTTTCCTTGCTTTTTTGCCTTAATGTGTAATGTTAAGGGAATCATTAATAGTGTACCGTGGCATAGCCATTATGTCATTTAAATGTCACAAATGTGTATATGACTGGCATTTTAGAAAGTTGGTTACTATTTCCGTGTGTATTATGAATAATTTTAAGAGGAAGAAACTATTAGTAGCATATATTTATAAGTTTCTATTTTTTATTATGAATCAATCATATGTTTTGATGAAATATAAATAGCTTTGTAGCAAAGATTTATTCTAAAAGCAGTTCAATATTTTAAGATTTTCTGTTGTTTCACCAGCCTTTTAGGTCACTGGATATATTCAAATGCTCTCTTGAGCTTAAAATTAGTCTTCTCAATTTAAATTTAATTCAATTTTATCCAGGGGATCAGGAACATTTTAAAATTAATTCTATACCTATACCTTTTTTTAATTTATTTTTTTTTATATTCCCCATACAATTACAACCCCCTTATTTTGACCCCAGTCCCTCCTTTCCGCGCCCCCACCCCCCATAGAGTTGTCTCTGGTTCATAGTTGTTTGTTGATTTTGATATTTTCTTTCTTATAGTTATTCTTTTTCCTGGTCCCTTATTTAAGTTTTCTAGATTCCTGCTATGAGTGAGACCATCCTGTATTTTTCTTTTCCTTTCTGGCTTATTTCGCTGAGCATGATCCCTTCCAGCGCCATCCATGTTGCTGCAAATTGAATTGCATGTGTTTATCTTTTTTGAATGCTGAGTAATATTCCATGGTGTATATGTACTACATCTTCTTGATCCAGTCATCTATTTTTGGGCATTTGGGCTGTTTCCAAGGCTTAGCTATTGTAAATAGTGCTGCTATAAACATAAGGATGCAGATGCTCTTTGGAATTGATGTTTCTGTGTCCTTTGGGTAAATACCTAGGAGTAGAATAGCTGGATCATATGGAAGCTCTATGTTTAGTAGGTCCAGAAATCTCCACACAGCTCTCCATAGTGGTTGGACCAGTTTGCACTCCCACCAACAGTGTAGGAGAGTTTCTTTTTCTCCACAACCTCGCCATCATTTGTTGTTGCTAGTTTTTTTAATATGTGCCATTCTCACTGGTGTGAGATGGTATCTCATTGTAGTTTTGATTTGCATTTCCCTGATTAAAAATGATGTTGAACATTTTTTCATATGCCTGTTGGCCATTTGCATTTCCTATTCAGAGAAGTTTCTTTTTAGCTCTTCTGCCCATTTTTTGACTGGATTATTTTCTTTGTTGTTGTTGAGTCTCATCAGCTCTTTGCAGATTTTTGTGATCAGTCCTTTATCATCAGTGTTGTGTGCAAAAATGTTCTCCCAGTCGGTGGGGTTTCTCTTTGTTTTGGTTATTGTCTATTTTGCTGTGCAGAAGCTCTTTAATTTGGTGTAGTCCCAGCTGTTGATCTTTGCCTTCACTATCACTGCTTTGGGTGATGTATCTTTAAAGATGTCTTTGATGTGCATATCATGGAGTGTTTCGTCTATATTTCCTTCTATGTATTTTATGGTTTCAGGTCTTATGTCTAGTTCTTTAATCCATTTTGAGTTGGTTTTTGTGCACGGTGTTGGGTAGTAGTCAAGCTTCATTCTTTTGCATGTAGCGACCCAGTTTTCCCAGCACCATTTATTGAACAAACTTTCTTTGCTCCAATGTATATTCTGTGCTCCTTTGTCAAAGATTAGTTGACCATAAATCTGTGGGTTTATTTCTGGATTTTCTATCCAATTCCATTGGTCTGTGTGTCTGTTCTTGTTCCAATGCCATGCAGTTTTGATGATTATGGCTTTGTAGTATAGTTTGAAGTCTGGGAGTGTGATGCCTCCATTCCTTGCTTTTTTTTTTTTTTTTTTTTCAGAAGAGCTTTGGCAATTCAGGGTTTTTGGTGATTCCATATTTATTTCATCAATAATTGTTCTATTTCTTTGAAGAGTGACATTGAAATTTTTATTGGAATAGCATTGAATCTGTATATTGCTTTTGGTAGGATGGCCATTTTTTTTTTTAAAGATTATTTATTTTTATTTATTTATTTATTTGTTTATTCATTCATTCATTCATTTATTTATTTATTTATACAAGCACTGGGTACAGTCAGAAGCATGGGAGGGTGAGAGAATTCACCAGAACCGGAGCGGGGAGCAGAGCAGGCAGAGGGACCGAAGTACACTGCTGAGAGGAGCAGCGGGCGGCAGGAGAGGTCTGCGCGCCATGTGGGACCCTCCTCTGGTGGCCGGGGAGCAGCCGGGGATCGAACTGGCGCTGCAGAGGCCGCGGGCAGCTTCACAACCCAGCGCTCAACTGCTGCACCACTGGGGAGGCCGATGGCCATTTTTAATAATGTTAATTCTTCCAATCCATGAGCAGGGGATGTCTTTCCATTTCTTTGTGTCTTCTTCTATTTCTTTTAACATTGTTTTATAGTTTTCTTTGTATAGGTCCTTTACCTCTTTTGTTAGATTTATTCCCAAGTATTTGATTTTTTTGTTTTGATAATAAAAGGGATTTTTTTTTTATTTCTTCTTCAGATTTCTATATTTATGCCTTTAAGGTGGTTATTTCTAATACTAAAGTCCATTTTGTTGAAATATATTTAATAAGATATCCGAAGACGTTTACACAAAGGGATTATTAATTTTTATAACTATGAAGTACTTGAAATTTCATGGGTATGAACCATGTTGTGAAGTATAGGTTTTACATTCTTATTTTTCAGATCTGATTATCAGATAAGTTGCAACTGAAATTTGAAGTTTGACATAAGGAAGAAATTGGAATTTTATGAACAACTGTTAGCATAAAAGAGATTGACCAGAATTTTATTGTGTCTCTAAAACATCTTCTCATGAATACCCCTTTTTGTCTTACAGAATTTGTTGCTAATTATACTCTTCTTCATCTCACTGTAGCAATTAATTGTTTCTCTTTTTCCATATGTGAATTAAATAAATACTAGACTGATCACATATACCTTTGTGTAAGGTTCTGTTTTGTCTAAAAATGTTTTTTCCAAATGAAAATTCCTTTTAAATTAAACTTTTTTGCTGACTAGTAACTATTGTCTGCTTCAAATCTTGACCCCCTTGCTTTATTGCTAAACCCACAAATCTAAGTAGGTTTCCCATTCTTGGCTGTTTATTTATTTATTTTAATGTGGCATGTCTCTTAATTTTTCGTATCCTCTTTCCATTTTCTTCCCCACCTGTCAGTTATGTCTTTTCTGTAAGTGGTATTCTACAAGATGGGAGTAATTACATGGGCCACAATATTTGACACAACATACTTTCTTTTAGCTCCCTATTTACCCTAAGTAGAACTTGTTTGTATTCTCATCCATTTGTGACATTTTTTTTTTTTGTAATAGAAAATAGTGCAGAAAGTCTATGTGTCTAACTTAAGTGGGGTTTTAAATTCTTCTTTTTTAATGTCTTTTTTTTTAAATATTTATTTATACAAGAACTTGGGTATAGGCCAGATGCGCGGGAGAGAGAGGATTCACCAGAGACAGAGTGGGGAGCAGAACAGGCAGACTGACTGAAATACACTGCTGAGGGGAGCAGCGGGCGAGACAGGAGAGGTCTGCTGCACCACGTGGGTAGCTTCCTGGCTGACCAGGAATCAACCCAGAGCTACAGAGGCTGCAGATAGCTTCACAGAGTGGCACTTAACCCGCTGCACCACTGGGGAGGCCCGAGTTTTAAATTCTTACAGGAAGAACTAACAACCTGCTTGGGAGGAAGATGTATATAATAAAAACAGAAAAATTGTATGTCTAAATTTTATTAGCTTTGAAAGTAAGATATTGTTAATAGGAACTTTATATGTCTATAGCATATGAACACATATGAATCCATCAAATTAGTCTATCTTTAGAGTGACTTTGTCTCTTTCTTGCAGCTGGTGAGTTCTATGGGTGGTGGTGACACTTAGGTGAAAAGTGAAATAATAATAGCTACCTAATATTTATCTAGTGTTTACTATGTGCCAAGCATTGTATTAAATGCATTATTAAGAATATCGAGTTAATTCTTACTACTACCCACTATCATAGATACTGATATTTTCTCCATTTTACTGGTGTGGACATTGAGACTTTCAGAGGTGAAATAGCTTTCTGAGGATTGTGTAACTATTAATAGAAAGACACAGAGCTTGAATTTGAATTTGGGTCTTTCTATCAGAGCCTATTTTCTTCTTCACTTAGTCTACTTTGTTGCACAGCACTTCTCAATCATTTTAATATTACATCCTACATAGGAAATGTTAGTGTGTCCTTTTCTAACATAGTTGGAGAAAATGACGGAGGCTTCTTATGGCTGCAAACCACTGATCTGGAGGCTCTGGGTACTCTAGAGTTCTCCCCCCAGGTGAGAATGAAATTAATATCTAAATTGTATTATTCAGCCATTTGTGGCAGTTAGACCAGTTGGGAAACTGTTCTACACTACAGTGTCTCCCTAGACGATGAGAGGTGAGAGGTAACTCTCCCTTTTCAGAAGAGCACAGAGCCTCCAGCCTTCCTCATCACAGGGAGGTCGTGAGAGTTTGGATTGGTGATATGTTCTCAGTTCTGTTATTTCCTCATTCTTTCTATTTTTTCTATGTTATAGTATAAAGACACAATTGATAGTTGAGTTTTGTTCATTCAGGAAAGATTTATTAAGTATTTGCTATGTGGAATGCTCTGTGCTTTGACAGTTAACAAGCCTCACCATCTGCAAGAGGACATGCTCTTTGTTGCTATGGAGTCGGGATGTGTGGCTCCTCCCTCTCAAGTCCTCAAGTTCATATGTGGAAATCCTAACCTGATGATATTGAGAGATGGTGATTAGGTTATATGGGTAGAACTCTCAAACTGAGATTAGTACCCTAATAGAAGAGGTCCCAGGGCGCTCCTTGTTCCTTCTTCCATGAGAGGACACAGCAGAAAGGCAACATCTGTGAACCAGAACATGGACTCTCAGCAGACACCAAATCTCCTGGTGCTTTGATCTTGGATTTCTCAGTCTCCAGACAATGAGAAATAAATATCTGTTATTTATAAGCTACCCAGTCTGTATTATTTTGTTCTAGTAGACAGAATGAACCAAGGTATTTGTACGTAGATTACTTTCATGTGGCATGTCAGGTGTGATAACATAGTGGTGTGACAACATGTGATGAACAAGAGTTCACAAATTGATTGTTTTTACATATGTAGTAAATGGTTCCCTAAAATAGTAGCATCTTATCCAAACCTTGGAAGATTAATAGAATTTAAACACAAGAGGTCACAACATTGGTGATGAGTTCAATAATGCAGGCAGAGCAACGGTATAAGGAAAGACTTAAGAGGTTAGGAAGCTAAAGAACTATGTTTATGTGTTAAAAAGAAAATGGGGGGGGCCTCCCCTGGTGGCGCAGCGGTTGAGTGCTGGGCTGGGAGGCTGCCCACAGCCTCTGCAGCACCGGTTTGTTCCCTGGCTGCTGGCGAGGGTCCCACAAAAAAAAGGGGGGAGGAGGAGAGAGAACCTTTTTTTGCCTGTGGTTTCTTCCAGTCATTCCCTCATTACTTTTTCCTCTTTCCAGTCAAATTCTCAAATGAAGTGTTCATGTTTAATGTTGGCTTTCTTATCTGCTGTGGTAATGTGATGTCTACTGATTTCTCACTGAGAGCATCACATACCCTGTAACGAAGTCTAATTATTACCTTAATCTTCATGACAAAGTCTCCCAACTTTATGGTACTTTTTACTGCTTCTCCTCTCTTGAAATACTCTTTCCTTCGTCTCCCTAGAATCATGCTGTCGGGATACTTCTCCTGTCTGTCTATTCATTCCCTCATCTTGTCTTTCTCATCCCATCCCTTGACTGTTCACATATTCAATATTCTTTTCTAGGACTTTAGCTTTTCTTTCTCTTTATTTTCTCTGTGGGTAATGCTCCAGTTGGAAGTTTGGCCATCATTCCAATCTTTTCTTTTCAATTACCAAACTATTCAATCGCCAAGAGCATTTTACCTTTGTGAAATATTTTGAAACCCTGAGACTCTCTCCATTCCCCCTTCTGGTGCTCTACTTCAGTGATCAAGGTACCATCGCCTCAGCTACCACGACTACCTTCTGATGAGTCTTCCCTCTTTACTCTCTCCTGACCTACTCATTTCCCAGCTTGAATGAGAGACAGCAGTCTGATCCTGTGCTTCCAGTTTAAAGCCATTCAGTGAATTACTTTCCCTCATAGTAAAATCTAAACTCCTTGACTTTGGTCATTTGTAATCTGAGGCGTTTTAAAAGTCTGGTCTCTTTCAGGTGATCAGTATACAGAAATTGTTGTTTGAATTTGAATATTACTTAGTAATACGTGATCTTACATAAGTTGTCTTCCTTCTGTCTCAGTTCTCTGATTGTAAAAATGTAGTTGACAGGGGCCTCCCTGGTGGCACAAGGGGTTAAGCACCACACTATGAAGCAAGCCGCAGCCTCTGCAGCACCAGTTCCATCCCTGGCCAGCCAGGGAGAAACCCACATGGCGCAGCAGACCTCTCCTGTCTCGCCCACGGCTCCCCTCAGCAGTGGATTTCAGTCATTCTGCCTGTTCTGTTCCCCACTCTGTCTCTGGTGACTCCTCTCACCGCCCACCCACCTCTGCAACCACCCCCATCTCTGGCCTGTACCCCAGCTTTTGTATGCATAAATAAATAAACTTTCAAAAAAATATATTCTGCAAGTATAATAGTCAATGTTCAATTGAAAAACAAAGGACATTTTACAAGTGGTATTGTGTTACCTCAGGCATTTTCTTTTTAAGTGACATTCTGAATTATATTGAAAAAAGCTTGTGTTAAATGTCTATTTAGTGGCTTTTGTAATTTTGCAGATGTAAAAAAAGAACTTATATTTATTGACAGTTTAGAAGTTCTGATCAGGGCCTCCCTGGTGGTGCAAGGGGTTAAGACACAACCTATGAAGCTAGCCTCTGCATGAGTTTGAGTTCAGTCCCAGCAAGGGAGCTAACCCCCATGGCGCAGAAGACCTCTCCTGCCTCCCCCGCTGCTCCCCCCAGCAGTGTGTTTCAGTCAATGTGTCTGTCCTGCTCCCCACTCTGTGTCTGGTGAATCCTCTCACCCCCCGCACCTCTGGCCTGTACCCCAGTTCTTGTATGTATAAATAAATACATCTTTTTGAAAAAGAAGTTCTGATCAGAACTGATTAAATCTGACTCTATAAGCTTAGCACATTTCATTGGTAGTAGAACATTGGGCATGGAACTCTTCTTTGAAGATTTGGAATGCTTATTATAATGGGTTTTTATTTAATTTGTGACAGGCTTTATATAGTGTTAACATCAAGGATTTTATTTTGAAAACCAAACAGATTAGAATCTCATGTGAGGATGGATGGGCTTTTGTTGCTACCTCTATAGCAATTACCCTGATAATTTCACTGGAAAAGATTATTACCAGTCATCTCAATTTTAATTTGACATCAGTCATACCATTTGCACAGTTTATTTTGTATTCTTTTTTTTTTAAAAATCTTTAATCTTGATGCTTTTTGTAGTAGTTTGTCTTCACAGGTCAAAACTATGAAAAATTTAAATTTTCAAAATGTATAATCTCTTGTTCTTTTTATTTCTTTGATAAGGAGATGATAAAATATGTTCTAAACTTCCAATATACAGACAACACAATTCACAAGTTAAGTGAGCTTTTTCAAGGAAATTTGACTTAGTACTTGTCACTAATACCAGACAAAGGAAACCTGGTTTCTTTGATGATTGTTCTTACATTTATATTAGTTAGTATATTTGTATTTCAGCTTACTTGTGAGCCTCCACTGGCTTTTAATAATATTTTGAAAGTAAAAGTGTTGAACATTGGGTTAATATCTTTTTTCCACTATTTATATCTGTATAAGTAATTTTTTGTGTATACTTTCTGACATTTTTAGCTTGAATTATGAGTGGCAAAAAATGTACCTTAACTTTTTTTTAATACATCTTGAACATAAATTTAGCAATTTTGTAGTGAAATGAGCACAGCTTTAGAATTAGACTAATCTGGACTTAGATTGCACTTTCATCAGTTAACAGTTGTGTAACCTCAAGTAATTTATTTAGTCTTTTGAAGCTTTTTTCTTTATTCATAAAATGCCAATAATTTCTCCTTTGCGGATTGTGTTGAGGATTAGAGACTCGTCAAGCCAGTCTGGTTTGAGGCCCCTTTCAGTGCCTTAAACTCAGTAAATACTCAGTAAACTGTGGGGATTGTGCCACTTCTATTAAGAAAGATGTTTTATTTCTTTTGTGAGAAAATATGTTCAATCTTGTGGGAGTCATTAACGTTAATCCCCAAATATTTACAGACTGCGCCCCTTTGCCCATCACCACCTTGGATCACGTGGTAGGATTGCAATTCACTGGCCCTTAAAAGCGGTGTGTGTCACTTCTGGGCCCATGTTTTAAGACCCTTGAATCAGATGCTGTACCCCAGGTTGCTCGCTTACTGGCTGAGGAGCTGCCTGTCAGCCTAGGCTTCCGAGTGACTGCAGTGAACAGCGAAGCGCAGAGCTCTCCTGCTGAACTTGCAGTATTAGTTTATTAGAAATCAACTTGTAATATGCACTTTGATTTAGGGGTTTGTTCCTTATGCTCCAAACCCATATCTCCAAACCCATATCAAGTAGTGTAGAACTACCTGAAAATTGTGATATTTATGTGACTAAACAAAGTCTTTACCTTTCATAAAAGAAACTTTGACCTTTTAGAAAACACAAAGTGTTTATGCTCCTTCTATTACTCACAGTTAATCTTGAGTACCTTTGAGATACATTTTATAAAATGTTGTAGGTAAAAGGTTAGTTGCAATTTGAAAGTTAAATTCTTTTTTTTATTATTTTAAAAAAATTTTTACATCATTGCTCATTTTTAAACAATATTTGTTTCCCCCCACCCCCTCAGGTGTAGTCCCCATAGAGTTTCCTTCCCTGATGCACCCGTGCACCATCACCTCAGTCCCCTGTGCTCCTTCCTCCCTCCCTTCCTCCCTCTGATCCCTCTCCCTCCTCCTGCCCTGCAGGATGTCTCCGGTTTATAATTGTCTGTTTGTTTTTGTTTTGTCGTGTTGTGTTTTGTACTGTTATTATTTTCTTACACTGATGTCTTATTTGGTTCCCCTATATTCCTGCTATAAGTGAAACCATCCGATGTTTTTCTTTCTCCTTCTGGCTTATTTCACTGGGGTTAATTTCTTCTAGCTCCATCCATGTTGCTGCGAATGGCATGAGTTTATATTTTATTGCTGAATGAGAATGCTTGTAGAGGACTGTGGGAGTAAACCTTTCGGCTTCATTATGAGTAGAGCACCCCAGGTCTGATAATACCAATAGCAAGAATTGCTATTTATCATCATTGAACAGCACACCATAGATTCTGAGAGGAAGGTTAGAAACTATAAATTAAGATGAATGGTATTGCATACTAAATGGCTAGTTGTTGCTCAATCTGAGCACCAGCTTTGCCTGCTTTTGGGGTTGGGAGAGACTAAAGCTTAGTTGATTTGAATAGTTTTGACTACAGTTGTGCAAATGTGCACCATTTGCTAGCTGCTTAATCTTGAGCAAGTGCTTAAATACTCATGGCTTTGTTTTCTTACTTTAAAATGGGCATAATAATGCTTACTTGATGAAGATAATGTATATGAGGTAGCACATTAAATATTAGGTATTCTAACACTAAAAAATCTTGACATTATATATGTGTTTTTGACTTAGAAGTTGCTAGAAATATTAATGTTCCTATCACCCTTTTGTTAACTGTATTTGTTCAGAAAGGTGGTATTATTGCATTATCAAGAACTTCTTTCATCTGTGTAATTTTAAAAAGGAGTAACACTGTTCTTTTCTTGTGAACAATATTCTTTATAAAGTCCTTTTTTGTTTTCCTTAATAGCACATAAAACTCACTGGATCATGAGTTTCTTGAAAAGCATTAACTTAATTTCCATGGCTTATCAGAGCGCCCTATTAAATCATGTCTTTATTGCCTTCTGTAGTGTAGGTCCTCAATATACAGTAGATTGAATTAAATTTCTTCTTTAATTATCCAACATATAGTGACCATGCTCGTACTTATACATATGAACTCTGCATATGTAATATTATAAATTCTTGTTTCCTTATTTAAGATTCCCTGAATATTGTTGCCCCATGAGAGAAGAGGCACTATCAGCTGAAATTGCAGAAGAGCTTAAGAAAAACCCACAATTTAAATTTATTCTAATCTGTTGGAGACATTGTATACATTATTGATTCTATGGCAGTGACAACATTTATAGATTTAATAATACATTGGTTGAAACATATTGGGTGACAAATGTCAATATAAAAATGTTTAAAACCCCCTCTAGTTTAATCTTAGAAATAAGCTTGCTTTATGTTAGAGTAGCCCTGTAATATTTCTTATGAATTTCTTATTGTGAATGTGTCAGACATTCTTATAATTGGAACTTTAAGTTCTTAAGCAGTTAATTCCCTAGATTAGCATATAAAATGTCGCTACATTACCCAGGAAATTATCCATTGTTCTGTGGTAGCGTTATAAATATGGGGTTATTATTTTAATGGTATAATAATCACCAGGATTTTGTAACAATAAACAGAGTAATGTATGCATGGTATAAATCTTAATGTATGCGTGGTATAAATCTTAAGAGTGTCATCTTTTAAGAAATATTTAATGGAAGATGTTCTTCCAAAATGAACAACTCTCAGGCCAAAGACATATTTGTTTAATGAAGTACTTGCTGTTGTTTTATAACTTTGAATTTATAAGGTGTACTGTATTTACACATGCAGTTTCTTGGATGGCATGCTCATTATATAATACCAGGCATTATTCTGGTAGTAATGTCTTACAATGGGGAAGAGAAGAAAACACTGTGTTTTTAATACTTTTTTTTTTTAAAGCTCTCTCTATTTATGTATACAAGAACTGGGGTACAGGCCAGAGGTGTGGGGGGTGAGAGGATTCACCAGAGACAGAGTGGGAAACAGAACAGGAAGGTTGACGGAAATATGATGGTGAGGGGAGCAGCGGGTGAGTCAGGAGAGGTCTGCTGCTCCATGTGGGTTGCTCCCTGGCCAGCCGGGAATCAAACTCGTGCCACAGTGGCTGCGGACAGCTTCATATGTTGTGTCTTAACCCCTTGCATCACCAGGGAGGCCCTGTGGTTTTTACATTTTAATGAGAATAATTTAAAGATTTTATAATTTAAATGATTTTATAATTTTCTCTTAAAATGTGAATTTTTTCCGGGGGCCTCCCGCAAGGGGTTAAGTCTTAGCAGTATGAAGTAGCCATTGCAGCATGAGTTCCATCCCCGGCCAGGGAGCTAACCCACGTGGTGCAGCAGACCTCTCCTGTCTCCCCGCTGCTCCCCTCAGCAGTGTGTTTCATTAGATCCGCCTGTTCTGCTCCTTGCTCTGTCTCTGGTGAATCCTCTTACTCCCGACATCTCTGGCTTATATCCCAGTTCTTATATGCATAAATAAATAAAAATAAATCTTTTAAAAAACTAAATAAAAAATGAGCATTTTCCCCGTCTTGCATATTAGAATTATTTATTTAGACTTCAAGTATTTAGTAACAGTAACAATGTTTAGATTCAAACTCAATCTTATCTTCCTGAATATTAATAATATGTAGCATCATATTAATTGTATAGGGACAACAAGTTATCTCTATACAAGAACTGAGATTCAAACTACATATGAGTTGGGTGAACATCTGAGTCCATATGTGCTATCTGGAAAACAGCCATTTACAACTAAAACATTTCCTCATAATGTTCATTAACTTTCTATAGAAAGAGTGCTTTATACTTATATCAGCTTTTTTAGAAGGAGGAAATTTAGAGCTAGCACAGATAATATTTACTGCTTGTTTTATAGACCATTAGTGAGAAACTCAGCCAGAAGCCAAGATTTGTAGTCTTACACATCTGGTCATGATGATTTTGGAATCTTTACACTCTGATGAGATGTCTTTGTTATGACTTTAGAGTATTTTTTGGCCGACTCATTGAGCAGGTATGGAAACAAATCTTGAATCAGACCAAGTTTCTATCATGCATGAAGAATACTGGATTCTTTTCTTCCTGAAAGAGGAAAACAATTCTTTGAATGGTCGTGTTATATAAATGGAATGTATTACTCTTATATGTTTTCTCCTCTCCTCATCTTCCGTAAACAGGAAATCTGTTTCCTTTCATTTGAATGATACTTTCATTATACTTAGGCCAAATTTTGATAAGGACCTGAAGACTTCTTGTGTTATGCATAGTTTATAAAATATTAAGACATTCCTTAAAAACACATCTAACCTACTCAGCTTTCATTTTGATATAATACTTAAAGAAAATTAAAGACATCCTCAACCTTAAAAAAATAATTTTAGGTCATTTATATAATGTGCCAAGTAGTCTATTATAGATTATCTGTGATTAAAAACAGGAGAACAAGGTATTTTGTAGTTCATTTCATCCTGTGTCATTGCTCATTATTAAACATTATGCAAAACATAGCAGTGGTTATTATAGACATAGAGGGGATATATTTCTCCTTGGGTATTTTCCCAGTTTATTCAAGGTGTTCCTTGAGTTACTAGAAAATCATTTAAGATCTTTTATATGCATTAATCCTAAATTATTGAATATGTAGACTTAGAGTTAAAAGTTTTTATTGAAAGCCTTTCTGTTTTTGAACAAAGATTGAATCTTTTCCATGATGACTCAGTGTAATGAAAAAAGAAATATTTATTTTGAGGATAAGCCAATTTATATATTATTGGACGTAACACAGACCACCCACACTTGAAGCCTACTGTTTATAGTTAAAGATCTTAAACTACATATGCTCTTGATGAGTGAGAACTATCTTTGTTCCAACTAGAAAAATTTATGTCTACAATGTAATAATAATAATTTCATGTTTCTCCCCTGACCCTTGGCTAGTAAAATTCTGTCAAGTAGATTATTTCATTTCCACAGGGGAAAAGATTCCTTTGGACCTCACTAATGATAACATTACTAAATTTCATCTGTTAAAGGACTAATGTTTAATATTGTTGGAAAACATTAGTGTTGTTTTGCTTTCAAATATACATAAAATATGTCAGTTTCTTATATAAAAATGTATGGGTGTATGTGTATATATGTGGTTATGCATGTATCTATTGATACAAGTAGGTGGATACACCCAGAATGTATCTATACCTCGTACACACAGAATGTGACTAATTCATTCATAGTACAACATTTGTAGTTATATGGGAAGCTTTATTCTCTGCTCAACCTTTAAATTTCAGAATTTTTCAAAGATTGGTTATAGGTTCTTGTGTCTGTATTCTCAATGTAAACAACTTAACCCATGTTCTTACCTTTAACTACTGTCTGTTAGAGAGTAGGGAAGGAAGGAAAATTGTGCAAATAGAAATCAGAAGACAGTTCTTGCTGCACAATTGGTAAACCCATTTTACTAGTTTTGTTACTGTTCTTTATTTTGTTGTTTGTGGAAACCTGATCAGAGCTTTTGAGAGTAGATTTTACCTATATTTAAACTGTATTCTAGCTGGGTTTGTTTTCCTCCTACCCTAGGTTTAAGATAGCATCTATGTTAAAAAAAGACAATCTGCTTAAGATGCTTGTCTTAATGTTCTTAAGCAGTTTAAAGTCTTTTCCTGTTTCTAAAAATTTCTTCTTAGATTTTCATGTTAAGAGTCATTTTTTATGCTTCAGTTTGTTATATTGATAAGGAGTATATATCCCCAAATTTATTTTTAAAGACTAATTTTAAGGGATCCTCTATGTGTTAAAAGTTATTCCGATTTTTCTAATTTTAACTTTCTAATTGCAGTGAGCCTAAGTCAGTAGAATTTCACTGTCTCTCAGTCCAAATGTTCTCCTAGTGCTTCTGATTTAGAGGTTACAACCTCTATTAATGTGACTAGACAAACCTCTGTTCATACATACCTTATGATTTATGATAGCCTACATCTTTCCATGAATTCATTTTTATTTTACTCACCAAATTGTAAGCCATAAAATGTGAGGATGTATTTTGTGATATACATGACTTGACTCACCAAGTTCTTATAGTTTCATAGGCTTCATCATAAAATTGAAAAAAATCCATGAAACAACATTTTCTAGTAAGATATCAGCCGTCATTATTCTTAGGCTACAGATTTTTGGTAATTAACAAGAACCTTTTTTTTTTTTAAGAGAATCTCATTTTTTCCTTATTTTCCTTATATTCAAATCATAGAAGGGACATATATAAAAGTTTTACAGCTCTGTTTCTCTTAGGTGAACTCTCATTTTAATATATTTATCATGAAACTTGCTGTATCATGTTACTTACCAGTTTACTTTTAGAAAAGTCCTTTGTGAGGGCCTCCCCAGTGGCGCAGTGGTTGAGCGCTGGGTTGCGAAGCTGCCCGCAGCCTCTGCAGCGCCGGTTCGATCCCCGGCTGCTCCCCGGCCACCGGAAGAGGGTCCCACATGGCGCGCAGACCTCTCCTGCCGCCCGCTGCTCCCCTCAGCAGTGTACTTCGGTCCTTCTGCCTGCTCTGCTCCCCGCTCTGGTGAATTCTCTCACCCTCCCACGCTTCTGACTGTACCCAGTGCATGTACAAACAAACAAACAAACAAATAAATAAATAAATATACATGCCTCTTTAAAAAAAAAAAAAAGATTTAAAAAAAAAAAAAGAAAAGTCCTTTGTGATTGCTCCTTGTTGACTATAATCTTTTTTTTTTAAGATTTATTTATTTATACAAGCACTGGGTATAGTCAGAAGTGTGGGAGGGTGAGAGAATTCACCAGAGCCAGAGGGGGGAGCAGAACAGGCAGACCAACAAAATACACTGCGAGGGGAGCAGCGGGCACAGCAGGAGAGGTCTGTGCGCCATGCAGGACCCTCCTCCGGTGGCCGGGAGCAGCCGGGGATCAAACTGGCACTGCACAGGCTGCGGGCAGCTTCGCAACCAGTGCTCAACTGCTTTGCCACTGGGGAGGCCCATCTTGTTGATTATAATCTTTAGAAGAAAAACATCTCCTTGAAAATTTTATATCACCACTTAAAAAAAAAAAAAACACCTGATTGTAAGCATAGCCTTACTGAGTGCAAAAGTAGTTGCCAGCTCCCTAGAGCCTCAGTTTGGTCATATTTACTTTCTACAGATTTCTGTGAGGATTTCATGATTCCAGTATCCATGAAGAGAAGAGAAATCTTTATCACACACCTTATTACTGCCCTGAACTTTAATCTTTAGGAAGTCACTTAACCAGTCATCTGCTAATGGACATTTAAGCTGTTTCCATGTTTTGGCCATTGTGAATAGTTCTGTGAACATAAAGGTGCATATTTCCTTTTGGGTCAGTGTTTGGATATGTTGTTTGGATAAATATATAGTAGTAGAACTGCATGATCATAGGGGATTTCTGCTTTTCATAGAGACTGCATCAATGTATATACCCACCGTGTATAGAGCTTCTCTTTTCTTCACACCCTTTCCAACACTTCTTGTTACCAGTATTTCTGATATAGGCCATTCTCACAAGTATGAAGTAGTTTTTCATTGTGGTTTTGATTTGTATTTCCATAATAATAAATCATGTTGAATGCTTTTTTCATGTGTTTGTTGGCCATCCCTATGTCTTCTTTGGAGAAGTGTCTATTCAACTTTTTTGCCCATTGTTGATTGGATTATTGTTTGTTGTTGAGTTGTATGAGTTCTTTATGTGTTTTGGCTATTAACCCTTTGTAAGATAGATGCTGTACATATATGTTCTCTCAGTTAGTGAACTGCCTTTTTCATTTTTGTGGTGGTTTCCTCCCGATGTATAAAGTTTGTCATGGTCCCATTTATTTTTGCTTTGTTTCCCAAACACATCTCAGATTGATCTCAAAGAATGTATTGCCTATGTTTTCATCTCTCTGTTAATGATTTCATGTATTGTAACCAATGGAATAATCCTCAACTCTTAAAAAAAAAAAGGGAAATCTTGCCTTTTACACAGCATGATGAAAGTTGAGGTGATTATGCCAGTGAAATAAGTGAGAATGTGAAAGTAAATTACTGATGGTTCCACTCATTTGTAGAATCTAAAGAAAGGAAGCAAGCAAACTAACAACAAAACCCAGAAAATATATCTTTTAATTTCTGAGAAGTACATGGTGATAATCAAAGGGAAAGGGGACGGGGAAGCAGGTGGGAGAAATGGGTAGAGGTGTTAATTTTATAGTGGGGCTGCACTAGAACTTTGTGGTATGTAGGTGAGATATAGACATACATAATACATATAATTGTAACCCAATGGTAAATCAATAAAATTTTACATTAAAAAGTCAACATATGTGGGCTACAATTAATTTGTGATTTCTAGAATTGCATTTTCTAGTGTGATTGCCAGCAATTACATAGAGGTATTGAACATTTGAAATGTATGACTCGCCCAATTTTAGTATGCTATAAGTATAAAACAAACACCAGATTTTGAAGACTTAGTAGAGTAAAAGATGCAAATATCTTAATTATTTTACGTGGATTATTTGTTGACATGTGTTGCCTCAAGGGTCTGCAGTGTAAGAAGCTGGGCAGGATGGGGGAAAGATCACTCAGAGTCCATGTGGAGAAATGAGCAGCCTAGAGGGGCTGCGCTGGAAACAATGTGCATCCCTCATTCAAAGGTAGTCTTATATTAACATTGAGGGCAAAGGTACAAGTAGGTAAGTAGGGAGTGTACAAGCATGGGGGGAGCAGTCATTGGGGTGGTAAGCTAAGGTGGAGTGACCAGGGACTGTTATTGCCTGGGGGGCTCCATTCTTCCTGCTAGTTAATGCATATTATCTGTATGCTAATATCTGCCTGCTGTTTTCAACACATCTTGATTTCCCAGCACGTTCCTGTAGTGCCAGGATGAGCCCACTGAGCAGGTTTTCTATGATCCAAGCAGACTGGGCATGTAAAGGACAGTCCTGGAGCCCTCAGTGGCTTTCTCAGGCTTTTATTGAGCTTTACATGTAGTGCAGCAACCAGGTGCCCAGCAGGCCAGGGGGCCAGGAGGCCGGCAGGACCCCAAGTCCCCAGCAAGTCTTCACTCTGGGCCTCTCTCTGGCCTTCTTTCTCGAACCCTTCTCTCTCCTGCCTCTGCTTCACTGTACCAGTGGCCCGTAGAAGTAAACAACACAACAATGTAACAACTGCAGATGCCCCAGCAGACAGGGCAATCCTAATGGAGGAGGGCAGCAAAGCCTGAGAATCACTTACCTGCAGTTCCTCATACCAGGACTCTTGTCCTTGGCTAGAGACCCTGTATAACCCCGCGCCTGGCTGACAGCAGGACTCTAGGTACCAAGACAGTATCCCCAGAACAAAGAGGGCTGGGGAGCTCATGATAATATATTGGATATAGGGCCTCCCCTGGTGGCGCAGCATTTGAGATCTGGGCTGTGAAGCTGCCCACAGCCTCTGCAGCGCCTGTTCGATCCCCAGCTGCCGGCGAGGAAGACCTCTCCTGCCGCGCCCACTGCTCCCTCAGCAGTGTATTTCGTCAGCCTGCCTGTTCTGTTCCCCGCTTTGGCTCTGGTGAATTCTCTCACCCTCTCACGCTTCTGACTGTACCCATTGCTTGTATAGATAAATAAATCTTAAAAATATATATATATATATATATATATATATATATAGGATATATTTGGATAAGTAAAATGTATTAAAATTAATTTTGCATCTTTTTTACCTTTTACTGTGTGGCTACTAAAATACTTAAAATTATATGGATAACTTGCTTTACATTGCTCTTTAACTGTGCTGTTCTAGAAAATATGAAAGTAGTGATGCTCTTGATGTCCCTAGCATTGTGATGATTCTGTAACTATTAATTAGTTTTTATTGCTATGATGTTGAGGGTTCTGTTCTGGATTTTTACAGTGTGCTGTTTGGAATATAGAGCTCTTGGAAAATCCTCTCTGTTCTCAGGGCATTAACCAGTGAAAGAACTTAACCTTTAAACTTTCATTATGCTTATTACATCTTTTCATTTCTGAGGTTGGAACTTCCTGTCGCAACTATTAATCCTGTCTTTATCTTTTCAGTGTTAAAAGCTCACATTTATTGATATCTTAGTGATTCCATTTATTCTATAAAGCTTTTTGCCTTTTGTAGTCAGGGTTCTGTCTTCACTAGAAAAAAGAATGTAAGTAGAAAGAATATACAACTTAGGCTCAGAAGACTTAGATTCTGGTTCTGGTTCTTCTTATTAGCTGAACAGTCCTTGTGAAGATACTTATTTTCCTGAACATCAATAATTTTTTATATAAAATGGATGTCATTGGAATCAAAGTGTTATAGGACAGGGAGAGGGGCAGCCCAAGCCCGGCAAACCTGCCTATTCTAAATGGGTTCTGCCATCCGCCGCATCAACACAAAACATATGAGACTTTAATGGGAAGGATCTTTAATAAAACTAGGAAACAATACAGGTAAGGCAAAGAGTCTAGTTTCTAAATGAAGCACCCAAAGTTACCCGTCCCCTCGTGGGTAAAAGTCCATCCATATGGGATCGGCCCAGAACAAGGCCCCAAAGCCTGCTAAAAGTCTAAAGCATCTTCCAGTGGGGACCCACAGCAAAGGGTCACAAACAACCGGACAAGCCCGGAAGGAAAAGAGCAAAATCAACATCAAGATAAAAGCTGCCATTGTCACCTCCCCACAGGTCTCACCCACATCTGTGTCACCCAGTCCACGACCAAAAAACAAGCGCAGTTTCTTCACGTGTCTCTAGGCTCCATGCACCTCCTCCAGGTCTCCTTCTGGCTCCATCCTGCTTCCTTCCTCTGTCTCTTCTTCAGCTTCTCCCCTTCCTGCTCAGCTCCACCCTCCCTTGGGTGGGGCAGGGAACCTCCCCCTTTCCTGGGGACCACCCTGTTGCAAAAGCACCATACACATATTATTACCCAGCCATTTCTTATTCAGAGGTCTTTTCAATTTTCTTACTACAAGTAATTGACTTCAAGGATACTATACTTTCCTAGTATTCGTTATTCCTTGCTGTTTATTTTTGATGTTTTAGATGCTCTTTTTCTCTTATCCACTGATAATTTGTGATTCTATTAATCTTTAATCATTCTAACAGACAGGAAAATAGAACAAACCTAATCCTCACAAAATGGAAATCATCACTTGGAAGTTGCATACAGATATTTCAAAACTGAGACCATAAATTCAGTAAAAATGTTCCAGCACCAATATTCATATCAATAGATATGAATGAAATTGAAGAAATTTATTTTGTATTGTCTAGGGAAACATCTCTAAACCAGCCTTTAGAGTGGGTTGAAGGGGCGCTAGCAACAGTTCAGTCGCCCTTTGCTTCCCAAGCTAGAAATATGAACCCTTCTCAATGTCTGATTCTTTTTCCCTTAGGGCCAGACTCTATTCTGCCAGCTACTCCCTTTACTGGCAGGCAAATCTAAATATGGTAATTGTGAATGTGCTGTGACTCTCAGGGCTTAATACACTTATTTCAAATGTCTTCATAAATGTGCCTTTTAATAGTCTCTTCCACTTTCCTCAAAGCTTTCCTCTGTATACACCTTTCTGCTCTTAGCTCCCTAGTGCTTTCCGCTATGCTTGTCTGACTCAGGTCCCACCAGGATACCCCTAACTTCTGACATTTGGACTTAACTTTTTTAAAGAAAGGTCACAATATACTAAATATTTGGCTGTCTCAGTGGTCTTGTGGCAACTACTGTATACAGATTCAAGTGTAATATTAGTGGCAGGAATGAATGAACTCGAGAAATAAAAAGCTTATTTTCAACTCCATGTCTTCATAGTAAAACTAGACAAGACAGTTAGTTATAAAATATGTTTGTTAAGTATACTGGTTTCTAAAAGAGTCTTTTTTTCTCTGAAGGAATTCTAAGAGGTTTCTGTTGTATTTCTAGGGCAAATAACCTTTAGCCTTTACTTCATCTTTTGTTTCATTTAAATGAATGAATATTTGAAAAGCTCTTGTCTCCATTTTCCTATTTAAAAAAAACAAAGGACTCCTGTAGTTTTCCTATTTTAAAAAAATGTGACTGTTACTATTATATTGGTAGTTTTATTTTAAGCTAAATTTGAGGATGTTATTATCTTCTGTCCAGCTGTATGGTTGTTTTTTGTGTTTTCACGTAACTTCCTCCTCCCCTCTTCTTTAGCCTCTTGGAATTTTTGTCTCTGATGCTTGAATTCACTTCCTTTTTTCCTACAAAAATGAGGTGCAGAACAAGACATGGCTTGGAGTCAAAAGTAAATTCCTGCTTGTAAGAGCTAGCAACCATTACAAGCTCTTTAAGACCCAAACCTGCCTATCAGCTTGGCTGTTGGGTGTTTTGGGAAAAAGCACTGGACTAACTCTTAAGAATCTTGAGTTTTAATGCCAAAAATGAAAAAAAAATCACTCTGTGTATTAAGAATTTGTCTGGTAAGATACTGAAAATTTAAAATATAGCTCAAACATAAATTTTTAGAATACAAAATACATTTTCCACCCATTTCGAGTCAGGCTAGTTTGGGTTTAGTTTCCTTCCTATTTTCCCCTGTTATGAAGCTCCACAGGGACGCCTAATTAAAGCGTGTTTTCTACATTTTAAAATAATAATATTGCTTTTGACTCAGCAGTATTTCAATTTACATATGCAAAGGAAACTATGAAATTACAAGGAATGGAAACCATCTAGGATGGTATTTAAGGAGGAAATTAAGATGTACTAGAACTACTTAGAATGTGCCCATACACCAGTTTTACCCATCTTTTAAAAGAATAGGGAATCCTAAATGTGTGTGTTTATGTTTGTGTGTGTGTGTATATATATATTTTTTTTCTTCGTTTCTTCATATATTTTTAAACATTTCTTAATGTAGGTTCATTAAATGTTCTTAGATTTTTTTGGTTCAATGTTAAATCATATGTACATTAAATGGTTTAGGATACATTTTGTAAAATAATGCATGTGTAGGTTCCACTTTTCAAAGCTGATAAAACAGAAACATGTTGCAGAACAGCTCATAACAAATATAGATGATGCTATAAACACTATACTCTAGTTATTTGCTCTCGTTCAACAGAACTCAGATAATTTCTAAATACAGAAGTATTATAGACTAATAGAAAAATAGATAAGCTACTTTAAAGGTAAAATATAATTTAGAACACAGTATTTAGTTTATTTGCTTATATTTGAAGTTTTTTACTTTGGATAGATATAATACTTTTTTTCTGCTTAGAAGATATAAGGAACTGCTTTAAGTGGTTCCTAAAATTGAATGTTTAAATCCCTCCCATGTAAATTTAATTTTTTAAGTTCAATTGTAGTACTCTTAATTGCATTTAATTTAATTTAATTATAGTATTTTAATTTAACACCTACAATCAGATTGGGCATGTACCAAGTTAGAGGAAATCATGAAAATTTTGTATCAGAATTTTTAAGTTATAAGGAGTTTTATGGCCAATTAAACTTAGTCCTTTCATTTCATATTGGGAGAGACAAAGACTCAGAAATATTTCTTTTTAGGATGTTGAAATTACTTTGTAAAAGAGCCATTATTAAAAAGGTGCGGAGCCTCCTGGTGGCTCAGGGGTTAAAGCCACAGCTATCAAGCTTTATCACCAGCCACTGCAGCACAAGTTCAATCCCCAGCTGGCCAGGGAGCAACCCACAGGGCGCACAGACCTCTCCTGTCTCACCCTGTGCTCCCTTCAGCAGTGTATTTCAGCACAGCTGCCTATTCTGCTCCCCACTCTGTCTCTGGTGAATCCTCAAATACTACCCCCCGACCCCACCCCTGGTCTGTAACATAAATAAATAAATCTTAAAAAAAAAAAAAAAGATGAGATTCTTAGGCTATCACTTCATTATCAATTTTAGAATCTAAACTGCGAAAAGAATGTTCATTGGAAGGAAAAAAATTAACCTCTCAGATGTCAGGTCTTACACATCTATTGACCTGTATGTAGATGAGTGATTGTCTCTGTTGAAATTCATGATGACTTTAAGGAAGACCATTCTAGGTCTTTAATGTTATTGGCCCTGATGGGGTAAATGAAACATTGCTCAAGTATGAATAGCCGAATAGCTGTCTTGTCTTCTTTTTCATTTCTAAATTATCAACACATGACTTGTATCTTAGAAATACCTTCCAGGGCCCCTCCTGTGGTCTAGGGCTTAAGTCTAATGCTATCACCACTACAGACTGAGTTCCATCCTGGCCAGGGAGCTACCCACATGGCGCAGCAGACCTCTCCTATCTCGTCCACTGCTCCCCTCAGCAGTGTATTTCAGTCAGTCTGCCTGTTCTGCTCCCCACTCTGTCTCTGGTGTAATACTCTCATTCTCTGCACCTCTGGCCTACACCCCAGATCTTCTATGCATAAATGAATAAAATAAAATCTTAAAATAAATAAAAAATACTTTCTAGATGGCTTTATTTTTGTTTATTGAACTCTCTGTTGGCATGTTAATGGATGTCCATCCGTGAAAGAATATGGGCCTTAGTTTTACATTTAATTTCTCCCTATTCCTTATTCCTCACTTAGGGTGGTGCGATATTTGTTTGTTTTTTCTTCTTAAAGATAAGCATGCTATATAAAGCCATTCACAGTTTATCTGTGTATTCAGGGATGTTTTAGTTTATCCAGATAATTTTGTGAATTAAAGCCTTTTAATTTTAGTTGAATGCCTGTTGTAGAATTTCATTTTTGATAAAACTTAGAGAAAAATAAGACATCTTTTCTAAAGTTTCCCCCAAATTATTAGCATATTCCTATAACCAGATAGCCTTCCTTTTACTCTTCCAAAAGTAGGTCCACAAAAGTGGAGCTGGAAGACTGATAAGCGTCGCCAAACTCAAGATCTCCCATGAGACCCTTCCAGAAAAGATTAAGGCTCCTCCACTGGCTCCCTCCCATGAATCTTTTCTAGTGTTCTTTTCTCAGCATCTTTATCATTTGTTCCCATGCTGGAGCTGACTTGCCAATTTTGTCACCCTAAATCTGTAATGCCAAAAGTTTTTTAATCCTATTTAATGAGTGCTTTCGAGATTTTTATAACTCATTGCAAACATTTAATCCCGTGATTAGATAGCTGTATGTTATAATGGCCAACCCTGCTCACTTTTCTTCCTCCTTCTAGAAGAAAACCAGCAAAACCTCAAGGCAAGAACCATATGTTAAAGCATCATCTCTTTTTAAAACTGTATGTATTATGTCCTTAATTTTCCCAATAGCCTCTTTGTAGTTAGTACTGTCATATAATTTTACATTTGTGTAAACTGAAGCTCTATAAGGTCAAGTAATTTAACCGAAGTGTCTAGAACCTGAGTTCTAACTGCATTAGAATTTGACTACTGAGAGCATCAGAACTTAGATCCAGCTCTCCTTCCTCAATTGCTTTTATCTTTGACTATTAACCAATTCAATTCTCTAGTACACTAGAACTAAAAATTCTTTTATATGCATAAAATATATCAGAGTAACTGGATATATCTATCACTTATCATCTTTGTATCTAGAGAAATAAAAATATATATTTAGAGAGAAAGAGGATCCCATTTAATAGAACCCATATGATTACATGTTAAGTTGCACAAAGCTTCTTTGTTTTATGATTTTTATAATTTTAATATTCATAGAAATTTGGAGTAAGGGAAGGAAATATTTTAGGAAAACAGCCAAGTTCCTGAAAATCCTAACTGCTTTCTTATCACACACACAGAAAACAGACTTAACAGCATGAATAAGTCACACAATTTTAGATTTAAATTTTTAGCATTAGTAAGTATTCAAGGTTTCAATATGTATTGCTATGTAAACTTTCTTACCTAGCAAAGTTAGTAAAATTACGTAAAAATATTTTTTTCAATGTAAAACTGCAAGGTTGAATCTTATTTGCTGTACTCGGAGAGCAAGTACTCAATAACTCTTAAAGGTTTTTTATTTTATAAATGAGGAAGACTTTTCATTATCTTCCCCATATCTACCTAAACTTGTGTCTGAATGACTTCATATAGTCAGTCATTCTCTAATAGCTGTATGGAAGATATAAAATATGTCTACTTAGCTCTGTAAAGCCTGTATAAATGATCGTATCATTCTGTTCAGAAATGGTTTCCCGCTACTTTCAGGACAGTCTTCTTAACTTGATCCAATGTCTTCAAGCCCTGTTCTACCTTTTTAGAATTCTCTTAAATCAAGCTATGGTGGTATTATTCAAACTTTCCGCTGGGCTTGGCTAGCCCTGAGAATCCATTCTGTGCTATTTCTTGACATTCAAAGTCTGCCAAAATAATACCTTTTTTTCCATCTTTGATTCTTCATTTTTAGACTGTTTATCCTTTGCATTTTATAAATTTGCATTTATAATCTCATAATATTTATAATTTTGTCTATTTAATTTTCACTATTGATTGAGGCAACTTTTCATTCTTTTAAATTCAATTTTATTGTGTTATATTTCACATACAATAAAATGCACACATTTTGAGAATACAGCTGTATGAGTTTTGAGAAATGCAGTGTTATCACCACTCTTCTCTGGATATAGAATGTTTCCTCCATTACTCCTGCTTTTCGTAACAAGTTCATACCTCTACCCCATAGCTTATACCTCATACAGAAAGCATACCTCATGATCTGATTTCTGTCACTATTGATTATATATATTTTCCTAGAATTTCTTATAAGTGGAATCAAAGTGTGAACTTTTGTGTCTGACTTATATATTTTTTTGAGATTCAGCCATTTCGCTGAGTATATCAGCAGTTCTTTTTTTATTACTGAGTAATATTCCTTTTTATGCCACAGTTTATGTATTCTCATGTCAATGAACTTATTTCTAGTTCAAGTCAGTTTTTTTAAGATTTATTTATTTATGCATACAAGAACTGGGGTACAGGCCAGAGGCACAGGAGGTAAGAGGATTTGCTGGAGACAGAGTGGGAACAGAACAGGCCAATCTACTGAAATACACTGCTGAGGTGAGCAGCGGGCGAGACAGGAGAGGTCTGCTGCGCCATGTGGGTAGCTCCCCGGCTGGCTGGGATTGAACTCGTACTGCAGAGGCTGTGGACAGCTTCACAGCGCTGCGCTTAACCCCCTGTGCCACCATGGAGGCCCTCAAGTCAGTTTTTTATCTAGAACTGCATTATGATTGCCTGATGAGATGCCCCTCCATGGCAGAGACAACCTCTGTGAATGCCTGATTGAAAAGTGACAAGCAGGAAATAGCACTGTATTAAGCCAAAGCACTGAGTTTTGTTGCCTTCTTTTTCACAACAGATAGTTTTAATTATCTGCATTTTATAACATTATTAGGTTTGGTATTTTATAGGTATATCTTTTTTCAGTTGTGATTTTAAAAGGAGATATTTTTAAAACAAATTTCTTAATCAAAAAGTTATTAATATCTGCCATAAAGTTTGTGTGTGGTTTAATATATTGTCTTAAAACAAACAAAAAAAAAAGAACAACAAAAGTTTTTAGATGACTTTAATATCTGTTGCTTTTGACAAAATTGTAAAGTTGATATTTTAAGAAGTTTAAACAAATATCGCTAAGTGAAAATATGGTTTAAAAAATAAGCAATAAGATGGGATTCATTAGTAGGTATTGAGAGCTATATTTGTAATATTTTTGTTAAATGTAAAACCGGTCATGGATTTCTTCTGAGGTTTGGAAACTTTACAGGTGAAATTCATACTAACTTCTGGCATGGTCTGACCTGCACCAGTCTTTCTCCACTCTGCTTCTTAGGTGCCAGTTATATTAAATCTCTTTGCCTCCCATAACACCCAGTACTTCTTTTATCTAATTCCTGTTTATTTGTCCCTGCTTGCTGGCTTCCTTCACTCCTTTTTTCCTGGATAACTTTCCATGACAAATCAGCATCAGATATCCCTCCTGTGTGTCCCGTTAGCATTGTGTATGTTTATTGAAATACTCCCTACAGTGTAGTGCTTTCACTTGTATGGATTCACCACTAGGTATTGAACTCTGAGGGAACATGGACAATGACTGATGGCTGTGTCCATCACTTAGCATCCTGCCTGGTACAGAGTCGACTTGTAATAAACATTTGGAAACTAATAAACTGTATGAATGTGTGAACGGATAACGAATGAATGTGAACAATACCACAATCTATATCCTTTATGGTCTTACCTCGTTTACTCAGTTGTAATTTTTACTAAAGTGACAAATATGCATATAGCAACATCCCAATCCTACCTTTTGGATTTTTAAATTTTTTTTTTAAGATTTATTTATGCAAGAACTGGGGTACAGGCCAGATGTGCAGGTGGGTAAGAGGCTTCACCAAAGACAGAGCAGGGAGCAGAACAGGCAGACTGACGAAATACATTGCTGAGGGGAGCAGCGGGCGAGGCAGGAGAGGTCTGCTGTGCCGTGTGGGTTAGTTCCCTGGATAGGGATAGAACTCATGCTGCAGTAGCTGTGCCACCAGAGGGGCCCTGCATAGCAAGAGTCTTTTAACTACATTTGGCACTGCCTTGATAAAATATTTTCATGGTCTGGTCATTTATAGAGTAAGTCTTTTTTATCTATTTTTATTCATTATATTTACCCAATGACTGAAATCTGAGTTAACAAAAAATATTAGTTATCAAAGTAGATCTCATTGTTCAGTTTGTTGGCAAACATATTGAAGCAGCCTGTTTACATTATAAAATTTTGTTTATGACACAAGGTAGAGTGTTTAAAAGGATTTTATAACTATAGAATAGTAGATGATAGAAAACAGGAACATCACTCATCAAATAAATGCTAATATAATATTTGGGCCTCCCTGGTGGCGCTGTGGGTTGAGCGCAGGGCTGTGAAACTGTTCGCAGCCTCTGCAGTGCCAGTTTGATTTCCGCCCAACCAGGGAGATCCCAACATGGCGCAGCAGACCTCTCCTGTCTCACCCGCTGCTCCCCTCAGCAGTGTATTTCGTCAGTCTGCCTGTTCTGCTTCCTGCTTTGTCTCTGGTGAATCCTCTCACCCTCCAGCACATCTGGCCTGTACCCTGGTTCTTGTATAAAAAAATAAATAAATCCTTAAAAAAAAACATTGTCGAAAAATGTATAATATTTACTTGGGGAATTTAATGTAGTTTACCTAAATTATAGCATTTTGTATGTTTTTAAGAGAAATCATTCAAGAAAATGCTTGATAATGAAATCACATTAAAAACCAGCACATTCTTCCAAAAACTGTTTATTGGTGACATCTGCTGGTCCAATGTTGTAGTAAAGATGAAAGTATCTCTTAGTAATTTCATGGAAATAAAGCCATGAAACAATGAATGTGGACAAAATTGTTTCTTGTACTGTCAATTGCAGTTCTAATTGAAAAATTTTTTTTGTCTTTTTGAGGTTCTTTCAGTCCACTGGCATTTGTTATTAAAATAACAATAATACTAAACTTATATTTTACCATAAATAATTCCGATATAAACCTCTATAATTTGGTGTGTGTTAGCTATGTTGTCTGATATAATGCTACAAATTCTTTTTCCTCTTTGTCACTCCTGACTTTTCTTTATGTAATACTTTAGCACAGAATTTTGCAGATATAAAGATGCAGAATTATGATTTGAGTCATTATTTCATGTCATTTGTATAGAATAACTAATAAGTTTATGTATACATGAGTTTAGTGTGTTATCTTTATACACTCTCTTAAGTTAAAATGAGACTTTATATTGGACAATAACTATGGAAGGAGAAATTTTCATTTTTATTCTATAGAGATTTTTTGCATTATAAATTATGGAGGAATAAAATATATTTGGTCCTTGGATATTTTCTCTATACTTATTTCGTAGATGATTGTTTCTAGGTTGACAGATTTAAGCACTACACTACATACATCACACTTCTTCTTTGAATCCAGACCTGTGCAGCTGGCTGCTTGCTTCCATAACATTTCCATTTCATGAGCTGATGTGCCTCTCAAATTTAGCGTGTCCAAAACAAGACTTATTTTGTTTTTCCACAAACTTGTTCTTCCTGTAGTCTTCCTTATTTTAGAAAATGAATGTTTTATTCTACCATTTTTTTAAAAGATTTATTTATTTATGTATAAAAGAACTGGGGTACAGGCCATAGGCGTGGGAGGTGAGAGGATTCACCAGAGACAGAGCGGGGAACAGAACAGGCAGACTGACTGAAATCCACTGCTGAGGGGAGCAGCAGGCGAGACAGGAGAGGTCTGCTGCGCCATGTGGGTATCTCCCTGGGCGGGGATAGAACTGCTTCTGTGGCTGCGGACAGCTTCATAGGTTGCGACTTAACCCCTTGCGCCACTAGGGAGGCCCAGAACCAAATATTTTTTAACAATTTATTCTTGTACCCTGCACTCAAACTATCTAGGAAATTTGCCAATGCTGATTTTGAAATTTAATTAGAGGGCCTCCCTGAGGGCACAATGGGTTAAGACTCAACCTAAGAAGCTGTCTGCAGCTGCTGCAGCGCAAGTTCAATCGCTGGCCAGGGAGCTGACCTATGTGGCATATCAGACCTCTCCTGTCTCCCTGCTGCTCCCCTCAGCAGGGTATTTCAGTAGATCTGCCTGTTCTGCTCCCCACTCTGTCTCTGGTGAATCCTCTCACCCCCGCACCTCTGGCCTGTACTCCAGTTCTTGTATGCATAAATAAATAAATCTTTGAAAAAAAGAAATATAATTAGATATGTCACTTTCTCAGAGCTTGACCACACTATGTTAAATAAGACCCAGCTCCATCACTGTTTCCCCCTTATCCTGTTTTGATTTTTATCATGACAGTTATCACCATATGCGGTATTTAGTGTTTTGTTTTTTTTTATTGAATGTTTTCTTGACCTAAAAAGTCAGCTGTATGAAAGCAGGATTCTGTATTACCCGTGGCCACATCCTTAGTGCCTAACCCAGTACTTACACATAGTTGGCACTCAGTCAATGTTTGTTGAAAAAGTCAATGAGCCTTAGTGTGTGAATGTAAAATATAATTTGTTTACAGTATAATAACCAAATTTAATTAATAATGAGGCACCTTCTAAGGCAGGAGGGGGTTTGCTTTGTGGAAATCTTTATGTTTTATCACTTTTCTACATTTAACACAGATTAAAATAGTGTTTCATGGTTAGATTTGAGCATAGACAATACTCTTGATGTCAAAGTTCAGGACAGTATTACTGTTTTGAACATTCCTTTTATGGGAATAATTACTTTTTGTTCTTTTGACAGAGACATCTGACCCTCAATTATGTTAACAGACTTTAAACACATGAATGGAAAGAATGACCCCTTTAGAATCCATGGGAAGACTTTATCAATATGAAATGCTTCCCACAGAGTTTTTCTGACAGAACAAAACCCCCCATCATAATGAAATTGTAAATTCATGTGTATATGCCCTTTTATATTTGAAATCTGCTTCTTGATGTTTTGTCTGCAATTAAATTAATTGTTCAAAGTCTCAAATGCACAATCTGGACTAAACCAAGTTGTCAGAATCCTTTATTCAGCATTAAACATAAATTGTGATCTTTAAACAATAACATACCAAGGTCAAATTCGTCCCCAGATGTGTATAATCTTTTAATTTATCTACTGTTTCATGTTTTCCAGTTAATAGACTCCTAGTCTACCTACTCACAACCCCACCTATCTAGAAATTATCCAATTATGGGTTTTAAATTACTGAGAAATACTTTCTTTAGATGGAAAAAGATAAGTTTAAGAATTTTAATGCTGTAATTTTCTCATCCACGTTTTAGCTTAACATGAATTATTTTGCTTTTATCCTCATTCTGTGTGAAGTAAATAATTATATAGTTTGTAAGCTAAATTCTGTGGTTACACTTCTCACTATTAACATGACCACAAAGTAGACCATATTGCTTAATTGAAATGAATTCTTAAATATTTTAAAACATTACTGTGAACATGTATTAAATTCTTTCCTGAGGTTCTATATGTCCTCCAGTGAAGATCTGTATGTTTAAAATTAATAGTTTTCTTATATTTTTGTGCATTTCTCTTGTGACCTTTATAAGCCATACAGGAAGAATTACCCAATTAAATTTGAGATTTTACTTTTTATCCAAGTATATTTAATAGTGTTTAAAATTAACACACATGAAAGCATAGTTGTATCACAAATCTTTATTGTTTCCTCCAAGGGATTTTGATACCAGATACCCAAGGATTTTTTTAGCAAGGTGATCATACCTACAAAGTAAGCCAGTAAGACCAATATAGTAATGACCCTATTTAAAAATCTTTAAATGTTTTATCATAGGTCTGAGTATCTGGTTTTTTCCAGCCATTATTTTGAGTCTTCACCAATTGAAAGGCTACATAGTTTTAGAAGAGAGGTATAAGAAAACTATCCCCCCGCCCCTTATTTTGTGATTTCTAGGAAGTGCTGCATTTTTTGGTTCTCTGCACCCATGTGGAATGGAGAAAATACTTACTGGTAGAATTGTGATACAATTAAATGAGACGACACATGTAAATGGACCCCGACAATGCTCAGCAATACTAAGCACATGATAAATCTTATTTGGAGTCCTGTCTGTGTGCTCTCCCTCTCTCCAGGCTGCCAGCTCCACTGAGTTCCCCTTGCTATATTATCCCATCTGATTGGGTTTACAGAAGTTAAAACCTTTGAGCCAAATTGGAAGCCCCCCCCTACCTTTTTTTTTGTGGTCTGCAAACTCTACATTGCTCTGCATTCATTGCCTTGATAAGTAGGGAGAAGTCAGGACCTTGAATTGATCTATACACAATACCCAGCAGGTGTGTGTGGCTTTTTTCATCACAACAAATTGCTTCCCCAGGGTTGGATAGAATGAAGAATACGGCACTCCCAACCTTCGTTTTCAGTTCACATGGAACCTTTAGAAGATTTTCTTAAATCTCTCTTCAAACTGCAAATCTGAGAGTTGAGCCTTAAATTATGTTAATATGCTTAGCAATGTCATTTTAATCATTTTGTGTAAAATTACTTTCTTATTTGATCATTTGTAATACTGGGGTCATTGTTGTAGAAGTTTTTCACCTTTTAAAAAAACTCATTTTCAGAAAAAAAAAACGGTGTAATATGCTACCTTATATCTCAAAACATGTTATAATGAAAGATTTTTATTGTTTTAAGGTGCAAAGATGGTTTGAAAGGATTTGCATTTTCTGCGCTTAGGTAAGTTACGTATTTTATTTACTTTTATTTGAGAGAATTTACAAGTTAAGTTCTTAAAAGGTAGTATTATATGTAATTACAATAAATAGTGACTCAGTTTTTAAACTGAAAGTAATTTTGGAAGTCACAAAAGTGACTATGGATACTTCATTAAAAGGGTGATTTATTTGATTTCACCCAACTCCCCAAAAAGTCAGTCAGTCAACAACCATTTTGGGAGCCTTTTGTGTGCTTATACTATGGGTGTTCACAAAAAAATCATAACTCTCCAAGAAGCTTGAAAAAACAACCAAAACCTCCACATGAACAATCACTCAAAATTTAAGTACTCAAATATGTGGTACCAGATTGTGGGATTTATGGACTAATGGGCAGAACATTGTCAAACACACAGTCTTTTGGGCCTCCCCGGTGGCGTAGCAGTTGAGCACTGGGTTGCAAAGCTGCCTGTAGCCTCTGCAGCGCTGGTTCGATCCCCGGCCACCAGGGAGTGTCCTACATGAGGCGCAGGACCTCTCCTGCCACCTGCTGCTCCCCCCAGCAGTATACTTAGATCTCTCTGCCTGTTCTGCTCTCCGCTCTGGCTCTGGTGAATTCTTTCACCCTCCCCGTGCTTCTGACTGTACCCAGTGCTTGCATAAATAAATAAATAAATAAATAAATAAATGAAATAAATAAATAAATAAATAATTCTTTAAGAACAAAAAAACACATAGTCTTTTAACCTCAGAATCCATTTCTTACCACAATGATTGGTATATGGTAGATACTGTAGAAATCTACATGGGCAGTGTTAGCTTTATTTTTTTTAATAATTCAAGTATTTTTACAAAGTTAAAATTCACAGCAGTTCTGTGAGATAGTTTTTTTAATGCCCATATAACTTGATGAAAAACCAAGATTTAGAATGTTTGATTAACATCACACAGTGACTATTCCAACGCTCTTCCATTTTATGTCATAACGCTCTTCCATTTTATGTCATAAATGTTGCCAGTTTTATTCTCTAGAGTACATGCATTTGGTTGGTAGATGTGTAGTGAAGATTAGAAGTGTCACGTTTACTGCAAGTACAGGCAGGAAAAATTTTTTTTGGTTTTGACACTAAGGACAGCTTTTATTTGATTTATACAGTTTTGAGAATCAAATGAATTAATGCATGAAACTTGCTTAGAATTATGTGTAACAAAACACAGTGTGTTCAGGAAATGCTGACTATGCCAAGTTATTATGTGAAGAATACTTTCAGATAACTGTTAAGGGAACAGGAGAACTTTCTGAATGGAGATCAATAATGTTAGCAAAAGCTTAACAATCATACACATGAAGTATATTTTAAGAGTCAAAAAACCCACTTAATTGTTATGGAAAGTTCATATTTAGGAAATTTAATGATTTTTTTTCAATGATAAGTAGGATATAAAATATGAAGACCTATGGAAAAAATTGTGAAAAATTTGAATTTGGTAACATGGGCAGTAGGGAGGGAGCCACTTTAAGGTTTTTTGATCAGGGTCATTGACCAGTGTTTCAGAAAGACTAGTCCTGCTACACATTTAAGACATTGAAAAAAACAGAATCAGAAAGACAAAGATGAAATAAGGACTGGGCTTGGGTGATAGTTAAGGATTAAAGAGGATGAGGCAAAATTGAAAGTTGCAATGGAAGAAAATGAAAACGTAATGAGTGATAGTTTTGTTCTTTCTTTTCTAATCTATTCTTCAATCCTAGCTAAGTAGTACGTAAAATCCCAAGTGCCTGAAAAAGGATGCTGTTAAGAGAAAATCAAAAGGCATGCAAAGAAACTGGTTTGCAAAGAGCAGATTGATTAAGAATATCTTTGGTTGTGAAAACTCTAGGATAACAATAACTAAGTCATGATACAGAACAGTAATTTCTTCATATTATATTTATTTTTCATTTTACCTTTTATCTTTATTCCATCCACATGTATAGATTTTTCTTTTGTTCTTTTTATAGTTTGTTAAAAGTTGAAGGCTTAGTGTTTTTATACACTGTGGGAATTGTATGGGGACTATAACCAAGATGAAAATGAATACATTGTGCAAAAATGAAAAATGATGTAAAAATACATAAAATTAAAAATGATAAAAAGAAAAATACCTGCAACAAATATAAAGAACAGATAGCAATGAAAGTATACAAAGAAGGGGGATTTCATGCCAATCTGATTAAGCAATTGGATACTTAATATTTTGCCCTAAAAAATTATGTGTTTCTATATCATATTCTCTCTTAATGGCATTTACTGTAGTTTGTCTTTTTCCCCAAATTCCCTAGTCTTTGGGAAAGAACTGGTACTCAGTAAATACTTGATGAATCGGTGTATATCAGTATTTTAAAATTACATGTACCTGACTCATTAACACAACTGTAATTTTTTAAAAAAACTGAAAGGCAGGTGCTCCCTTCAGTTACTATCTTTTTTTTGGCATAAAAGACTTTAATTTCTTCATACTATACTTTTCATTGAAAGATCATGTATTAGAAAGTAAGTTTTTATTCCTTTTGGCGTTGGCTATAAGGGATTCTGTTAAACTGAAAATTGGCAACAAAAGCAGAAGTCAGTTTTCCTAAAGAGAAAACTCTGCCTTTTATCCTGTATATCTCTCCATAGACTCCAGAATCCTTGCAAAGACTCAAAATGTGTGAGATTCCTTGTGGCTTTTCTTCAGATCCACTTACAATAAAAGGCTAGTTTGGACTATTTGCACTTAAAATTTTCTCTGTATTATAAGAAAATACTCTGGGAAAATGGTTATTAAGCTTTGTAATCTATAGAGATAATAGTTTAGGTTATGGGAAAAGAGAGAGTCAAGGACAGAGCTTTGGGAAAAGAGTTAGTGCAGGAGTCTGAAGGTTTATAAAGTCTGATTCATCTTAGTTTAAAACTTAGAAGCATGCATAGCTTGGTGCTTAAGAACCCAGGCTTGAATTCAAATAATTACTGAGACTATTGACTATAGACTAGATGCTTTTTCATGCTCGTATAGGAATTATGTACCTACTTCAGTAGTGTTGCAGTAAGGATGAAATGGTTTACTATTTGTAAAAAGCTTGGTACTGTACTTGTCATGTAGAAAACATTCAACAAGTGCATGTTATTTCTCTATTCACTCATTCATTGTGTCTCAGTTAAATAATTATTATGTACCAGTTACTAAGTTAGGCACTGGGATATAATAGCAAAGGAAATATACATAGTCTCACAGATCGCGCAATTTAGTAGAGGATATAAACTATTCAAAATGTACTTCCAGTACTTGGTAGAGGGGAAGGGGGAGGTCTCCTGGAAGGATTGCCAACTACACTCCAGTTTGTGGCAGAAGCAGCAGCACTTTCTCCAGGGAAGTGACCTCTAATTTGAGATGGTTAGTCTTGGCCAAAATAGTAGCAGTATTATAAAAATGTGAGAGATGTTATTATATCTGCTCTAACTTACTATGTATAAAGAGCAATAGTCCGATCTTAAACTCTCTTTGTGCACCCATGTTCAAGAACCCAATGCTTTTAGACTAGCTGTCACCAAGGATGCACAGCTGCCCATCTGGTGACAGTCTCATTGTACACCGCTTAGGATTTGACAAACTACTAGATGATTTACTGAGTTTGTCTGAATAGGTTGTAGTCATAGGTAATTAACAGCATTTTCTTTCTTTTATAAGTGGTTAAATTTTCTTATTGTTTTTCATAGGTGCCCTATTCTAGAATTTTAGTAGTGTTATTGAACCCTTGTTTTTTCTGTATTTTATGGTATTTTCTGAACATTCAGTAGTTGGGAGTTCCCATAGGAAAGCTTAGTTGTAAGAAAGCTTAGTTACAAGTTTATGAGAGCAGATTCCTACATTGAAGGAGAAAATAGCAAAAATGAGAACTCTGATAAAGGAAACTGATTATACAGTTTTCATGAGATAGAAATAATGTCTTCACCTGGATATTAAATTTTTCCCAAGAGAAATATGTAGATTGGAATACGAGGAGACATGGAATTGTGACCCTTTTTGGATTCTCATTCTTCATTTCCCTTTGTGTGTATAGATGACCTTCTAATGCTCTGCAGCTGTTTTATGACTCAGAGTCACATTAGAAATGAATTTAGAGTAAAAAATTAGGTACATTCAATTGTAGCTATTAGATTTTAGAGAAAAAAAGGAATTTTTGTCAAACTGGTAGATCCAAGTTAATAGTTTATCTGCTTCTTTGTTTGAAAAACTTTATACAGTACCTCCAAAAAGTGGTAGCCTAAGATTTTAAAAAGGATGCTTCAAAAAAGTGCTATGCTGTATTTCACTTGACTGATTTGATATTAAAATACCTGCATTATCAGACAAATGACCATTACCATTTTCTGAGTATTCATATTTAAAAAACTTAGTTTTTAAAAGGATGATTAGTTTTTATATAGATTGTGAAAAATATTTCAAATGATAAGGTACTCTCCAGAATGTATTTGTATATAAACAAATTCTGATTTTTTTTTTTTCCTCTCCCTGAATTATTTATGGTGAAAAATGCCTCACATTATCTTTTATTTAGGTTTATTGTTGGGAAGGAAGAAATTCCCACACATTCTTATTCACCAGAGGCAGCATATGCAAAAGTGGAACAAAAGACAGAGAAACATGATGAAAAACCAAGAAGAATGAATCTAATTGCTCTAATCAGGAAACTTGTGGATTCAATGTGAGTTCTTTCTCTTGATATTTTAGCACACTTTGTTGCTGTTTTATATATTTGCACTGTGCCAAGCTGTCTTTATTTTCTTTTCAGGTAATGGTAATTTTTTCAAAATTGTGAACTGTGCTTACAGTTTTATAAAAAGGCACATAATAGCAAGTGAATTATTATTTCTGGCACAGTTTTTGCCATCATATATCTTTAAAGGAAGATTTTAATTAAATTGAAATACTTTTAATGTTAAAGTAGGCAGAATTGTAGAGGCAAAAATAGGGAATTTCAGTAAACATTACTATGTGCTATTTGAATGTGCCAGCTGAAGAGGAGAGAGGCAAGTTCTGAGAGATATTTAAGAAGATACAAGAATCATAAGGAGCAAACATTAAGGAAAGGGTATCTTGCAAGAGTGGAAATTTTTAGGGCTTTGGAAATAAAGTAAGAAATATTTATTTGTACATTATGCAAAGAAGTCTCTATTTCATACAAATAAATCTTCATTTGCATTTCAGATTTATCTACTTAAGAAAATAAACTTCATGGTTTCAAATTAATAAAATAATATAAAATAATCTTAGTTGTGATATTTTAGAGTGTGGAGTGAGTAGGGATTATAGAAAGTTCAGGGATCAGTTATGGGAAACAGCCCTTGAAAAAACTGTAAGACCTTTGAATCACACGTTGCTCCTGCCAACTTTGTGACTTTGGGCAAGTGATGTTATGCTGCATAACAAAGCCCTCATTAGTGAACTGAGTTTAACAATCTCTATTAAGAAGTATTTTGTGTGTTAAATGATATAACATGAGTTGCCTCCCATACTTGAGTGAAGAGTAAGTAATCAGTACTTTTACTGAATTTAAGGACTTTGTGTTCCTCTTAGCATATACCACATATAAAAGGTAAGAGGGAGGAAAGAAATACTGGATGACAGGAGTCATTGTGATAATAAGTAAAGCAAGTTCAAAATAGTTATGGTTGCCTTGGTTGGGAAGAGGGAGAGAAGGTCCCCGTTAATGGCAATAATGTCAGCAAGCATCAGGGGGTTACAGAGAATGTATCATGAATGTGAATGATGCCTCCAATATCGGAACTGATCTGGTCGTGGCAGAGCTTGTCAAAGTAGTCTGATTTAGTCCTCTGGTGAGAGCAGATGCAGGATGATACAGAGCACAGCAGGTAACAAAGTAGCCAGTCCAGGATTCAGAAGCTATTTTAATGAAAGATAAAGGAGATGTTCAGTGATGGTATAGTTGATATCAGAATTTAACTGCCATTGCAAAGAGATTTTAACAATTTCTGTATAGTTCTGGTAGCAATGACTGAGAAATACTTACACAAGGATACGTAGAGTTGCAAAAAGTAATAAGCATAAGGCAGTCCTGGGACTTGTCTCTTCAGGCCCCAGCTGTAATCACTCAACAGCTTCACATGACCAGATATGTCATATCATTCTAATGACGTAAGGGCTGTGATCAGTGTAAACTGTTGCTGCCAGCTCTGCTTGGGAAGGGCTGCTTGTGTACTCCAGCTGCAGTGAAGAATTGGATTTCGGAAAAGGCGTTGTAATTGATTTGTGAATGGAATAAGATTTGTGAATGTGGGACCAAAATATCATTCTACAAGTTACCATGATAAACATGGTGTTCTTGTGCTCCAACTCTGAAGATAATTAATTAACTGTAGTCTGAAAGGGTTATAAAGACTACTCATTTTGCACACGAACCTTTCAAAAGAGAATGGGAAAGAGCTAAACCCATGTTAGTATATAGTACTTACTTTTTTTATGCCTAGAGTGAATAAATAGTTCTGAAGGTGGTATACCAGATGATTAAAAAAAGTGTCTTGAATAGTAGTTCTCCTAGAAGAAATGTTTATTAAACACTAGAGGACTAAGTGGTTTACAGTTAAAATCACAACCTACTTTTGAGTTCCCACAAGATCTATTTCTATATTTATTTAAAAAACTGAATTATGCATTCTAATACTATATCATGTTTCTTTTCCAGATGTTTTCTCTCAAATATAATTAAGTATAAATTCCTGTAATCTGAGCACATTCTTATTATGAATTTCGCTCAGGCACTGAATTCATGGATGATTTATGAGCTCTCTACTCTACAATAAGTGATTTAAAGGTTCCAAAAGATTGGCAGAATGTAGAGAATGTATATGCATTGTTTTCATATTTAGTCACAAATATTTATTAATATGGTTTGTCAAACAGTGAACAGCAAAGGAAAAGCAAGTACATGTTATCTTTGCTTCCTGTGTCCTAAGAAATCAGAAGGTGCACACATTTAGAAACATGTTTTGTGCACTGTGATTTCCTTTTTTGGTTACAGAGTTTTCAACAAATTTACCCACACACACATCCATCCATTCACAATTATTTTAGAGTTTTTGGTGTGATTTCAGATGTAAACATGGACCAAGGCATAGATGTTGCAAACACTATGAAGATAATTGTATCTCTTACTGCATTAAAGTAAGTATGCAATAGTATATTTTATTAACTATGGGGAATATATATAGAAATAACTTATTGAAAATAATTTTAAAGTAAATGAAAATGTTGACAATATAGGTTATCATTCTTTGCATTTTGACTTTAAGAAATTTGTGAGACACAGGTTAAAAATTCAACTTTTTAAAGATATTTTTTATTTTATATAATTCTTACATCATTTTTCATTTTTGCCAATGTATGCATTTTCATTTTGGTTATATTCCCCATACAATTCCAACCCCCCCTTATTTTGACCCTAATCCCTTTTCTCCTCCTCCCCCCACCGTAATGTGTGTCTGGTTTATAGTTGCTTGTTGATTTTGATTTTTTCTTTATTATAATTAGTCTTTTTCCTAGTCCCTTATTTAGGTTTTCTATACTCAGCAAAATAAACCAGAAAGAAAAAGAAAAATTTAACTTTTAATATTCTCTGACCAGGTTCTTAGACAACTTTAAAATTAACTTTTCTAACAATTAGTATAAAACTTACGAGGTACAAGGGAAGATAAAGTAATATTAACAACAAAAAAAACCCCAGAAAAAATTGTCATTAAAATGTGTACATTGTACTATATCCTCATTTGGCTACATCCTAGAACAAGGCCCCTAGACTGTGCTGTATAAGCTAGCTGGCCCTGCACATACCCTGTGCACACTTTGTACAGTGGCGTTTGGGTTTGTAAAGCTGTTACATTTTTTAAGGCATTGAGGTAACTGGAACAGACCCATGAGTGTTCTGAACATACCCATGATTGTTCTATATTAAGAGAATTAGCTATGCCTACCAGCATAAATGCCTCACTTCCTGATACAATAGTATACTAGTAGATCTCTCCTGCTCACCCGCCACCCGCTTATCCTCTGCCCATTCTCTGGAGCCACCACCTCTGAGAAGGAGGTGATTTTCTTTACATTTAGTCCGGCACAGGTGGCACCACCTGCCACAAGTTCTTGAGTTTTGGATGGTCCTCTGGCAATTCTAATGCATTAAAGTCTGAATTCTTTCTTGGAATGTCTGATCCCTGCTCAGTTGTTGAGAAGAGCGGAGTTGTATACCCTCCAGAGACAGCTTCCTGACAGCCACTGGGAAGAGAAGGATTGTGTCACTGTAGTGCTTATGAGTTTGAGTGACCATGGCCAGTGCTGATGGTGGTTTGCCCAAGCCAACATTTACCCTCAGAACCCCCATGAGTATAAACAGAGTTAAAAGCAGGAGAGTATTTTTTTTCAGTCATGCGGTGATTTTCTGATACTCTCCTTCCACATTTTGATTTCTTGCCTCATTTTTATTTTATTATTTTTTTTAATTTTTTAATTTATTTTTTTTATTTTTATATTCCCTATACAATTGCAACCCCCTGATTTTGACCCCTGTCCCTCCTTTCCCCGCACCCCCCCTACCCCCAAGTGTGTCTCTGGTTCATAGTTGTTTGTTGATTTTGATTTTTTTCTTTCTTATAGTTATTCTTTTTCCTGGTCCCTTATTTAGGTTTTCTAGATTCCTGCTATGAGTGAGACCATCTGGTATTTTTCTTTTTCTTTCTGGCTTATTTCGCTGAGTCCTGCCCCATTTTTAAAGTGGCAAACAAAAGCAAGTGCAGTACAGTTGCTGACAGTCAGAATAGGTGGGCTCCTAGAGAGTTATCACTTCCTTCAGTGGACAGAATTCTAGTCCAAGAAGAAATTCTGGAGTCTCTGGAAACTAAAACAAGTACTCTGACTAAATTGGAGGCATATGAGAAATTCTGGGGAGAGGTGATAAGGAAAAAAAAATTGTATGAGAAAGATGGTGATACTGAACAGTAAAAAAAGTCTAGTTATTCTTTCAAATGTTTATCAGTACTATAAACTTGGCAATTTACGTATAAATTGAAATGTTACGTCTATGAATATGAAATTACTTGGAGATCTGTGGGTGAGGAATTTATACCACCAGTATAGTGAACCAGCACCTCACTGTCCCATGGACAAAGCCCCAGGATGAAATCCCTGAATAAATGTTGACATCAGTCTCACTCCCCTCTGCTCGCAGTGTTCCAGGCACACGGACTTTTTCCTTGGTTTCTTGTACATGCGCAGCTCTTTTTTTTTTTTCTGACTTTGTGCCCTCTGCCCTAGCTTTTTGAAATGTTTTTCTCCTGCTAACTAACTTCTCTTTTGTGCATATTTAAAAGTCACCTTTTCCATGGCCTCCCTTTACCACTCCATCTAATTTTCCTCAAAATGTCCTGATTATTTCTGTCACAACACTTAACTGTAATCTGTAATTATTTTATATTTATTTGTTTACTGATTTTCTATTCCTCTGATGAGTTTGGAGAGCTATTAAAACAGCTTTGTGCCCTTGACCACTCTTCCCACTCGGGGCTATAAGAGGCATTCAGGGAACACCTCCTGCCTAGATAACGGGGAAAAGCATCGTGAAAAGATCGAACGTGTGTGATCCTTGATCCTGAAATTAACCTTAGAAAAGTGTACATCTCTTGCCTTCAGCAAATCCTAGGCAGTTTCAGTTAAACAAATGCATGGTAATTCATACTAAATGAACAATTTAATTTCCATGTTTTAGCCAAGTATTAGGTAGTTTGGGTTAAGCTAAGTGAATGTTTCTCCATAGTAATGCAACTTTTTCTAAAGTTTCAGCTAGATAGTGATTATTCTATCCTGGTGATTAAGTGCAGTTTTCTGTTAAAAATACCAAAAGCATTTGATTTTGTTAACTACTTTTTTCTTCCTTTAATATTTCAGTGCTTTTGTTCCTAAGCGTGGTTTAGGAATTATAAATTCTGGCTATTGTCAACAAAATGTCAAGAGATGGAATTTTGGGGCATTGATAAGCTTAGCCAGTGCTTATGAGACTTTTCAAGTTCTTAGGAATCAAAGAAATATATTTACTGCAAGATCTGACTATAGAACTGAGACTACCAGAAGGTTAGGGAGAGAGGGGGGATAACAAAGTGGGGGTGCGGAGGGGGTGCAGTGGGCCATGGTGGAGACTATAGATGCCTTGGTGGTGGGTGTGTTATCAGCCGTTAACATAAACCTCTAAATCACACCATTGTTGGAAGCCAGTGTTACCTCAATAAAATATAAATTTAAAATATTTCACCTTACTTTTAAGTAATTATTTTAAAAGTATTGTTTGAGGGCCTCCCTGGTGGCGCAGAGGGTGACCGCTGGGTTGCAAAGCTGCCTGCAGCCTCTGCAGTGCCAGTTCTATCTCCGGCTGCTCCCCGGCCACCAGAGGAGGGTCCCACATGGTGTGCAGACCTCTCCTGCCACCCGCTCCTCCCCTCAGCAGTGTACTTCAGTCCTTCTGCCTGCTCTGCTCCCTGCTCTGGCTCTGGTGAATTCCCTCACCCTCCTGCGCTTCTGACTGTACCCAGTGCTTGTAAAATAAATAAATCAATCTTTTTTTAATAAAAAAAGTATTGTTTGAGGGTTTTATATTTAATTTTATGCTTTTTTTTTTTTAAGATTTATTTATTTTATACAAGCACTGGGTACAGTCAGAAACGCCGGAGGGTGAGAGAATTCACCAGAGCCAGAGCAGGTTGCAGAACAGGCAGACTGACAAGTACACTGCTGAGGGGAGCAGCGGGCGGCAGGAGAGGTCTGCATGCCATAATTTTATACTTTAATTTTTTTTTTTTGAGGTAACATTGCTTTACAACACTGTACTATGATTCAGAGTTACAGGTTTACACTTCCTCAGATGTGTGTTACCACGGCACACCCACCATCATGCACTCACAGTCCTCCACGCTCGGCCCTCCCCCACCCAACCCCTGCCATGCCACTCTCGGAGCCTAGTTCTAGGATTTGCTTTTGTTAAGAATTTTGAAAATGGTTGTGTCATAAACTTGTATTAAGTTTTTTAAGACCTGTTTTAATAGAGACTTGAAAAAAATTGTAAATCGGAATTTCCTCCCACTTTTCTCTAGGGTTTCGTCAGAATGTTTAGCGTGGGATACTTGATCCAGTGCTGTCTCCGAATCCCCTCTGCATTTAGGCATCTGTTTACACAGCCATCCCGGCTGCTCTCTCTGTTTTACAATAAAGAAAACTTCCAGCTTGGCGCTTTTCTAGGTTCTTTTGTTAGTATATACAAGGTAAGGTTTCCAGAAGAGGAAAGAAAAATGGAGAATAAATAATGTGGCTGCTCATAGAATGAGATATGGCCTTAACTCATCTGTGACTTTTGTAAGTTTTTTTCCCATTGTGTTTATAATTAACATCACCAAGTATACACAATATATCAATATTAGGAACTGAAGTTGAAATTTTTGTTTAAAAATGTTATTTAATATCCTTGAATAGGTAGACATATTTGCATTTATGTGTAATAGTAAAGATTCTTAATCCTTTTTTCACTCTGTAGAACCTGAGAAAATATGACTTTTCTGATATTTTATTTTGTTTTATTTTAAAGTTTAATTTTTTATTTATACAAGAACCAGGGTACAGGTCAGAGACGCAGGAGGGTGAGAGGATTCACCAGAGACAGAGTGGGGAACAGAACAGGCAGACTGATGAAATCCACTGCTGAGGGGAGCAGTGGGCGAGACAAGAGAGGTCTGCTGCGTCATGTAGGTAGCTCCCTGGCCAGCCAGGATCGAACCCACGCTGCAGAGGCCGCAGATGGCTTCAAAGCGCTGCGCTTAACCCACTGTGCCACCGGGGAGGCCCTGAATTTTCTGATATTTTAATATCAGTGGTGATAATAACATACCTGGTATCTTTGTTTTCTGTAATCATGTTACTGCTAGATTATTAATTTAAACATATTTCTGTTTTTGTTATTGTCTCTTTTGCTGTGCAGAAGCTCTTTAATTTGATGTAGTCCCATCTATTTATCTTCGCCTTCACTATCACTGCTTTGGGTGATGTGTCTGTAAAGATGTCTTTGATGTGCAAATCACGTAGTGTTTCGCCTATATTTCCTTCTATATATTTTATGGTTTCAGGTCTTATGTCTAGTTCTTTAATCCATTTTGAGTTGATTTTTGTGTATGGTGTGAGGTAGTGGTCAAGCTTCATTCTTTTGCATGTAGCGACCCAGTTTTCCCAGCACCATTTATTGAACAAACTTTCTTTGCTCCAATGCATAGTCTTTGCTCCTTTGTCAAAGATTAGTTGACCATAAATCTGTGGGTTTATTTCTGGATTTTCTATTCGATTCCATTGGTCTGTATGTCTGTTCTTGTTCCAATACCATGCAGTTTTGATGATTATGGCTTTGTAGTAGAGTTTGAAGTCTGGGAGTGTGATGCCTCCATTCCCTTCTTTTTTTTTCAGGAGAGCTTTGGCTATTCGGGGTTTTTTGTGATTCCATATGAATTTCATCAATAATTGTTCTATTTCTTTGAAGAATGACATTGAAATTTTGATTGGAATAGCATTGAATCTGTATATTGCTTTTGGAAGGATGGCCATTTTATTTATTTTTTTTTTAATATTAAATTTTATTTTTATATTCCCCCATACAATTGCAAACGCCCCATTCTGACCCCAATCCTTCCCCTCCCGCCCCCCACCCCCCAACAAGTGTCTCTGGTTCATAGTTTTTTGTTGATTTTGATTTTCACTTTCTTATATTCATTTTCCTGGTCCCTTATTTAAGTTTTCTAGATTCCTGCTATGAGTGAGACCATCCGGTATTTTTCTTTTTCTTTTTGGCTTATTTCGCTGAGCATGATCCCTTCCAGTGCCAGGATGGCCATTTTAATAATGTTTATTCTTCCAATCCATGAGCAGGGGATGTCTCTCCATTTCTTTGTGTCTTCTTCTATTTCTTTTAACAGTGTTTTATAGTTTTCTTTGTATAGGTCCTTTACCTCTTTTGTTAGATTTATTCCCAAATATTTGATTTTTTTTGTTTCAGTAACGAAAGGGATGGTTTTTTTGATTTCTTCTTCTTCAGATTTATTGTTTGTGTATAGGAACCCCACCAACTGGGAGAACATTTTTGCACCCAACACTAATGATAAAGGACTGATCACAAAAATCTGCAAAGAGCTGATGAGACTCAACAACAACAAAGAAAATAATCCAGTCAAAAAATGGGCAGAAGAGCTAAAAAGAAACTTCTCAGAAGAGGAAATGCAAATGGCCAACAGGCATATGAAAAAATGTTCAACATCACTTGTCATCAGGGAAATGCAAATCAAAACTACCATGAGATACCATCTTACACCAGTGAGAATGGCACATATTAAAAAAACTAGCAACAACAAATGTTGGCGAGGGTGTGGAGAAAAAGGAACTCTTCTGCACTGTTGGTGGGAGTGCAAACTGGTCCAACCACTGTGGAAAGCTGTGTGGAGATTTCTGGACCTACTAAACATAGAGCTTCCATATGATCCAGCAATTCCACTCCTAGGTATTTACCCAAAGGACACAGAAACATCAATTCCAAAGAACACCTGCACCCCTATGTTTATAGCAGCACTGTTTACAATAGCTAAGCTTTGGAAACAACCCAAATGCCCAAAAATAGATGACTGGATCAAGAAGATGTGGTACATATATACCATGGAATATTACTCAGCATTCAAAAAAGATAAACACATGCAATTTGCAGCAACATGGATGGCGCTGGAAGGGATCATGCTCAGTGAAATAAGCCAAAAAGAAAAAGAAAAATACCGGATGGTCTCACTCATAGCAGGAATCTAGAAAACTTAAATAAGGGACCAGGAAAATGAATAACTATAAGAAAGTGAAAATCAAAATCAGCAAAAAACTATGAACCAGAGACACTTTTAGGGGGGCGGGGGCGGGAGGAGAGGGATTGGGGTCAGAATGGGGGGGCTGCAATTGTATGGGGAATATAACAATAAAATTTATTATCTAAAAAAAAAAAAAAAAAGCCAGAATTCTATGCCATGCAGTAATGGAAAGTATTAATTCAATGAATTGCTATAATTAAAATTGACCTTAATTGAAAAAAAAAAATATTTCTGACCCTTTTAGCTGATATCAAACAAAAGAATTCTCTGTTGTAATTTATATAAACAATTACTTTTTTCCCCTCTGCTACCCACTCACTATTCTTACTACACTCTCTTAAATAACCAGAGTTAACATTTTCCATTCTTTTCTGCATATTCCTAAAATGTGCCCACCCATACATTAAGTACATATCATATGTGGTAATCATCGATGACACAGTATTCTGCAATATCAAGTTATGGCTATCTATTTAATGGATACCAATATTATATAAATCATTTCACTGGTATATTTTATGAAATATCTAAATCAATATCTAAGTAATGCTAAATCTGAATATAGATAGCTAAATGTGTGTTAAATGTGTGCAAAATATACATGTAGAATATGTTAAAGAAAGGTTGACCTATTTGTGCATGACTATGTTCTGATAAAACTTATCACACTGTAATTAGAATTCATATACTTTAAACATGTCACAAGATATTCTTGTTTTTATTGATTTTCATCCCTTTCGAACTGTAAAAAACATTCTTAGCTCATGAGCCAAAAGCAAGTTACAGGCCAGATGTGGTTTTTGTTTTGTAGTTTTTTGATCACTGCTTTAGATGCTTCATTCATTTTTAGAGCAATTAAAAAAGCATATCTTGGACCTCCCTGGTGGTGCAAGGAGTTAAGCACCTTACTCTGAAACAATCCCCAGCCTCTACAGCATGAGTTCGATCCCCGGCCGGCCAGGGCTCCCCACATGGTGCAGCAGACCTCTCCTGTCTCGCCGCTGCTCCCCTTAGCAGTGTATTTCGGTCAGTCTGCCTGTTCTGTTCCCCACTCTGTCTCTGGTGAATCCTCTCACCCCCCACATCTCCGGCCTATACCCCAGGTCTCGTGTGCATGAATGAATAGATCTTTAAAAAAAAAATCTTTAAAAAAAATATCTTCTAAATTTGACTTTATTTTACCATTTCCACAGCTCTTAATTCTTTCTGTAGGTCTACATTTTTATCTGATATATTCTTTCTGCTTGCAGAGCTATGTTTCACATTTTTGTTACTGCAGGTCTGCGGTGATGGATTTTTCTCAGTTTCTATCTATCTGAGAAAATATTTCACTGTCAGTATTGAATAATATTTTCTTTGGGTATAGAATTCTCACTTGAAATATTTGTACAGCTTATCCACCTTTTTTCTCCTTGTTAGAGTGAGAGTACACTTCCCAGTTTCTACAAGTAGGCAAAAGTAGAATTTATGGATTCAATTTGAAAAATCATTACCATAAAAATAGTATGCATAATTTCTTAATCGCCTGTCCAAAGCAATAGCTTCATAGTGGATTATTGTTCATGATTTTCTCAATCATGTATTCAACTTAATTTAAATAAGATCACCAATTTGTTTCCAACTTAGCCAGTGACTCATATGTTACAGATGTTACATGCATTCTTTTTTCTAGAAGTGAAACAACTGAAATCATTGTATTTTCTCCTTAATACAGGGTACTAGTTGCTTCCTGCGCTGGGTCAGAAACCTGGATGATGAGCTGCATGCAATTATAGCTGGTAAAACACTGATATATAATGAATTATTATTGTATCAATGAATGGTAGAAATGAGCCAGAAATAGTTTACAAATTAATCTGATTTCTATATATCTTCCATTCTCTGTGACAGAATAACTACTAAGGCACTAGTCCAGACATTTTGTATTTGCAAAATTTAACATCAAGGCACTCTTGCCATCTAGTGTTTTGAGTTTGCTATTGCCAATGTAATGACTTGGGTATCTGCCCTGCTATAGGCAGAATCCTAGGGAATGTGTCGTAAAAAAATGTAAAGACTTAAAATATTTACCAATAAATAGTTAATGGAATCACAAATATCTTAAAACAATCTATTTTATCACTGACAAGCAATGTATTTTAATAATAACTTTTTATTCTTAGAAGCTTAACCAATTAATAAAAATAAAAACTAAAGACTTTTCTATATGTACAATGTATGTAGTACTTAAGCATGCAATTTTTCAGATATTTATTAGTAATGTTTCTGTTATAGAATGTCAGACCTCCCTCTCCCAGCTTGGTTTACCACTTGCAGAATGAAGGCAATAGAAAAATACATGAATAAATATTTCCTCTTAAGATGAGAAATGACAATATAAGCTTGTGAAATTCATTATGAAAATCAATTTAAAATTAATGTGCTAAGAAGTCACTCCATTTAATGTCATCAAATGTATTATTGTCCTTGATTTTATTGTAACAAATTTTATTGCTACAGATAAATTCTTCCCGTTTAAGTGAATGAGCATTTTCTAATGACATTGATAACAATGAAATACTTTGAGATCTGATAAGTTTTTGTTGTTTCAGGATTTTTGGCAGGTGTATCAATGATGTTTTATAAAAGCACAACAATTTCCATGTATTTAGCTTCCAAGTTGGTAGAGGTAAGCAAACATTTTTATGCATGTGCAGTTAGCAAAGGCTATGTTAGAGCTGCCTTAGTTGCTTAAGCTGCAAACATATACCCAATTACCAAAGCAAATTCTAGCCCTATAAAATGTCTCACAAAGCTAGTTTTCCTATTTTTCCCTTTTTTGTGTGTGTGAATATACACAATTGTGAAAGGAATAGTGCACTTAACCCTGATATATCTGTCATACAGTTCAATGGTTTCAGCATTTGGCCAGTTTAGCTTCACCTGTACTGTCCTGTCCTCCACCTGCTGATTTATTTCAGAGCAGATCCCAGACATCATACCACTTCATTCTTAAACAATTCAGGATAAAAACTCATTAAAAGCAAACAAATTAGTATTACTATTGAAGAGTAACCATAATACAATTATCATACTTTAAAAAAACCTATATTATCAGATATCTAATTAGAGCTTGCATTTTTACTGATTGTCCCACAGATGTCTTGATGCAATCCCTGGGTTTAAATTGGGATCCAAAATACTTTTTGTTTATAATAATTCCCCCTCTCACCTTTTTACTTCCTTTTCCTCTCTATTATCTGTTGGAGATCTAGGTGATTACTTATTTGGAATTTCTCACATTCTGGGTTCTATTTTTGGTTTATGTGTGTGGCAGAAATAACTTAGATTTATTGTGTATGTGAATTCCTACTGCATCACATTAAGAAGCCCAAAAATGCTTGGTTGTCTTCTTTTTTATGATGCTAAGTTTGGTCAATGGGCTCAGTATTGTTACAGCCAAGGTAAGGTTCCCTGTTAGCCTTTCACCTAGCCCTTTTCGCAGTCATTAATGATCATTACTAAGATGCTGTTATTTCGCTGAGGGCTCTAAAATGGTAATGAGCTAGTATTTTTTTTTTCTGCCCTTATTAGAGGCAATTCTAAATAAAACGTTTCCCTTTTAACTGTTTGGTCTCTTGGGACTATATTGTTCACGTGGCCATGACAAAATGATCACTTCCCTTTATTTACCAGCCATTGGAGGGTTTTAAGCGTGGTAGAAATGACTTAATTCACATTGGCTGTGTGGTATGGCAATAGCACCTGAAAGGGGAGCTCTTATACCTCTAAATCATACACAATATTGTGAACTAATATTGCCTTAATAAAAAAGAATAATAAAAACAGAAGCGCATTCTTGCTATGCTATGGAGGATGGATTACAGAGAGGCATGATAGGCAGCTAGGAGAGCAGTTAGTCCCAGGCAGGACAAAGTGATACAGTAAAGCAGAAATGGAGCTGAGTGTACAGATTTGGTGCGTATTTATAAGAGAATGAACAAGACTTGCTAATGGAGAAGAAAAGGGGAGTGAGCAGAAGAAAATAACCTCTAGCTAGCAAAAACATATTCTTTAACACAGGAGAAATGTAATTTTGAGGTCTAGTTTGTGAGAGAAATATTTTGCAGCTGCTTCCCTATATAGCCAGAGTTTCTTAAGCCAGCCAACCATACGCCTCTGTTTCTCATGCCATATAACCGTATCTGACCTTGGCAAAGGAAACTGGCATATAAACTGTGCTGGCGAGAACTTTTTTTTTTTAATATAGGGAATTAGAAATATAAACTTTTAGTGTCTTTTGTTGAAGTGATGATTTTGGTTTAATGGACAATCATTTAAATTTTTTTATTGTCTGATAATGTATTTTATTGTCTGATAATATGAAGTAAAAATAAGTTGCATTGGCAGTTCTTTTCCTCAGAAAAGTCATTTCTAAAATATAATTATTGAGTATATATTATAGTCCCATTACTGTGCTAGCTGCTGGTAAACATAAAAGTAGAGGATATGGTCCCTGCTGGTGCCTAACTCAGAATCTGATTCAGTAGAAAAATTTTATTATGTTATTTTAATAAAAACAAATGGGAAAAAATGGGGAACACAATTATTCCATATATCACATTTCTATTGCGCTTATTCTAGCACATCTGAATTTAATTGTTTTTCAAGATGAATACACTACAATGTATCTGTATCTTATAATACAATGTTGTTTGCAAAATAATGGTCCATGTGATCACTTACCTTGTTTCCCAAGTAGATTGTAACTGTCTATCTTGCAGTGTTTATATAGCCCAACCCCTAATCGTTTAACATATATTTGTTTCACATTACATACTCTTTGCTCCATTCATATGTTAAGTCCCCTCACTGTCTCCTTTTGTTGCTCTCCCTGTAATCAGGGAAGCTTGTATTGAGCAGTCAGGATTTTTTTCATGGCAAATCAGTTGAGATATTACTAAAAATATTGGGTTGTTGGAAAGTCATAATGTATTTTTTCTCTGTTTTTCAAGCAACATGACTTTTGTGAAAACTCAGTATATTTACTCAGCAAATATTTAAGTACCACACAGTCTAAGATAGGTGTGGACCATCAGACAAGAAGGTTGTTGCCATCTGTCAGTGACTTCATCTTAGTTCTCATACTCCTTGCATTTCCCTCTACCCTGTTGTAACTCACTTGGTCTACTTTGCACTTTTCTTGCTATTTTTACTTTACCTGTCCCGTGAAAACTCAGTTCCCTGAATTACCCAGTGTTCTACTATAAATTTGCCTACAGAACCCCATATATATCATCCACTTGCATTCTACTCACTGCTTCTTGTCCTCTTACCTTGTTGTTGATCCTATGCTTCTTATACAAAACTGTGGAAAATGTGAGCAACATACTGATGCTAGTTCACGACCTGTTTCTCACCAATCAATGACAGGATAAGTATAGAAATTGAGAGTGAGCACAGCAGTTGAGCGTTGGGTTGCAAAGCTGCCTGCAGCCTCTGCAGCGCAGGTTCGATCCCCTGCCACTGGGCGAGGATCCCACATGGCGCACGGACCTCTTCTGCTGCACCTGCTGCTCCCCTCAGCAGTGTATTTCGTCAGTCTGCCTGTTCTGTTCCCCACTCTGGCTCTGGTGAATTCTCTCACCCTACTGTGCTTCTGACTGTGCCCAGTGCTTGTATCAATCAATCAATCAATCAGTCTTTAGAAATTGAGAGTGAGCATTTGGAACTTTTATTACAGTTTGACAGTAATTTGTCTTTTGAATGTGCTTGTAAAAATTTGCTTCAGTGTTCTGGCTTTTAAATTTATTTTCTACTAGTTCATTTTTATTGCATTATGAGACTATTAAGTCATGAAATTGGATTTTTTTAAGGTAATTCTTTATTACAGATGGTTTGAGAAACACTACTTGACTGTAGTAATTTCTGAAATTCTTGATTCTCTTTGGTCCTTTGTCCTAGGAAGAGTAGCTCCCCCCTTTGGGGGACCCCTAAACAATACTGTGTCTCTGACTATATATCTGTATCTATATACCTCTGCCATCTGTCTATCTTATAAACTCATTAGAATACACTAGATATCTCTGCTATGAATGATCATATTTTATTCATTTTTAAATCCCTAACTCCTGGCACAGGATGCAGCATATAGTTAATGCCATTAAATATTTCCTGAATGAATAAATCTAACAGGGAAAGGAAGACCTGAGCATTGTCCAAAAGGTATTAAAGAATAAGGGGCACAGAAGAGAGGGCAATGAAGTGCTGTTGGATTTGGCATCTGGGGCTGGGGGTGAGAGAATGAGGGAAGGGGACAGGCTAGCGCTTAGCGTTGTCCTGGAAGCGGGGGCTATAATTTGAGCTCCAGAAAGCTTATTAGAATTTTGAAAAGTAGAGAAAATAATTGTAGATAGAGAACATATTGCTTAACTCAATCTTTTGTTATACTTATTTTGCAGACAATGTATTTCAAAGGCATTGAAACAGGAAAGGTTCCCTATTTTCCCCATGCAGATACCATCATCTATTCCATCTCTACAGCAATTTGCTTCCAGGCAGTAAGTATAGCTTTTTGAAATGAAAAATAGAATTAATTATGTTTCTAATGTACATTAAACAAATGGGGGAGAAATAAAGGCCTAGAACATTTCTATTTATTACATTTTATATATATATATATTTTTTTAAAGCAAGATAGCTTGCACATGTTAACTTAATGGGCCAGATCACGTTTAATGCATATGCTGATTTTTAGGTTTAAATAGAGTGCATTATTTTAACAGGCAAATTATTACTCTAGTACTTTGGCTAGAGTGCCCCAATTTAATTGTCCTCCATCTAGAAAAAGATACCACAGTCATAAATTGCATCACCCCAATATTATTAGTCAATGAGGATGGGGAAAGAATGTAGTTTAATAGAAGCAGTATCTAATTTATTTAAATTCTGTAATCATCATATTGCTGTTGATAGTTTTAGGATTGTTACAAGTTTTGGAGACTGCTTTTATTTGTTCTTTATCACAGTAATGCTGCCTAGTTGATAAACTTAGTGTAACTAGTAAAGTACCAGCTAACTAATGGTATTTGGTAGATTCTTACTAAATAATGACAAATCAATTATTATTTCATAAGCAATATTGGAAGGCACATTTACAAAGATGCTTAATAGCTATCAACTTAAACATAAATACATATTTTTGTTATTGTCATATCTCTGTCATTTTAAAAATGCAGTCAGCAATGAAGGGATAAACTGCTTTCTTGCTATAATATTTACTATTTATTGAAAGATATCTCAAATTGAATAATCTTAGGCTGTCATGGAAGTTCAGACTTTGCGACCATCTTACTGGAAGTTTCTTTTAAGGCTCACCAAGGGCAAGTAAGTGTCTGTGATTATTTTAACTGATTGTAGAAAACAGCAATTTCTGCAAAAATGATTTTGAATCTTTTTGTCACGAGGGAATATCTTTTATTGATAAAGTAGGTATCCAGAAATAAATAAGTCTGAAAAATGCATTAAGAATAGCATGAGGAATTCTTTTATTTTGAATATTCTCTGTAATATTTTAGATATTTTAAGTGTTCATGCTACTAAAATGTTGATTTTAACTGTTAATGAGTTGCTACATAACATACTTAAGTCTTACTTTTAAAATCTTTAACTTTTTTGAGTAAAAATATTAAATTACTTAGAGATTCTGCCTCAGTAATTGACTCATTGCCATTTTGGAAAAATAATTGTATCTGTTGTCTGATCTTATAATGCATATGTTCTTTTGCTTTTACTAGCATATTCTTTTGTTTTACCGTTTCCTGATCTTAATCCAGTTCTTCGGGAGGCAGCTTAACCTTCTAGAAAGAGCATAGGCTTTGCAGTCAGACAGCCTTCCTTTTGCTTCCAGCTCAGGTTCCTTTAGCTTTGTTGCTGTGCTGAGTTCTTTGCCCACATGAGACTCAATTTCTTTATCTCTTGCAATGAAACAGTAATTCATACTCTGTATAGTTGGGGCGGGTGGGAGGGAATGAGATGTTCATGGTAACAGTAAGCATTTCATAGGCACTTAATGAACTGTAGCTGCTATTAATTTTACCATCATTAATAGTAATAATAGGGCCTCCCTGCTGGTGCAAGGGGTTAAGCACAGTGCTGTGAAGCTGTCCACAGCCTCTGCAGCACAAGTTCGATCCCTGGCCATCCAGGGAGAAACCCACATGGCACACACACCTCTCCTGTCTCTCCCGCTACTCCCCTCAGCAGTGTTTTTCAGTCAGTCTGCCTGTTCTACTCCCCACTCTGTTTCTGGTGAATCCTCTCACCCCCCGCACTTCTGGCCTGTACCCCAGCTCTTGTGTACATAAATAAATCTTTAAAAAATAGTAAGGGCCTCCCTGATGGTGCAGGTGGTTGAGCGCCGCACTGTGAAGCTGTCCGCAGCCTCTGCAGCGCAGGTTCGATCCCGGCTGGCCAGCGAGAATCCCACATGGCGCAGCAGACCTCTCCTGACTTGCCCACTGCTCCCCTCAGCAGTGTACTTCGTCAGTCTGCCTGTTCTGTTCCCCGCTCTGTCTCTGGTGAATCCTCTCACCCTCCCGTGCATCTGGTCTGTACCCTGTTCTTGTATAAATAAATAAATCTTTTTAAAAATAGTAATAGCAAGTATTAACAGTGTTTACCATGTTCTAGTTATGGTTTTAAGATAACACATATATGTACCAACATATGCATGCATGATATGTGTTTGATCCTTAAACTAGCTCTCTGAGATAGGTACTGTTCTTACCCCAGTTTTACACGTGAGGAAACATACTCACAGAGAGGTTAGAGAGCTTGTCAGAGTGACACAACTAGTAAGTGATGGAGCTGGCATGATCTGGTTTCAGAATTCTTTCTTTGTCATTTACTTTTCCTCATGTGAATTAATTTGCCTTCTAATCATTAAACATTTGCCCATTTGGAGGTGTTTTCCTTGTTGATTGTAAGACATTAAGATGTCAGTTATGAGCATTTAATGTCTTTGTCTCATTGGTAAATATTAGCTAATTCATTTTTTTAGTTGGTTTTCTGTGATTTCACCAGAAAAATTATCAAGAGTCTGTCTTTCCATTTGACACACTCTCGTGGAAGGGACTCTGGTAGGTTTGAAATGATGCTGTAATCCCTGGGGTTTCAGGTGTGGGGATTCTCTCTTTGAATAAAACATGCGACAGTGAATGTTGAAAAAGAGTAGTGCTTGGGGCATTGGTCACATCAGTCTTTCCTGTTCCCCACCCCATGAAAGAAAAATCCAATAGACGAGTCATTTTTTTGGTAAACTTTATTAAATGCTATTCACTGTGTCCTCTGTTTTACAGATTTGCTGTCATGAACCGCAAAGTTCTTGATGTTTTCGGTACTAGTGCATCTAAACACTTTCAGGATTTCGTCCCCAGGTTGGATCCAAGATACACGACTGTAACACCAGAGCTGCCCGTGGAACTTTCTTGAAGAGAATTGTGATTTATTAATATGACTTAATGGTTCATTCTTTTATCCTGAAAAGTTAATTAGGTGGAACACAGGAAAGGGGGCCTGAGCTTGAACTTCAGTGTTATTTCAGTGAGAGATGCTCTTTTTTTTTTTTTTGTTCGTTTTTCTTACCAATCAGAAATGCAGAAGCTTTTTAGGAAGGTGTTGCTTAATAATTAAGCTCCCCGGTAGCCAGAATCTGATTCGGGATCACTGTAGTGATTGACATTATGATATATTATTGATTAAATTATGGCCACAACAATATTAAAGAATCTATATAGAAATGTAGTGATAACTAAGAATATACTTAAAATTACTTTAAAAGATGTTTTTAGTTCATTCCAATATAATTCTTGCTTAAAACTAAGAGTATTTCTTCATTGTAGAATACAAAGGATCACGGGTACATGAATTTGATCTGTATTTTTTTTAACTATTGAATTGGTAACTATAGTAGTGAAATGTTATGGATATGAAGTAACTCTTCACAGACAGTGCTGCTTTAGTATAGAGCAATTGAATTGTGCAAAGTGGCCATTCTGACTTCAGGGATACAAAACAGGTCTCATACTGTTTGGGTCAATGCCGTGGTATCCATGTTCTCCTTCCACTGATAACTTCATCTCTCTCCAAGATCTGTTGGATTATAATATGTACTAATGTCAAGTGAGGAGCGAGTAGAAATTGACATAAAGTTCAAATGTATGCTTTAAACTTTAAAGAAGCATTAACTTGAATATTTGAAAACAAATGAAGCTACCTTTAAACCTCCTGAAGGTTTATTTATTTGTTTTCATTTATGAGGTTTGAGTTCATAGCTGATTTGTATGCCATTGTTGATTCAGAGGGGATCAATATCCTATGGAACAAAAATTTTTGGCAAATCTGAGTGTTTATTCCCCTTCAACTGTTTCACATATAAAAACAGATGTTTCACAACTGCAAACAACGACAACCAAAAAATCAGTGGTGGTTAAAAATTTCATTTCATCAATAATTAAATTCAGGTTCTCCAGTCTTTTCAAAAAGTCGTCACCATATTTACTCTTTTAAAATGAAGAACTGACAAAAACGTAGTCACTGCCAATTGTGAAAGATAGTTCAGTACAGATGTGATTGAAATATGATCACTCTGAGGAGTTTTTCAGGGAAAAGTTATACTTTTCTAAGTTTAATAAGAGGCTGAAGTGATTGTGATATAGTTAATGTAGCATATAGGGAATTATGGTATATTTTTTTAATATAATTTTGTTGCTGAAAAGTTTTAAGCTGTTGTGAATTATGCACTAGAACTTGTGTTGCAACAAGAATTATAACGTAGACTTTTAAAATACTTAGTCCTCCATATTCAATTTCAAGCCTTGTGTACTTCTATTTATATGTAATTCTGTCCTTGGTTTTTATGGCAAATTGACACCCAGCAAAATAGACAGACTCTGGTACCATGGTAACCACTTTAATTTGGTCAAAATTCAGAGCCACTTTAATTTGGTTAAAATTTTGCATTGTGACTAACTTTTTAGAATTGACTTGTCTACTAGGCAATACTGTTAAAGGATGGTTTTGGTTTCATATTTCAAAATTAATAAATTAAGTTTTAAGGTTTTATTCACTGGAATTAACATGATGATTGGTGCTGTGTTTACTTTTTAAAGGAAGTGTTAAGGCTGAAGAAAGCGCTGCTACCTGCAGCTCATAATTTCTCTACAGAAATTTATATTGATAATATTTTCCTGTCGGGTTAGAAGAAAAACATTTTAATCCATAAATTATTATTTTCATTGGCATTAAAAGACTATGGTATTGAAAGACAAACTCTACTAATATTTGATGAGATTTTTTTAGTAAAATTTTACTGATCAAACTGCATTTCTATGATTTACTTTTTAAAACAAACTACTGTCATCTTTTATTTCATTAAAAATGTAAAATGAAATAACCATGATGAAGCAGAATACAAAATGAATATATAGCTTGAATGGCTAGTTAGCTCATTTGCAGTGGTGAATAGAGATGTCTAATTTGATTTTATCCAAACAGGCCTCAAAGTATAGTTGTTTGAACAAACACAGAGAAATTGTGTTTGTGGGCCAGAAGGCAATCAAAATGAATTATCTCTCTACCTCTAACTAACCAAGTATTGATCACAACTTGGCATCTTGAGTAAAATCAAATCAATGTCTCCATTCCAAAACATGGTTTTTGGTCTATTTATATGCTGAAGAAATAGGGTAAGTTTCCACCCAAACTGAAAGCAGTGACATTGATATGCCTCCTTAGTATTTCCTACATCTTTATGCAGCCTGAGAGACAGTGGGTTGGAGCATTAGTGTTATGGTGTTTTATCACTATTTCCTGTATTAATGAAATTCAGGAGCTACTACCGATCAAGTAAAGACTTAGGTGACAAGATAACACACTATTTCAAATCTATCAGCCTCTTACTTCTTTTTTTGCCAAATGGTTTTAGTCTGTTTTGTTGTTCATCTTTTTTCATCAGTTCTGTGGTTCCTTCTGTAACTTTTTCATTTACCTATAAACATTGTCACTGAATTGACATCTAGGTTTTTTTTTTTTTTTTGCCTTTTTTTTAGTCAGTTATTTACTTTAGAATTTTATCTTTTGTTCTTTGCTCTCAAAATTTATAATTTACTTTTTTCTAGATTGAATGTATCTTTATGATGAAACCCAAATCGATCAACTCTCACACAGTATTTTATTATTCATTTCCTTGTGGTTGTAGCTAAGCTAACATCTGACTTAATTATCAGTGCCAACAGAATGGTTAATGTTCATACTTTATCACATCCCTTAGTTTCTAAATCCAAACCACTGTTAGTGAGATACAATGTGTTTTTATTCTCATCTGCTTGTTCCTGTCACTCCCTCCTCTGTGGTGAGGAAGCTTCTCAGCCAGGCCATAGGGGCTGGACATGCCCGCTGAGAGCAGTGTCTCCGGTGCTCTTACCAAATAAACTTACAAGCCCATAGACTTCTCGAATTCTCCCTGGGATTTATTTATTATTTATTTTTTTATAAGTAGAAAGTAGTTTGACAGAGCAATAAAGTCATTTTTCAATGGATGTGTTCTTTTGGTCCATAAATGCAAAAGTCTTTATTTCTGAATTGTGACCTTGCTAAGATAGCTGATGAACTTTATCTCTCCTGACACCTTGGCCTCTTGATGCTTGCTATCCAGTCTTAGGTAAAGGTAACCTGTCCATCCATTCTTAGATAACCAGATAATTTAGGTAAGTGTAATTGAATGTCCAAGGAAAAAAAACATAAAAGGTAAATATTTTCTATAAAGCTGGTCTGAGACTATGATGAAAAATCCCCTAATTTAAGGTTAGCTGAATTGTGGCTGCCCAGGAATCTGTTCTTAATTTGTCTCAAGTTTGTACCTCTCTCTGTATAACACTTACCTCTCGGATACTTAGCTAGTGGTAAGGCCTGAGCTGACTGTGAGATCATGGCCATGGGCTCGGATTCTGGTGGTACTTTCTTCAAGCTGGGATGTGGAGATCTTGGGGTTCAGCCTGTAGAATTTCCTGCTGTAGCATCAGGCTTTGTAATAGCTTTATAATTAAGAAAAGAAATGAGACTAGTATCAGTGTTTCTGGAAGCAGTAGAGGGGCAGAACTTGGCCAAGAGGTAGCAGCTGTCCTGGTAGTACAATAAGGCAGTCTGCACCCCAGTGCTTACAGATGTGTTGAGTGAGAATGTGTGCTTGTGTCACACTGAAGGACTGGAGGAAAGAATTCGATGCCTGGTGTCCGCTGTCTTAGACATTGAAATGTGGCTTTCTTGTCATCACTTGTCTCGGTCCTCGGCTCTCTCCTCCTTCCTAGCTTTGGGGTCCTTATGTCTAGTCCAGTCTTGTTGCCCCTCCCTGCTCTGCATACCTGTGCCTGCTGCTTTTCACATGTTGGCTGGTGTTTCCTTCTAACTGTGCCCCTTGACTGCGAGCCCGTGTTGCCCGTTGCTGGAGCTGGCCAGGAGGTGCTCTCAGAGGGTCTTAAGAATTCAGTAAACATCTCAAGGGACAGTTTTGCTTGTCTTAGGCAGAAAAGTTTGGAGGATAGTTGTGCAGATGTGAAGAGAGGTGTTTCTTTGAACCTGGGCTCTTTAATTCAGGAAAGTCAGTCTCTCCTGAGTAGTCCCGTGACATCATCTGACTGCTGTGGCTACTTGGAGGGTGGGAACTCATCTTTCACTGCTTATTGCTTTCTCCATTTTCTTCCCACCTCTCCTTCAAATGTGTCATCTGTGAAATAAAATGTTGGGTTTTATCCTTTGTGCCTACAGACCTGAAAATTTCAGTAGTTATACAGATCTAGGCCATGCCGGAGCTGTCAGGACATGCGTGCTTTGTACCTTTTCTCTGGCACACAACACTGCAACTTTTCTGTCAGTTTTGTGCCCCTTCCACTGCCCAAGCAAAACATTCTAATGGTGTTAGAAAGCCCTCAACTTCAAATGGTAAGATGTGCCCTGACTTGGCACAAAATGTGCTTTAACCTGCCTTGCTGAGCCTCAGCATCCTTCTGTGGCCAGGGAAGTGCAGGCTTCCACGATTGGCTGAAGCCACTCAGGAATATTATTTTCCTCCATCCCTTGATTCAGACCAAGTAATTTCTGAGACCGATTTCCCAAATCTATTAAACTTTTCTGTCATTAATCAACCTCTTAAATGAACTTCCCTTTCAGATTATTCTCAGTCACACAGGAGGATCTTATTAGCAAGGAATTGTGAGAAGAGTTGGTGTCGAAGGCTAAAAAGATTTAAAGCATGAAGCAGTGCTGCTCATTATGCACAATGCGGGTGCCAAAAGAGATGGCAAGAGGAGACTGTGAGCTCATTGCAAGTCTCTCTCTTTCCTCCTACCTCTCTTTTTTTTTTTTTTAAAACCTCCCAAGCCTGTGCCTTTTATTCTATTTTTTTAATTTATTTCTTTAGCTTTAGTTCTTAAAGGAATTTTTTCCCCCTGTTCATTCAGGGCAAGTTGAAAGTGGTCAGGTAAGAGCCTGAAGGGATGCTCTGTTGGGTTTGTTAAAAAAAAAAAAAAAAAAGAATTTTTCTTTCTCCTCTCAGAAGTCAGCCAGAGATTCAGAGTGGAACTGTTTACATTTGTCCCAGTGACATGTGTGACAGGTATACACTTAACCAAACTTAGCCCAGTGAAAAGAAACCCTCTATGGGGGTGGGGAGCAGCAGCAATTTTCCTCAGACTTATTAAAGTAGGAACCATGTCTGCAAGCATCTTTATAAATATAAACCACTGGTAGAGTAGCAGCCACTGGTCAAAGCAGGTATTGGATGATGGTACTCACTTTGTCAAAGTTATTTGTTATTTGTGGAATGAATGATTGGCCTTGTGAGGCCTAAGAAAGGATGGCAGTGATTTCCTCACTTAAGTTTCAAATCTGTCCAATGTATTAATATTAAGAGTGTTTTATGCAAATGAAATTTTTACCTTCCTTTTGAAATTTAATTTGTAATATAAGGCAAAATCTGCAAAGCCATAGGAAGAAGCAGAGTATAGTTTTTGCAAGTTTGCCATTCTCAGGAATAGCAGTAGATTCACTTAAGGCCTAAAAGGGGAAGATAAATAAGTCTGCAATAATCTAGAAGTTCCATTGAGTCATTTGAGAAGTCTTTTTTTTCACACTAGAACTCTTCTTGTTACTTGGATTAAAGTTAACAAAATGCGATTGTAGTCATTGTGAGTTACTCACCTAATCACTGCTGGGTCCTCTTCCTTGCTGACAGAACACTGATGATGTTTAAGCAAACAGTATGACTAGTTCCAGGGAAATAATTGTAATTTTTCTAGTCTTTTCATGTTATTCCTTTCTTCTTTTTCTGATATTTTCCAGCCTTTCTACTGAAGGTGTTCATGTGACCCAGTTTGAGCCAATAAGATAGAATAGAAAATCTGGGACACTCAGGGAATTTTTTTCTCCTTGATTAAAGGAAAATTCTTATCAGAGCCCTCCTTTTTATTTTTTTCCTTGCGTTCTTGAGAACTCTAGTTATTAGTATCTAGATCTGTGAAATGGTGTTCCATAGATAAGGTAAAAAGTATAAAGAAAAAAAAAGTCAGAGCAGAAAAATGGGAAGAACGTGTCTTCCGGATGACATTCTTGAGCCACTGAATATATACATAATAGTAACCATATACCTCTGAGCATTTCTTAGACAATCACTTAAGGTTCTGTTAGTCAAGGATTCTGTTATCTTCAGCTAAAAACATTTCTAATTGACACATTCCAGTCTTGTTATAGATCAGGACTCTGATTCATTTTACGCTCTGTCCTTCCCTTCCTTGATTTAGAATTGTTTCTTATCCTTCCCTCCCCACTTCTGCCTGTATCAGGAAATGTTCAGTCATCTCTCTCTAAAGGTTTTCTTGATCTTTTATATCTATCTTCGTTTAGTACTTTGCTAGTACCCATAAAGGATATTCCATTTGGTTCTGCTTAGTTTTGTACTAACCCGTTGCTCCTACATTGTGGTATGTTTTGAAGGGCAAAATCCATAGTCGACCCTTCACCCCTTCCTGCCCTGTCTCAGTAGCTTAATCAGCTTTTATGAGGGTGAGGAGGATAGTGGTCTGAGCAGCTGCTCTTGAGTGCACACGAACTTTGTGGAGTCTACAGACAAAAAAAAAAAAAAATCTACCCTTAGGTCTCCCTATAAGAGTCTGGAAAATATTATCCTTACAAATGATTTTGTAAACATTCTAGGAAATTGGCTTCTCCTACTATTCCAGCAGCTATTGGAGCCAGTTTGGCTGTAGGTCTTAGAAAAGTGATTTGTCATCTGTTTCATTTGTTTGCTTTTTCCTGACAGAGCTAGAATTCTGGATTGTTTCCCACTTAAAAAAAAAAACTTTAAAAACAAGCCCAAATGAGAAGTAGACAGGGCAGGACACAAGACCTTCCTTCCCACTCAGTTTCACAGGGTAAAAATTCATAGGCAGTTTTCCCAGAATTACAGTTTGTTTCCGACTTCTTAATACTGTATTACGATTATTTTTTCTTCCCTGTCACAAAGGTGATTTTAAATACTAGATGGAGGAAGGCTTGGAAACACTCTTATCAGCACAGGCAGGCCCCTAGCGAGTCGCTCCTTCTGATAGTCAATTTTTAGGGGGGAAAGAAGAAAATGAAATATATAATGTGCCTTTGATACGTGGTAGATTGTTTATATCACATTCAATCCTCACAACCTATGACATAGATATTATTTTTTTTGACATAGATATTATTAGTTCTTCTTTTCCAAGGAGAGAACTAGGTGTCAGAGTCTAGTGATTTGATCCACATGGTAATTAATACTAAAATTTGATCATAGATCGTCAAGAGTTAAAAGTTTTCCTTTTTTTCCTGAGAACATAATAGTACTGCAGAAGAAGTAGCATCTTATTCTTCTCTCTTAAATGTAATATTATAATGTTATAATAAAAATCTTGCCTCTAAAAATGGTTTTGATGTTTACTTTCAGCTCAAATAAAAGGATAGGAACTGGAATTACCTTCTCACCTGAAACAACTGAAAAACCTATAATATATGTAAAATAACAGTTTTTAAGACACTGGACATCAAACGGTTTAAAACAGTGATCTCTGAGAGAACAGCCAATGAGTCCTATGATGGCCCCAGCTGTTACCTAAAGAGGGGTTTTAGATTTTTCATATGTGTCTCAGGGAGTAAGAACCACAGCAGAGCCCAGAGGTCTCCTGAGGTGAAGAAATAAACTTGGATGTCCACAGAAACCAAGGTGGATAAAGTTCACAGGGCACAGTGCAAGAGACAAGGGAGCTTCATGGAAGGAAAGCACAGAAATCTAAAGATGGTTCCCACTGAGACTTAAGCTGAGGGCTGAGTATGTGCATGGGAGGGAACTGCCAAGACTGGGCAGAGAACTTCAGAGGGAGCAATCATTGATTACACACAAAGTGATGAATAGTTTGTATTCCTGTGAACCAAAGCAGAAAGTTATAATTGAAGGAACTCTGGATTAGAGTCAGAAAAATATGCATCAGTTGGAGACCAAAACTAACCCTGGACTGCAAGCTGCTCCAAAGCATCAAAACAATTTCTTAGTAACTGGCTTCTAAAACAAAATACAGGAATATAGGGATACAAATATATTGAGTATGCAGTAAGGTAAAATGCAAAATGTTGGGAATCCAATTAAAAAAAAGAGTCATGCAGAAAGCCAACAAATTCAATCCATAAGTGATGTATAATAGAATTTGTACAAGGGGGCATTAAAAGTATGTCATAAATTGCATGAGTTTATCTTTTTTGATTGCTTAGTAATACTCCATGGTGTATATGTACCACATCTTCTTGATCCAGTCATCTATTTTTGGGCATTTGGGTTGTTTCCATAGCTTAGCTATTGTAAATAGTGCTGCTATATGGAGTTGGAAGGGATCATGCTCAGCGAAATAAGCCAGAAAGAAGAAGAAAAATACCGGATGGTCTCACTCATAGCAGGAATCTAGAAAACCTAAATAAGGGACCAGGAAAAAGACTAATTGCAGTAAAGTAAAAATCAAAATCAACAAGCAACTATAGACCAGAGACACACTACAGTGCAGGGTGAGGGGGAGGAGAAGAGGGATTAGGGTCAGAGAAAGGGGGTGGGAATTTTATGGGGAATATAACCAAAATGAAAATGCATACATTATGCAAAAATGAAAAATGTAAGAATTATATAAAATAATTCATAAAGTATATGTCATATTGTCAAGAATGTAGCCCACAAGAAATAGATGCAAGATGGAGCATATTAGTTAGAGACATAGAAGATATAAAAAGGACTAGAACATATCTTAGAAGTGATGAAAAATAAAACATCTCAGGTTAAAAAAGTAACACTGGGAGGGATTAAACAGCAAAAGAAAAGATTATATGTGGATTCCCCAGCCCCCCTTGTTCTCAGGATACCATCTTGGTACCCTGAGTTCCTGCTGGTCAAGCTAAAATGTGGAGTCAGGCAGGGGCCCTCTCAGCAGGACAAAAGTCTTGATATGAAGAACATACAGGAAAACCAGTATCTGCTTAAAACAGCAGGCAGACATTATGGCCAGATTCCCATCACCTATGAGACTACCTTGTCAGAAAGTTAAGTGTCAATAGGAACTAGACATAGGATGTTTTGATCAGCAGAGACAATGGAGCACTACCACCCTCACCCCTCCACCCCACCCCTGCCTCTCCAGGCAACAGCCCCTATTCTCTTCCCCCTAGCTTGTGCCGGACATTTATGCATCCCCAAACCACATCCCCACCACACACAGACTATCGTGCTTACTCAACCCACATACCCACCTTGCACATTCCTCCACACATTCCTCCATGTACTTGTCCACCATCCTAAACCTGACACCTAATGTGACTGCCCTAGAAATACGCACTGCACTCCCTTGAGCCCCTCAAGGTCTCTCTCTACTTGGACTTTGAATTGTCTTTCCTCCACCCTGCACCACTCCCAACATTGCCGCCCCACAAGGTGACAATTGTAGATTGCAAAGATACAGCAATAGTAATTTTCCCAAACTATTTGAAGTAGAATGTGACTGCTAAGTCCCCTTCAGGAAGCTATACATTTATACAATGGCAGTCCTCAAAGGATATGAGGCAAGTGTGAGGAGAGGCGTACAGTATGTTTGAAGACTGGCCAACGCTTTTTCATATTTGAATTATAAACCCACATATCCAAGAAACTCATTGAACTCCAAGAAACATGAAGAGAATCACACTAAGGCACATCTTAATCAGGTTGCTTTAAACCAATGATAAAAAGTCTTGCTAGCATGGGGGATCAGGGAGTGTGTGTGATACATATTGCATATAGACGCGCTCAAGACAGGACACTTACTGAAAACAATGAAAACCAGAAGACAGTGAATGGCAGCTTTAATAAGTGAGAGGTAAGAGAATGAAAAAGGTCAATTTTTCATATAATTCTATATGTGGTGAAACTATGAACAGGCAAAATGCTTTTTAACATTAAAACATGGAAGACATGCATTAGAATATATATTTTTTTAAATCTTTGAAGCATACATAAACACAATGGAATATTACTCAGCAATCAGAAAAGATAAACTCATGCAATTTGCAGCAACATGGATGGCGCTGGAAGGGATCATGCTCAGCGAAATAAGTCAGAAAGAAAAAGAAAAATACCGGATGGTCTCACTCATAGCAGGAATCTAGAAAACCTAAATAAGGGACCAGGAAAAAGACTAATTATAATCAAAATCAACAAGCAACTATAACCCAGAGACACACTGTGGGGGAGGGAGGAGTGGCAGGATTAGAGTCTAAATAAGGTGGGTGGGAATTGTATGGGGAATATAACCAAGATGAAAATGCATGCATTGTGGGAACTTGAAAAATGATGTAAAAAGTATATGAAATAATAATGCAAAAAAATCTTTGAAACATATCTATCAAGTAAAGAAAAAAATGGTAAATAGGTGCATAAATGCAAAAGCCCTTTTGTTTTAAATCTCATTGAAAGATAATTGACTACTGAAAGCAAAATTAATAACTTGTGGAATTTATAAAATAGCAATTAAATTTAGGAAGGAGTAAATGGAAGTATACTATTATAACATTCTATACTTGAAGGAAAACAGCGAATTATTAAAGATATATAACATAAAATCTAAAGTACCCCTCCCTGCCAAGATTTACACTTTATTAAGCCAACAGAAGAAATACAGTAGAATCACAAATAGGTATTTGGTTAATCCAAAAGAAGGAAGAAAAAGGAGGGGGAAAGAACAAAGAGGAAAGGAAAACAGCAGGATGATAAATATTAACTGTAACCATGTCAGTAAGCACTTTCACTGGTCTAGATGGCCCGGTGTTTAATAAAAAAAGACACAGATTGTCACACTGACTAAAAGAGGGTGATACACAGTATGTGTTACTTAGACATGATTCAGTTAAGTCTGAAGACAAAACTAGATTTAAAGTAAAAGTATAAGGAAATGCAATATATATTTATATATAGAGAATATGCGATATGTAGTTTAAAAAAGCAGCTGTGCTGTAAAAGTAAATTGGATTTCAGAACTTGAGATTATTACCATTATTAAAAATCAAATGGTCATTGATGATAAAGAGCTCAGTTCAGCGAGAGGAAATTATAATCCTAAGTATTAATAACAGAACTTCTAAATACAGGAGAAAATGGCTGATAGAACTACAAAGAAATAAGTTGGATATTTCAACACCTTCACTAATTCATAAAACATCAACTATCTTGACTTTTAGAAAGTATTTCAGCAAACAACAGCACAATACACATTCTTTTCAATATTCACTTTTGATAGGGAATATATTCTGGTCCACAAAAGGAATCATAATAAAGGTTTGAATCATACAAACTATATTCTCTGGCAAGTGTTAAAAGAAAAATTAAAAAATAGTGGCTATGTGAAAAACCCTTAAAATTTTGGAAACTATACAATGTGATTCTAATGAACATATTAAATTAAAAATATATTGAAATTTATAGATACAGCTAAGACAGAGCTTAATTGAAAGTTTGTTAAAAAGACCTATGTTAGAAGAAAATTCCCAGATCAATAATCTCAATGTCCATTTTAAGAAGCTGGAAAAACAAGTAAACTGAAAATAAGCAGAAAAAGGAATTACAAGGATGCAGCCAGAAATCAGTGAAACAAAAAAGAAAAAGTAATACAATTTTTTTAAGATTTATTTATTTATTTATACAAGCACTGGGTACAGTCAGAAACGTGGGAGGGTGAGAGAATTCACCAGAGCCAGAGCGGGGAGCAGAGCAGGCAGACTGATGAAGTACGTTGCTGAGGGGAGCAGTGGGTGGCAGGAGAGGTCTGTGCACCATGTGGGACCCTCGCCCAGCAGCAGGGGATGGAACCAGCACTGCAGAGGCTGCGGGCAGCTTTGCAACCCAGTGCTCAACCGCTGCGCCACTGGGGAGGCTCAAAAGTAATACAAATTTTGAACAAACTTAATACAACTGATAAACTTCTAGCCAGATTTGAAAAAAATAAAAAGACAAAGGAATACTAAGAATATGAGCTGTGGGTCCTCCCTGTTGGCACAGGGAGTAAAGCCTCACCTCCATGAAGCTGTCCATAGCCACTGCAGGACGAGTTTGATCCCCAGCCAGGGATTTATCCACATGGTGCAGCAGACCTGTCTCGCCCGCTGCTCCCCTCAGCAGTGGATTTCAGTCAGTCTGCCTGTTCTGTTCCCCACTCTGTCTCTGGTGAATCCTCTCACCCCCCACACCTCTGGCCTGTTCCCCTGTTCTGTTATGCATAAGTTAAATCTTTAAAAAACAATAATTAAGAGGCTAGAATCGCAACCTTGCAGCAGCACCCACTAACCCTTCATGGACCCCCAGTCACAATGGTAAAGTGCACCCTACTAAGCCTGCTGGCACTTCCCAGCATACTAGGGCCCCGTCCTGGCTTCACAGGGCTTTGCTCTGCATCAGAGACCCTTAGCAACAGCTCAGTTGGCACCCCTGAATCCAGGGCAAGCCTCTTCTCAAGAGTTGACAAAGGCCTGAGTCACAGCCTTGCAGAACCTAACTGTTCACAGCCTGCCCCAAGTGGTACGTTGATCCACAGCCTGCCCCAAGTGGTACATTGGTCCACTCAGATGCATAGGGTCTCTGATATCAGGCATATTCAGCAACCCTCTGCACTCCTGACCACCAGAAGTAGGCCCTGAGCCAATGCTTCTGGGTGAGGCAGGTTCCCAACAACTCAGCCTTCTGACTCACCATCACCCCTGACCTCCCAACCACCAGAACAAAGCCTACGAGTTCTTTGGGGACGTTCTAACACCACCCCAGGTCCTACAAGACTCAAGTAACTATAGCCCACCATCAAGTAAACACCTAGAACAGTGGGGGAGAGGGAATCAAACAATAAAAAGCCCCAACTACAATAGAGCAAACCCAAAACAATGGGGAGAAGGGAAAATAAAAATAGCTAAGGAAGCCATGAGAACAATACACCACAGAGAGAAAATCCAGCTCCAGAACCAAACAACATTGACACAGAAGATTTCTTATTCCTGTCAAAGGAATCAAACACCATAATTAAGAAAATCAAAGAACTCAAACTACACAAAGAAAATTGAGAAAAACAGATCAGAAATATACAAGAAAATACAGAAAACAATGCTGAGAAACATAATTAACAAGCAGAAGATCAAGATTGAAACTTTAAGAAAATAAACTGCAGGATGTACAAAGATCATTGGAGGAGGTAAAAATATTCTGGAAAAAGGCTATAAACATAGTTGCCTGTTGATTTTTATTAAATTAGTTTTTTTTCCCCTGATCCCTTATTTGGAGGCTCTACATTCCTGCTATAAGTGAGACCACCTGGTATTTTTCTTTTTCTTTCTGGCTTATTTTGCTGAGCATGATCCCTTCAGCTCCATCCATGTTGCTGCAAATGGCATGAGTTTATCTTTTTTGATTGCTGAGTAATATTCCATTGTGTGTAGGTACCACATCTTCTTGATCCAGTCATATATTTTTAGGCATTTGGGTTGTTTCCATAGCTTACCTGTTGTAAATAGTTCTGCCATAAACATTGGGGTGCAGTTGTCCATACTACAAGGGGGGGAAGGCAGTAGGATCAAAACATGGGTGGGAAGAGTACAAAGGACCATGGTGATAATTCACTGGTGGGTGGTGGGATTTTTTACAGGGACTATAAGATGAAAATGCATACATTGTACAAAGATGAAAAATGTTGTAAAAATATATAAAATAAATAAAAGGCTATGAAAATAGAATACACAATATGGAAGAACAGAGCAGTATTTTCAAAGACACAGATATAAAAGTACCAAGAAAGAAAAGGAGAGACAAAGGAAAAAGAATGAAGAAATACTTTAAGAATTAACTGTCACTATGAGGAAAGGAAATATAAGTAGCATAGGAATCCCAGAAGGAAAAGAGAGGGACAAGAGAGCTGACAAACTATTCAAGGAGGGCCTCCCCTGGTGGCATAGCAGTTGAGCGCTGGGCTGCAAAGCTGCCCGCAGCCTCTGCAGCGCCGGTTCGATCCCCAGCCACCAGCAAGGGTCCCACATGGCACAACAGACCTCTCCTGCCGCCCTCTGCTTCCCTCAGCAGTGTACTTCATCTGTCTGCCTGTTCTGTTCCCCGCTCTGTCTCTGGTGAATCCTCTCACCCTCCCGCTCTTCTGACTGTACCCAGTGCTTGTATAAATAAATAAATAAATAAATCTATTAAAAAAAAAACTATTCAAGGAAATAATTGGAGAAAACATCCCAAATTTGAAGAAGGAAATGAAAATAGTCATGTAAGGAGCTAGAATGCGGCCAAACTATCCTAATGAAAGGAAAGCTTCAGCAAGACATATAGTAGTAAAGCTTCCAAGAGGTCATGACAAATGAAAAAATAATGAAGTTGATGAGCAGGAAGAAACATAACCTATAAAGGCAAGCCGGTGAGGCTAACATCAATTACCTCGCTGAAGAAACACTATGGGCAAGAAGAGAATGGAGTGAAATATTCAAGAACTCCAAAAAAAAAAAATGTCAGACAAGAATACTTTATCCTGCTGAGCTCACCTTCCTCTGTATGGGAAGAATAAGGAACTTCTGAGACAAACAAAACCTCCAGAAATTCACTTCTATTAAACCCCAGCTCAAATAGTACAAGAAGCCTTAGCATCTAAACCAACAGAGGAATGGACATGAAGAACTGGACAAGGTGTTGAATAGAACCACAACATGATGAAAAAAATAGGAATAATAGATTTCCATGTATCAATAATTACAATAAATGTTAATTAACTAAACACCAATAAAAAAGACATGGAGCAGAATGTTGAATTAGAAAACAGAATCCATCCTGGTACTTCTAAGAAACACACCCAAGTCCCAAAAATTAAAATAGAAAGTAAAAGTTGGAAAACAATTCTTAAGCGAATGACCCCCAAAGAAGGCAGGGAAAGCCATACTTATAGCAGATAAAAAAGACTTCCAGCTAAAAAAGGTGACAAAAGACATGGATGGAGAATGTACAATGATCAAAGGGCTAATACTTTAGGAAGATATAACAGCTCATCAAACACATACTCACCAAATGAGGGATCCCCGAAATATGTCAGATAGTTACTATTGAGGAGTTAGACATTGACAAAAAAATAGGGGCTGGGGCCCTGGGAGATGTAACAGGAGGGAAAGTCATTAACAAGAAACCATCACCAGTGAATCTATGTTAGGACATCAGCCAAGGTTGATGCTGCAGGTCACTGTGGTTCATCCCCTAGACCCCAAACATGAGGATAAAAAACAAAACATAAGCATAACTATAGCCCCTCCCCTCCTTCACCAGCAGCAACCCTCTCAGGACCCCAGCGTGGGAACTATTTTGCTGCTTATCTGTCCTTGCATAAATCTCTGACCTGCTTGCTCCAGGCAAGAATTAGCCTGTTACTTTAACCTTTGTGGCTTTGCTCTCAGGAGCTTACCAGTGTCTTTAAGTAAACCCATTCGGCATGCTTGCTGTTGTGTGCATGCAGTATTACCATTCTTTGTTACACCGGCTGTGGTCCCCAGCTTGGCTTATTATTGGCCATGTACAAGATCACCTGTGAAAACAGACCTTGGAGAAAATACGTACAAGGTAGGAGACTTCACTACCCCTCTTTCACCAATGGACAGATCAATGAGACAGAAATAAAAAAGGACACAATAGCCCTAAGTAAATTAGGTCTAGACAACATGGGCCTAACAAATATCTACAGGGCACTGCACCCCAAGAAACCTGAATGCACATTTTTCTCAAGTGTATGCAGATCATTCTCCAGGATTGGCCACGTGTGGGCCACAAGACAAACAACAAATACATGAAGTTCAAAATCATGCCAAGTATCTTCTCTGACAATAAAAGCAACCAATTAGAACACAATTTTGAAGAGAAAGCAAGGAGACCCCACAGTATATGGACTCTGAATAGCACACTCCTGAAAGACCACAGGGTTAATCAGGAAAGCAAAAGAGAAATTCACAAAATGCCATGAGAGAAATGACAATGACCATGAGGACACAACTTTCCAGAACAGGTGGAGACAACAAAGCAGCATTAAAAGGAAAAGTCCAGAGCATCACAGGCCCACGTCAAGAAGCAAGAAAGACCCAAAGATACAACCTAATCTTCCATCCCAAGAAACTAGAAACAGAACAACAACAACAACAAAAATCCCACAAAGTTAGAAGAAAGGAAGTAATAAAAGGTTAAAGCAGAAATAACTGAAACATAAATTAAAAAAAAAAAACTCCAAAGACCAATGAAACCAAAATCTAGTTCTTCCAAAAAAATAAACAAAATAGACAAACCTTTAGTTAGGCTCACAAAAAAAAAAGGGGCGGGGGAGAAAAGGCAAAGAAATAGGATCTTAAATCAAAGAGGAGAAATTACAACTGATACAGCCAAAATCCAGAGAATAGAGATTATTATGACCACATACACATACAAACAAGTTAATAATCTAGATGAGATGGAAAAATTCTTAGAATTGTACAATCACCCAAACCTGAAAAAGGAGGAAATAGAAAATTTAAGTCAATTACAAGCAGTGAAATGGAAATAGTAATGAAAACTCTCCCAAAAGACAAAAGCCCAAGACAGGATTGTTTCACAAATGATTTCTACCAAATATTAAAAGATGAACTATTGGCTGCCCTGCAAGAATTCTTTCAAAAAATTGAGAAAGAAGGAATACTACAAAATACATTTTATGAAACCAACATTACACAAACCCAAACAAAGATCACATACACACACGCATACACACAGCCACAGGGCAATCTACCTAATGAACATGGATACTAAAATCCTCAATAAAATCTTAGCAAAAGAATCCAACAATGTATCAAAATGATTATACAACATGAATAGGTGAGATTTATTCCAGTGACACTGGATGGTTCAACATCTGAAAATCAATTGAGACAATACTTCACATCAACAAAAAGAAAACTAAAAAGCATAATTATAACAATAGATGCTGAGAAAATATTTGATTAATTTCAACATCAATTTATGATGAAGACCTTCAAAAAACTTGGAATAAAGTGAACATGTATTAACATAATAATAGCTATAAATTTACAACATCATTTTCTTCTTTTATTTAAGATTTATTTTATTTATGCATATAAGAGCTGGGGTATAGGCCAGAGCTGCAGGGGGTGAGAGGATTCACCAGAGATAGAGTGGGAAGCAGAACAGGTGGACCCACTGAAATACACATCTGAGGGGAGCAGCGGGTGAGACAGGAGAGTCTGCTGTGCCATGTTTGAACTTGTGGTGCAGTGGCTACTGACAGCTTCATCGTGCTGAGACTTAACCCCTTATGCCACCAAGGTGGCCCAACACTACATCATTTTCAACAGTGAAAAACTGAAAGCCTTCCCATTAAGATCTGGAATAAGAAAATGATCTTGTTCCCTTTTCAATATAATTACTAGAAGTACAAGCTAGAGCAATGAGAGAAAGATATAAAGTAAGAGAAAAACATAAAAAGCATCCAAAATGGGATAGAAGTAAACTATCATTATAGATGATAATAAATATAGAGAATCCTAAAATTCCATGGAAAAACTAAAACAATAAGCCAATTGAGTGCAGTAGCAGGTTACAAAATCAATACACAAAAATCAATAGCCTCCCTATATACAATCAGTCTGAAGAGGAATAAATTAAGAAAACCATCCAATTTACAATAGTACAAAAAATTGAATACTTGGGAATAAAACTAACAAAGGAGGGAAAAAGCCTACACAAGGAAAATTACAAAGCACTGTTAAAAGAAATAGAAAACAAAGAAGTGGAAAGATTCCCTGCTCATTGATTGGAAGAATTAACATTATCAAAATTGCATCCTACCAATGTTTACAGATTCAATGCAATTCTAATAAAAATTTCAAAGGCGTTCTTCAAAGAAATGAAACAAATGTTGCTGAAATTCATATGGGATCTCAAACCCCCCAAATTGCCAAAGCTCTCCTGACTAAAAGGGGATTGAACAGAGAGTATGAATTGCACTCCCAGACTTCAAACTACTCAAAGCCATAATAATAGAAACAGCATGGTACTGGAATAAAAACAGACATACAGACTAATGGAACAGGATTAAAAGCCCAGAAATAAAACCATGCATATATGGTAAACTGAAGTCTGACAAAGGAACAAAGAATATACATTGGAACAAGAAAAACCTCTTCAATGAAACTAGTTTACTATCTCACACCATACACAAAAGTCAACTCAAAATGGATTAAAGACTTGAATGTAAGACCTAAAAACAAAAATATATATATACAGGAGAAAACACAGGCAAAACACTCCATGACATAAAGTTCAGAAACGTCTGTAAGGACTCACCTCATCTCCAGAAGCAAGGAAAACAAAGATAAACACTGAGACTCCATCAAACTAAAAAGCTTCTGTACACTAGACTAGACAGTACCTGAAACGAAGAGATACCCACTGAGAAGGAGAGAATATTTGCACGTCTCATGAGAAGGGGCTGATTTTCCTTATAGGCAAGCTCGTTGTGTAACACAACTCAACAAAAACAAAGCAAACAACCCAGTCAAAAAAATGGGCACAAGAGCTTAAAAGACACTTCTCCCAGAAATGCAAATGGCCAACAGGTGTATGAAAAAAATGTTCAACATCACTTATTATCAGGGAAATGCAAATCAAAACCACAATGAGATGCCACCTCACACCAGTGAGGATGGTCCATATTAAAAAAAAAAAATCCAGCAAACTAGTAACAATAAATGTGGGGAAGATGCGGTGAAAAACAAACCCTCCTACACGGCTGGTGGGAGTGCAAACTGGTCCAGCACTATGCTGTGTGAAGGTTCCTCAAAACACTGAAAATGACTTACCATATGATTCAGCAATTCTACTCCTAGGAATCTACCCAAAGGACACAAAAACACTAATTCAAAGGAAACCTGCCCTCCTATGTTTGTTGCAGCACTATTTACAATATCTGAGAGATGTAAACAACCTAAATGCCCCAATCCAGGTGAATACATAAAGAAAATATGGTATATACACACACAACACACACACACAAATGGAATACTACTCAGTGATCAAAAAAGATAAACTCATGCCATTTGTAGCAACATGGATGGCGCTGGAAGGGACCATGGTCAGTGAAGGAAGTCAGGAGGATAAAGATAAATATCAGATTGTTTCACTTATATGTGGAATGTAGAAAAAGGGTGTAAAAGGTTAGGAAAAAGACAAAACTTATAAGTTGACAATAGATCTGAAGCACATAGCAGGGGAGGGGCAAGGTGAAGGGTCTAAGCAGCATAGGGAATAGCATTTGGGATGGGGGAGTTGGATCAAGGGTGCTGTGGTGGTGGTGGGGGACAACTGCAGGGAGTACACCTGAGGGGAGAAATCAGAAACTATTCAAAAATTAATAAACATGTAAAAATATAAATTGATTAAAAATCTGGAAAGAATTACGGGGTAAAGGGAAAATGATGTAATACTTAAAAGGGAAGCACAAAAAATTCAATTTTATAAATGAGCAAGACACACCATGCAAAACAAGACACATGTATGGCAAACAGTTGAAAAAATGTTCAACATTCTTACAAATTAAAACCAAAATGAGACACCACTACACATTCAATAAAATAACTATAATTAGAAAGACTGACTTAAAAAAGAGAACTCTACTAAGTGTTGGCAATGATATAGAGCAGATTGCTCATGTATCACTAATGAGAAAGTAAAACGGAGCAACCTATTTGGAAAAGAAATTAAAGTTTCTCACGTCTGAGATAGGACGAAAGAGTGAGGCCCAGAAGGGCCCCGAACCTTCCTTGGATGGGCTCCTTTACTCAAAGGGCTGCCTTCTACTTAAATGAGCTGCGCATGGGTGTGGTGGTGCAGTGTGGCACCCTGCATACTTGAAAGTCTGACCCTCTAGAAGTAACTAGTTACTCCTGCTGTCCGATCTTAAGCTTCACATTACCACCGAAATCACATTATCTTTTTTCATGTTCCTCAAGAGGAAGAACAACTGTATCTCCTTTTCCCTGGAATGTGGCCAAGAGTGCTACCATTTTCTTTCTATCTTTTATTTTTAAAGATTTATTTATTTATTTATACAAGAACCGGGCACAGGCCTGATGCGGGAGGGTGAGAGGTTTAACCAGAGAGTGGGGAACAGAACAGGCAGACTGATGAAATACACTGCTGACGGGAGCAGCGGGCAAGACAGGAGAGGTCTGCTCGCCATGTGGGACCCTTGCTGGCTGGCCAGGATCGGACCAGTACTGCAGAGACTGTGGATAGTTACACAGCACTGTGCTCAACTGCCTGCGCCACCAGGGAAGGCCCACTACCTTTTTCTTTCTTTTAGGTCTGCTTCTCCCAACTCTCTGATCATGTACCTTCCTAAACCAGTAGCAGATAGAAAGGGGCCTGAAGCCTCTTCTAATAAGAGGTATGACTAGATATGACACCAGGCCAAGAGGTGTCCATTGCCAGCAGCTCCTCCTTAGGAGAGGGTAGAAGATCCAGACCTTCCTCTTGGGGTGCTTGTGACCGTGCAGATACTGGCTGGTCCTGTCCCTTGCTAATTGTGTGACCTGAGCCTAATGCAGAACGCCCAAAGTAATTTTGAGACTTGATCAGGCAATTGGAGAAAGCATGGAGAACAATGCTTCGATCACACTAAGTACTCAGTAAATGTTAGCAATGCTCACTTCCCATATGATGGTTCAGCAGACATTTAACAAACACGTTGAGATTTTTAAGCACTGTGCAAATGATTTCCCATTGATTAGCTTGTTAAATATTCACAAAAATCCTGTGAGATAATACTGCTCTGAGTTCAAAGGAATTGGAGTGACATTTTATGGACTGCACAGTGCTGGCAGAACACAAATTACAGATGAGAAGAACTAGAAAAGGGACACTACGGGCCATCAAATACACCAGTTTACATTCCCTCACTTCCTCCTTCAGCATGGAAGCATGTCTTAGCACTTTGTAGGACTTACAGGGAGACACCAGATGAAAGTTGTTCCTCAATCAGAATAAGTCTAGTAGGTGAGGTAGATCCTCCTGATGACCAATGCTCTGCATCAAATTACCCCCAAATTTAGTGCAGAGTCATTTGATCAGGATCATGGGGTTTTTTGAAATGTAAATTCAGAAAGTGCACAGCAAAAATTGATCTTTTATGCTCCATTAGGTCATAGCTGGCAAGATAGTCACAGAACCAAACAGGAGGGACTGAAGGATTCCTTCTAAGATGGCTTTTCTACTTACAGGGCTAGTGCCTGGGCTGCATGACCAAGACTCTTAATTCAACAAGGCTCAACAAGAAATCCACACATGGCCTTTCTCTGCAACGTGGGATTTTATGACTGACGCTAGGTTCAGAGAGGGACGGTCCCAAGAGGGTGCTCTGGACAGCCAATATTCCAAGATCAAGATTGATGCTGTTGGGTGGTTCTAGCCTCCAAAGTCTCAGTCGCTTCTACTATATCCTGGTCATTGAAGCGGCCACACACCTGCCTAGATTCAAGGGAGAGGAGATAGATTCCTTCTCTTAATGGGGTATAAATGAACTTAAGGACATTTTAAAAGAATAAGGAATATATTGGCTGCTACATGGGCAAGCGCTACAGTCCAGTGTTACAGGATCTATGCAAAGGCCAGTATGGGCCACTTCTGGGATCAGAGCGAAGCTCTACAGCCAGGTTACATCGAGAGTGGGGTGGAAGGAAGGTGTGTTCAGACAAGGATTCTTGGAGGTCCAGCAAGGGAGAAGGTATTTTAAGATTTTGCCGGGAGAGGAGTATTTCCTGGCTGTGGTCTAAGCACTAAACGGTTCCCTTCACCCTCCCTTCTCTCCGGTTGCTCCCTCCCTGCTTCCACACACGACTCCAGAGCAGAGCCTTCCTGGCCTGGCTGCTCTTGTGTGACATGGCTAGGAAAGGGGTCAGGGGACTGTGCACCTGCGTGCTCTGTCATACAGACCACATAACGCCTCCAAATCACTAACAGACGCCCCCGGAGGTGGGGTTAGTGTGATATACAAGCTGTGGGCATGCCCGTATGCACCTGAGCACAGAAACACCATCTAAGTGTCTCTATTTTTTGTGAGTTCACGAACATCTAGATTTTTTAAAAGCAGGAGTCATCCAGACAAAGAAAGAGGTGTGAATGGCAGCTGAGGAAGGGCTTCTGTGTCTATATAGGGAGGAACTAGAGAGTTTTTTCAAGGACCCTCTAATCTGTCCTCTAGACAGTCATCATTCCTCTTTGGAACTTGGACAATTTCTACCTGAGGGCACTCCTTTTATCTAAGTTGACTCGATATACATTTAACTTTTAATGCCAGGAGAGTCTCTAGGAAATCCAATCAGATTTTTTTTTTAAGATTTATTTTTCATTTATACAAGAACCGGGGTACAGGCCAGATTCGTGGGAGGGTGAGAGGATTCACCAGAGGCAGAGAACAAGCAGGAAAACAGAGGCAGAGAACAAGCGGGAAACAGAACAAGCAGACTGACGAAATGCACTGCTGAGGGGAGGAACCGGCGAGACAGGAGAGGTCTGCGGCACCATATTGGACCTTCGCTGGCCGGCCGGGATCGAACCCGCGCTGCAGAGGCTGCGGACAACTTCACAGCCCCACGCTCAGCCGCTTGCGCCACCAGGGGAGGCCCCAATCAGAATTTTTGTTTATTTTATTTTTGTTATAAAGTAATGATTTTGTGGGCTCAGGCCTTTCCTTTAGAGGCATTTGTTCCTTTTACTGTGTGCAGCCCGGAGTGGCCTCTCGTCACCCTGCCACCCAGGCTACTTCCTTCCTACTTCTCCCTCCTCCACAGGCCACTGATTCCTGGAGATTCAAATTCTGCGTTATCTTGCATCCATTTCTTTCTCTCCATCCTCTTGCCCACTGCCTCATTGTGCTCCAGAATGGGCGTTTCAAGAGGGACGGGCTCTTCGCCTGAGTAGCGCCTTGCGCGTCACAGGCATGTCATGTCTCCTGAACGCAGAATGAACGGTTCCTGGAATGCTGCCACCACGTCCCCTGACCAGTCTCCCTGCATGCTTACTTCTTAAACGAATCTTTAAAAATTATTCCTTTGCTTCGATCCTTTAAGCAACTCACCTTAGCCCTTAGGAGAAATGTTCCAACCAGGGTCTGGGGTAGAAAGCACATTTTGAGTGGATACTTTTCCCCTTCAAATTTCCCCTCTTCCTGCATCGCTCCATCTCACAAAATCCTGCAGCCGCACTGCTGTGTCCTGCACTTCCTGCGTGTTTTTGCTGGTTTTACCTTTGCCTGGCCAGGGCCTCTGCCTGCACGTCCTCCCCTGTCACCTGAGCAACCTTCCCGGTCCTCACAGCTCCAAGAGGCCTCCTGTCAGCGCCCACCTCGGTTCTCCCCTCGCCCCTCAACGCTTATCGAGTATCTTTTGATCCTCTGTGTCTTACGTTTTGTTTGACTGTAAACACCTGTCATAGGGAGGGGCTCATGCTGGGGCGATGTTTCCTCCCCTGTGCCCGGACCACGCGTGGCTGCAGCAAGTGGCCAGACACCCGCGGGCGGAGAACCTTCTTCTGGCTTGGGCTCGCCCTGCGCCGGGAGCGTGCCCCTGTGCGGACCCGCAGGGCCGGCCGGAGGAGCGCGTGGGCTGGGGAGACGCCGCCTCTCGCGGCCGCTGCTGGGGCGCGCGTGCTGGCCCCCCTCCGCCGCGCGGGCGGCGGTGCGGGTCCGGCCGCCAGGGGTCACTCGGGTTCCACCGGGTAGGCCAGGGCCGCGCCGGCGACCGCCCCACCTGCCCGCTGGGCCCCCCGCCGCCCACCAGGGCGCCGAGGCTCGCACGTCCTACGCGCTCCGCGGCTCCAGCGCGCGGCCTCCCCCGCGGGGTCTGCGCCCCCAGCCCCAGCCCCGCTGCCCGTCCCCGGCCGCGCGCCCCGGGAAGGCCGGCAGGAGGGGCCGGGGAGGTCGGGCTCAGCGCGGGGAGGGCTGGGGGCAGGGGGCGGGCGAGGGACCCCAGCTGCGGTCGGGAGCCTGCCTCGGCCGGAACCAGACGTGCGTCGGGCTCTCTGCATGCACCCCCCGCCCCCAGAAATGCCTGCATCTGCCCGGCTCTGTTATTTGTCGCGTCACCGCCTGGCTTCTCTGGGTAGCAGACTGGACTTGCAAGAAACGGGCGTCACAGCAGGCTGGGTGGAAATTCAGGGAAGCCTCTTCCGAAGAGGCTGCGAGGCTGTTCGCAGGCCTGGGGTGCGGGCCGAGGGGTCGTGCCTTGAGGCACCAGGCCTGGCCGGTGGCATCTCCCCAGAGCTGTGTCTCAGTTCTCCCAGCGGAGGTCTCTCTCCTCCTGGGTCTGGGCCCCGTGGGCACCTAGAGCCTGTCCTTCACCTGGCGGCAGGTGCCACGCTGTGAGCACCAGCTCTCTGGGCTGTTGCTTCCCGGCGGGAGGCTGTAGGGCTTGTTAGCTGTCAGCTGTCACTTGGCACCGGACCTTTACTTTTGAGAACATGAGCTCACAGAAGCAGAGGTGCTGACATGGGCCGTCTGTGCTCAGGGGCATAGGGGCGGGTCCATGTTTTTGTGTCACCAACCCCATCCCTGTGCATGTGCATGGGAGCGTGCTTTGCAGCCGTTAGGTGGTCTGTAGGGCAGAGCACGGAGCTTCGTCTCCGGGCCCTCCCCCAGCCAGGAAGGCTCTGCTCTTGGGTCTGGTGTGTGGAAGCAGGGAGGGAGCAACTGGAGAGACGGGAGGGTAAAGAGAACCATTTAGTGCCTAGATCACAGCCAGGAAATACTCCTCTCCCCGCAAAAATCTTAAAATACTTTCTCCCTTGCTAAAGAAAACTCACAGGATGAGAATAAATTTGAGAGACGCCCTGAGGCTTAGAGCGGGAGAGAAGTAGAGTTGCATCAGTGCTCAGAGTCCGGGCCTTGAACCTGGAGGCCTCGCCAGAGAGCACACCTCCTGGAAAAGCTCCCCACAGGTCCTAGGACAGGCTGCTGGCCCTCAGCTGAGCCTGAGGGAAAGTGGGAGCTGCCGGGGCTTCGAGGCCACAGTGAGGAGGGAGGGACAGGGAGCTGACAGCAGAGCTCACCCATCACCCTTTGAGCCAGGGGAACTCCACACCAAAATGCCACCTGGGAAACAACAGAAACACCGCACACGTTGTTTCTTTTCAAACTCCAAGCAGAAGAAAGCACTTTTGACAACTTATCCACCCCATACATGCCTGTCCCCTCTCATGATGCCCCTGTACCAGGTTTGGCACTGTCCACAGCCCAGCAAGCGGCCTGGTTCCCGCCCCGGTGAGCCACCAGGGAGAGGGCTGTCTCCACGGAGATTTCAGGCTGGAAAGGTCTGTAAAGCAGCCTTAGCTGGCACTGGCCTCTCCTCCTGAGGCACCTCCTGAGGGAAGTGCAAGGTCAGGTGCAAGGCTTGAGAAGAAAGCACTGCTGAGCGTGGAGCGCTGATATTGCTCCTCCGGGTTGTATCCAATCAGATCCTGGTCCCAGCACCCTCAGTCGCTTTGTTTAGTTAATTGCTTGGCTTTTATTTGAATTCCCATGTCAACTGGACTCCTCAAGCTACTCTTTTTTTTTTTTTTTTTTTGGTGGGACCCTCGCCTGTGGCCGGGGAACAAACCGGCGCTGCAGAGGCTGTGGGCAGCTTCGCAGCCCAGCGCTCAACTGCTGCGCCACCAGGGGAGGCCCAAGCTACTCTTCTTTTGCAGAAACCCAAAGTTGTCCCAGAGATTTTTGCAAGCAATAAGGGTTCTGAATCCATGACATTGATCCAGAGAAGAAACTCAGCTCCTTCTTTAAGTTATTGGGGGAAAAAAATCTCACTAATCACAGTCGGTCTGACTCTGGTGGAGTTTGCTGACGTTCTGGGGGGAATACAGATGGGTTTATACCAAAGCGGTGAGACACTTGCAAATTGAACATTAAGTATTCCTCTTCTTACCCGTTTCCTGGCTCTTTACCAAGTCTGAGATTGTAACCGGAAGACCAGAGTTCGGCCCCCTGTCACCACCGAGCGCCAATGAAGTAGAGACAGGAACTGAATCTTTAAAATGTGCTTTAATCAGAGTTGGCAAATCTTGAAGTCAGGGGGTTAACACCCTAAAGAAACCACCTTAACATTTCAGTTCCAGCTGCCTTTTTTATAGTGAGTTGAACAAGACAGCTCAACAGTGATCAGGCCCTCGCTGCTGCCAGGAGACTGTGATGTCCAGTCCCCGAGCTCCTTATCACCCTCCCCAGGCTCGTCCCACCGTGCGGCGGCTGGTCTGCAGATGGCACTGCCTCCCCGCGCGCCTCCAGACGTGTCCTTGGGCTGGAAAATTAACTCAGAGCAGACAGGCCATAAGCAATATGTGTGTGCAGATTCCTACTACGCCAGCTTAGAGACTCACCTGATTTCCTCCCCCTTCCCAGCGCTTATCAAGATCAAGTTTGACCCACTCTGCTCTGGGTGAATCTCACTGGATAGATCTGGCGTCAAGTGAATTTTCTCTTTGGCTTATAAGTTGCCTTATAGCTCCATCTCCAGGACAAAGCACACCTCCCTTCCTCTCATGAATTCACTTTGCCAGTTGCTCAGTAACTGAGTTCCTGTCCCACCTTCTCCCCTAGATGCTTCTCAGATTATTTCCCCAAACAAAAGCCCCAGAGGAACTCTGGGGCCAGTTGTTGAGATGACAACATTTCACCTTCTGCCTTTTACCATAACCTAGTCCAAAAAGGTTTTTAACGATTTTGATGTTGGGAAGAGATTTGAGCTGGAAAAAATAATCTATGTGTTTTGCTGAAAAATAAATTAGTAGAAAGGACAGAGAGGAGATAAAATTCTCTTGGAATCCCAGCAACTCTACTAGAAGCTAAGAGTAAGAGGAAAGCAAGCCTGCACCTTCTCAGTGCAACCTCGCAACCCCCGGGACCTAGTGGTGAGAAGCTTTCTGAATTCTTTTTTTTTTTTTTTTTAAGATTTATTTATTTATTTATACAAGAACTGGGGTACAGGCCAAATGTGCGGGAGGGTGAGAGGATTCAGCAGAGACAGAGCAGGGAACAGAACAGGCAGACTGGGGGCCTCCCCCGTGGCGGAGCGGTTGAGCGCTGGGCTGTGAAGCTGCCCGCAGCCTCTGCAGTGCTGGCTCCATCCCTGGCCGCCCGGGGAGGGTCCCGCATGGCGCGCAGACCTCTCCTGCCGCCCGCTGCTCCCCTCAGCAGTGTATTTCGGTCCATCTATTCTGCTCCCCGCTCTGGCTCTGGTGAATCCTCTCACCCTCCCGCACTTCTGACTGTACCCAGTGCTTGTATAAATAAATAAATAAATCTTAAAAAAAAAAAACAAAAAACAACAGGCACAGATTGACTGAAATACACTGCTGAGGGGAGCAGCGGGCGAGACAGGAGGGTCTGCTGCGCCATGTGGGGCCCTTGCCGGCCAGCCGGGATGGATCCGGTGCTGCAGAGGCTGCGGACAGCTTCACAGTGCGCGCTCAACCACCTGCCCCACCAGGGAGGTCCGCCTTCTGAATTCTTAGCCCCACCAGCACAGGCTCTTCGAGTCAGGACTCACGTGGATATCTGGGGACATGAGGGACAAAGTGAGAACTTGAGTCAGGAGGCAGGGGTGAGACCCCTGGCTTGGACCCTCCTGGGGCCGGCTGATTACTGTTCTGCACTTCCCCCCTAGGATGCATACGGGGCAAGCATGCAGGGACCCCAGTCTCCCTTGGCAGGATGAGGTGAAGGGGCCCTCTTCTGCATTCCTGCCGCTGGCTAGAACCCAGTCACAATGCTGTGTCGTCATAACTCACTTGCCTCTCCTGTGCACCTCCCTGGCCGCAGGCAGCAACCCTGTGCCCGGTTTCCTGAAAATATGCAATAAATGCGGAAAGAAGGAGCCTGTTGAAGGGTCTTTGATATGACTTCTAGCTTCTCCACTGACCGACCCTGAAACCTCTGGCATGCCTATAATCCTCTCTGGAATTCTATTTTTCTTAGACGGGAAGAGGAATTGTCTTCAGAGGAAGATATAGGGATCTAATGAAACAGAAGTGAAAGCATCTGGAATGTCGAAAGTCAAGGAACCGTGGGTATAGGGTCCAACACTCAAGGGCCTTGCCAACAACGGTACCATCATGTGCGTGTGTGACACATCACGAGGTGCTTCTGCTTCCCTGCCTCCGCATCCCTGAGAAAGCACCCCCAGGGTCCTGCTAATTCCACTTGGAATGAATGGAGGTCAGAAAGGTGACTCCTTTTTCCAGAGCCACCCAGCTCTCTCCTGATCGAGCTGAGATTAGAACCAGGCTCCCTCCTCAGCATCGCAGGCAGTGCAGAACCGGGTGGATGCAGCGCAGAGATAAATAGCCAAAGTTGTGCAGAAACCAAAGACTGTGCATGCTCATTTTAAAAGTCCTTTTGGACATAAACTGTAGGATTCTGATATTCTATCGGGTAGATTGCACCTAGATGGAAAGAAAATAATTCTTGGACTGTATTCACAATTTAATTAAATTCTCCCCACTCTCCTCAATCCTGCTTCCTTTGCTCACTTCCCACCTGTGCCACTTTTAGCACATTAGGGCCGTGGGCACCAGGTGTCTCACCTGGTCTCTTCCACACATAGCCAGGGACAGCATCTTGGCACCCAGGAGGGCAGGGACTCATGCTTGCGACTGAGCAAGTGCAGAGAGAATAAAAGGGGCAAGTGTGTGACTGTAGACAAGAGCCTCTGACTGATTAATGGAAGCTAAACTCTTATGAGGTGTGTGCTGCCACCTGTCTCTGTGAGGGAAGCTACATTACGCAGGTCTCATGAGGAAAGCTTGACTTTGTGACAACTCACTCCAGGAAATTCTTTCTAGGGGATCCCACCTCTTTGTAACCCAGTCATCTCACTTGAAAAATAGGAGCAATATTAATCTTTACCTCATAAGCTTTTGTAGAGCCCAAATGGGCAGACAAGGTGTGACGTAAATTGTAAACTATCACAAAATTAGACACTCCCCAAGGAAAGGCGGCACCAGCCGGCTCCACTGTTCTGCTCAGCACTCTGCAAATTGCACACAGCAGAGACCTGGCTATATACACCTATGTACATGTTCACACTGTGTCCACACGCACAGCCCTAACACACGTGCATCCAGGGCCATGGCACACATGTCATGACATACATTTACACACACTACACGTCACTCTCACTCACTACCAACAACCTACAAATGTGGCATTTGCTATCTGTCACCTACATTAGATGATGGGTAGGTTTTCCAGTATTTCCTCCAGGGTAGTTTAAGGATAAAAGATTACTAGACATTTCCAGCAGTAATTTGGCCATACTTTTTCTACTCTTATGAAAACCACCTTGACCTCCTGAGAATGGGCTTTCATTCTTGACTCCCCAGTTCATGGTGGATGTTTCTTAGACTCCTTAGAGTCTTAGTCTGAGACTCCTGGTCTGAAACAAGCCAAGCCCATGATCAGTTCCCATGAGATATTATTCCAGGAAGGGCCCTCAAGGTGTGGCTAGGAGCTTTTCCTCTTAATTCTTGGGTAACCAGTCCTGGTACGTATCCATCTCCCTGCGGGCCTGTGCTCATTGCCCATCAGCTCTTCAGCTCCTCATTTCCCCAGACCTCAGCTGAGCAATAGACTCAATGGGGGGTGGGGAAGGTGAGGTTTGACACAGTGATAATAATTTTGATTTTGAAAATGGTGAATTTTGGACAGCTGACTCATCTAGCTAGTGGGCACTTTTGGAGATAATAGGAAAGATCTCTAGAGAAATAAATTTGGGGATTTCCTGTGTATTTATAGTGAGTTTGTAGGAATTAGATTTAGTTACTAAGAATCAAAGACGAAAAGAAAGTGCCATAAATAACTGTGCTTAACATTAAAGAGCTGGTGTGTTGCGTCCATATAGCCTTATGGATCAAAGAACACTTGTATGTTTCCACGTTTCAGCTCCTCGGCCAGGTTTCACCGGGATGTTTTGTGCAGTGTTCAAAATGCACATCTGTAGGAAGTGGTGCTGGCAGCCCCTGGCCGAGCTTTCCCAGGGTAATTCTCTCTTCATAAGTCTCCTGGACGTGTCTGAAATATGTGCAGCGTGGATGTGCTTCCAGGACCGAACAACCTTAGAACTGTGGGCGTGGGTTGGAAGACTGTTGTATCACTTCAGGGGTTAACAGACATGGGCTGCTGCAGGGCCAGTAGGTGAACGGCATGGTCCAAGGAGAATGTAGTAAGAAGAGAAGAGGGTCTCAGATCCTCAAGACACACTGAGAGGTTAAGTGTTGATTCCACAAAGAGAATTCATGGAAGGATGCGGAGAAGTTAGGGATGAGGAGCCTGGGGGAGGAGGAGCGAGCAGCAGCCCTGAAGCCAGAAGGAAGATTCAAGGAGGGCTCAGCAACCTGATGACAGTGTTCAAGTCAAGTTACGTGAAAATAGAAATGCTCTGGAATCTGGCCTTTGACCTTCATTTATACTTTGAGCTCCCCTCCAACCCCTACTTTTACGGCAATTCCTTCACTCCAGTTTGCACCCACATGTATGTCCAGCTTTCCTGTGAGGTGAGTCCTCACTTGTGACATTTGGCCCTGTTGAGCAATTCCTCTTCTTCATGCTTCCTCCCTCATCTGGTATAAACTTTCCTAATTTCTACACTTTAATGACTGCTTCTGAGTCATATTGACTGGGTTTCCCTCAACAGTCTCCCCTGGGTTTGGATAGTAATCCCCTGCTTTTTCACCTGTGTGCCCCGCACTGACAGTGACGTTCAGTACGGATGATTCAGCACCCTGGCGCCACTTGCTAATTGATTGACATCTCTTGGCTTATATCTTGAGTTGTAGAACACATTTTGGACCTACCCATTTGGCTGACGTGTATCTCAGATTTGCTGCATTAGGTGAAAAAAGCAAACCCTCAGAGAATGAAGCAATAAAAGTGTTGCTTCACGTAACTCCCAGTTTTTCCTCACTTGAGAGAGTTTATGGACTTTTATGGACCTCTCTAGCTCTGCTGCTCTTTGAATTGATCAGATTTCTAACCTTCCTTTGTATGAAGAACTGTCATTCTACTCCTCCCACTCTGATTGGCCAGGCTGGCTTTTCTTGCGGATGCTTTGTGGCTCGCGCTCAGGGCTTGAGATCAGTCCCCACTTCCCTGCCTTTGCTGTGTCTTTCCTTTACTTGCACTAGCTTTCCTTCCAGCTCAAGATGTCTGTGCAGCACGGAGCTCAGTCCATTCTGCTTTCCCTTCTCCTACTCATGGAACACACTATCGCTCAGCTATTCCCCTCCTGGAGAAGTCTCCTCTAACTGTGTCCGGGCTGCTGCGGCCCAGTGTGCTGGCCCCAGGGTAGTTTTGACTACACCATGACACGCTGCTGCCCTTACCCCATGGGCTGAATTCCTGGAGGACATATCACATGTCCCTCAGACACAGCAGGTGCCTGGAACCAATCAGGGATGTGAGACTTTGTTGAATAAGGCAATAAATATACACCACCTGGAGCAAGCTTGCTTTACTTGGACAATTCTGGAGCTGGCAGAACACACATAGGCTATCATCCCTCAACTGAAAAATAGGAAATCAATTTGGGGTGGGTCCCTTTGTTTCCTGGGGAGCAGGATGCACTTTTTTTTTTTAAGTGCCCATAGTTAGAAGCTGAAGGGTTTTACCTCATCAGGATATCCGTTCCTAGCTCCCCTTTAAATGCAAATTAGTCTCTCCACAGGGAAAGGTATCTGGCAGTGTCACTCTGAGTAATTGTCATCACCTGTGCAGAGACGCAGGCATGGCTGAGGTGTTACCCGGATGACTCTGACATCCTCTGATCTGCACTTCATCTTGTCTCATTCAATTCCCTTCACCCTCTGCCTCTGCAGCTGGTCCTCTTGCATTGAGAAAAGGCTGGTGCTCCTTCCTATGAGGAAGCAGAGATGAAAATAAAGCTGAGGAGCATTATCTCATTTAATCTCATGACCACTTTTTGAGATAGGGTTTATCACTTACATTTTTTTTAAAAAAACTTATTCATTTATTTATACAAGCACTGGGTACAGTCAGAAGCACGGGAGGGTGAGAGAATTCACTACAGCCAGAGCGGGGAACAGAACAGGCAGACGGACGAAGCACACCGCTGAGGGGAGCAGCGGGCAGCAGGAGAGGTCTGTTGCGCCATGTGGGACACTCGCCTGGCGGCCGGGGATCGAACTGGCACTGCAGAGGCTGCGGGCAGCTTCACAACCCAGCGTTCAACTGCTGCGCCACCGGGGAGGCCCTATCACTTACATTTTTAACAGATGAGGAAATGAGACCCAGAGAACTGGATTCATTTGCCAAAAAAGTCACACAGGCTAAATGGTAGCGGTGGGGTCCAAATAGGACTCTAGGTTGAAATTCCCTAATATTCATGGGACCACCCAGATAGGAAGATATAACTGCTACATTCAGGTGGAGGGTTGGAGAGTGAAATTCCTCTAACTTTGGATTCTTCCTCCACTGGTTGAGCAACAAGCTTAATATTAGGTAGGTTAGAGGGAGAAAAAGATAGAGGCAATGTATATGTATGGAAAGTCTACCTGGATGTGAATTCTAGAGTACATGGGATTAAAAAATAAGCAGAGCATTTAATCCTGAGTGGGGGAATGGGCTAGAGGCCTGGGACTTCAGGCAGAGAGGAGGGGACCCAATGCCGAGGAGAGGGGACTCACCTGATAAAAGCCAGATGTTCTGTAACTAGACGTTTCTCTTGCCGTGTGGATAGGTTTCTCTGACGGGAAGGTCATTTACGGAGATAACCCCAACCTAGGTAGTATCCCCAGATGTCATTCTTCTTGGTGTTAAGGGAGCAATAAAAAGTTTCTCCTGGAACTACAGTCACTTGGTTGATCTCAGCTCGAAATAATCCACATTCCAAAGTGACGTACCTTGGTGAGGCCTAGCGGAACACTGGAAAAATGTGGGACAGTGCAGTGGCAGGAAGGCACAGAGCAGCCTCTCTATGATCTGAGCAGACTGGTAAAGAAGAGTCCTGGAGCCCTCGGTGCCTTTTTTCAGGCTTTTATTGAGTTTACCAGGTACGCAGCAGGCAGGGGTGCCAGGGGCCAGAAGACTGGCAGGCCCCCAGCCCCTGGCGAGTCTTCACTCTCTCTGGGCTCTCTGGTGTTCTCGCGTGGTCTTGTTCTCTCTCTTATGCTTCTCTTTCTCTCTTCCATTCCGTGACGCTGTCCTTATAAGCCCCGTTTCAGCTCAGGTGAACCCACCTACGCATGCCCACACCTCACTCAGGTCTCTGCCATCAGGCATGCATTCAGGACCGCAGGGATCCATCATTAATGCTGATGGCGGGAGGGCAGAAAAGCCTGACCATCATTTACCCCACAGTCAGCAGTCTCTCACATCATTCAGGCTCCTCCAGGGTCTCTATGGACACTGAGCCCCACTCTCCAAAGACCTCTGTCAATGAGACTCTTGTGTCTGGCCTGACGGAGGGCTCCCCTGTTTCCTGAGGAGCTCTAGAAACTAGTTTAGGGAAATAGAATCCCCCTGCGTAAGCTGCATCCTGATGCTTGGGAACAGTTACTGACTCTCCTTGATTACAGCCATGCCTCTTGGCAGCCCATTCACAGCACAGCAGACAGAGTGATCCTTTACAGGAGACAGAAGTCACACCGTGAGAGCCCTGGTCTCGGGACTGTGACGGACCCTTTGCTTGCTGTAGGGTAAGGTAAAAGGTATCAGGCTTTTCTGCCCTCCCGCCATCAGGATAGATGAGGGAACCCTGTGATCCTGAATGCATGCCTGATGGCGGCCACCTGAAGTGGGTACACCTGCGCTAAGACTGTGCTTTTTAAGGGTGGCGTCACAGGGACATAAGAAGCCGAGAAGCAGCAGCAGAAGCCGAGCAGAAGCCGAGAGAGAAGCAAGAGAAGCAGAAGCCAAGAGAAGGCCGGAGAGCCCAGAGTGAAGACCTGCTGGAGGCTGGGAGGCCTGCCAGCTTCCTGGCCCCCCAGCACCCCTGCCTGCCATATACCTGGTGAACCCCAATAAAAGACCTGCAAAAACCCACTAAGGACTCTGACTCCTCCTTTACCCGGTCTGCATGGGATCAGAGAACCTGCACTGTGGCCAGTCCTGCCCTTACACTTGCCCACCGCATCGGCCCGCCCTGCTCTGTGCCGCAGCCATATTGACCTTTTGGTTCCTTGGTTTGTTCTACTCTACCTAGGATCTTTTGCTCATGGTAGTTGCAGGGTACATGACTGTCAGGTTTTTCTGCCCTCTCGCCACCTGCGGTCCTGCATGCAGGCCTGATGGCAGCACCTGGAGTGGGGTGCGGGTGTGCGTAGGTGGGTCCACCTGGGCTGAGACTGGGCTTGTAAGGGTGGCATCACGGGGAACAGAACCAGAATGACAGAGAAGCAGAAGAGAGAGGAGACCATGAGAGAACACCGGGGATTCCAGGAAGAGTGAGGATTCGCTGGGGGCCAGCGCCCCGCCTGCTGTGTACCTGGTAAGATCCCAGTAAAAGCCTAAAAAAGCCACCGAGGGCTCCAGGGCCCTCCTTTAGCCACCTGCACAGGCTCATAGAGATCTGCTCCTGCCCTTCCTGCTGCCACAGTGGTCCTTTGTTCTGAAATATTTTCTGTGTGATGCTGAAGGGCAAGCTTCCCAGACTCGGCAGTTTCCTGGCCGATTTGGGCAAATGGATTAAAAACGTTGGGGCTTGGGGCCTTGTAGGGTGAGGAAAAATGTCAGGCTTTTCTGCCCTCCCGCCATCAGGATAGATGATGGATCCTTGCAGTCCTGAATGCATGCCTGATGGCGGGCACCTGGAATAGGGTGTGGGCATAGGTAGATGGGATTCACCTGGGCTGAGACTTGGCTTTTAAGGGTGGTGTCGTGGGGTCGCCAGCAGAAGCCAAAAGAGAAGCCAAGAACGAACAGAAGCCGAGAGAAGAAGAGAAGCAGAGAGAACACCAGAGAGAGCCCAGATAGAGTGAGGACATGCTGGGGGCCCGGGAGGCCTGCCAGCCTCCCAGCACCCCTGCGTGCTGTGTACCTGGTAAATCTCAATAAAAGACCTGAAAAGCCACTGAGGACCCTGACTCCTCCTTTACCCTGGCTGCTGGATCAGAACACCTGCTCTGTGCCCTGTTCCTGCCCCTACAGGCCCTGATGGATTTGACAGACCTTTAATGCTAAAGCGGGGGACTAGGTATATAGACAGACCAGTGGGCTGGGGGGGTAGGGGTTGGGGGACAGGAGCACAGGGGGGAGGCAGCAACCAAGCCTCCCAGCCCCTGTGATATCTGCGCTCTCTTTCCAACTTCTCTCTGGATCCTCTCTTCCCCTTCTTGTAAAGATCTCTCCCCAGCACCCGCGCTTGTAGGTGTGTGCACCCCATGCACCTGGCTTCTCGGCCCAGGTGTCTGTAATTATAGTTGTGCATGCCCCATGCTCACGCTCCCAAGAGAATTTTGCAATAACATATCACACGTGGGCAATGAGACCTGGGTGGAAATAAGGCCCCAGGTGTCCGCCATAGAGGCTAGTGGTGGGAAGGTAAGAAAGAACTTGTCACTCCGTATTCCCTGGAGGTGCCGTGCCAGTGTCTCATCATTTGAATCCTGACTTAAATGTCCCTTCCTCAGAGAACCAGCTCTAACTTCTGCAGAGAGAATCACACTAGCTCCTCTGGTAGCTCTTGTTCTTCTCCTTCATGGTGCTGCCATTTATGATCACATCTGAGTGTCAGCCGCGTCTCAGCGATGGTCCCTGTAGGGTAAAGAAAATGTCAGGCTTTTCTGCCCTTCCGCCATCAGGATAGATGATGGATCCTTGTCCTGAATGCATGCCTGATGGCGGCACCTGGAATAGGGTGTGGGCATAGGTAGATGGGATTCAGCTGAGCTAAGACTGTGCTTTTTAAGGGCGGCGTCACGGGGACGCCAGCAGCAGCAGTAGAAGCCGAAGCAGAAGCTGAGAAAGAAGCCAAAGAGTAGCAACAGAAGCAGAGAACACCAGAGAGCCCAGATAGAGTAAAGACTTGCTGGGAGGCTGAGAGGCCTGCCAGCCTCCCAGCCCCCCAGCCAGCACCCCTGCCTGCCATATGCCTGGTAAACCCCAATAAAAGACTGCAAAAAACCACTAAGTACTCTGACTACTCCTTTACCCGGTCTGCATGGGATCAGAAAACCTGCACTGTGCCCGTTCCTGCTTTACAGTCCCTCATTGGCATGTGCTGCTCTCATGGGGTGGGGTCTCCTTGCCTTGCTTCCCCAGCGTCCAGTACCATCCCAGACTTGTGGGAAGCATAGTGCGGTGCAGGCAGGCAGTAGGGCAGGTTCTCTATGGATTTGGGCAGACAGGTAAAGGAGAATCCTGGAGGCCTCAGTGGCTTTTTCAGGGTTTTAATGACCTTTCTAGCCATTTGTAGTGAGGCAACCAGGTGCAGGACAGGCAGGTCGGGGGACAGGAGGCTGGCAGTTCTCCCAGCGCCTGGGAGGATCCTTACTCCTGGGCTCTCTCTGGTGTTGCCTTGTGGTCCTGCCTCTTGTTGCCATTCAGCCGTCTCTCTGCGGCCCTCTGCCATACCATCCCCTGTGACACTGCCCTTGTATGTTGTAGGGTAAGTAAAAAGTATCAGCTTTCTCCCTCTGCCATTAGATTAAATGCATGCCTGATGGCGGGCACGTGGAGTAGGGTGCGGGCATGTGTAGATGGATACACCTGGACTGAGAGACTGGGCTTATAAGGGCAGCATCATGGAATGCTAACAGAGTGAAAGAAAGACCAGAGAGAGCACGGGAGAGCCCAGAAAGGGGAAAGAATGAAGACTTGCTGGGTGCTGGGAGGCCTGCCAGTCTCCTGGCCTCTCTGGCACCCCTGCCTGCTATGTACCTGGTGAAATCCCAAGAAAACCCTGAAAAACTGAGAACTCCAGGACTCTCTGTAGGGTAAGGTAAAAGGTATCAGGCTTTTCTGCCCTCCCGCCATCAGGATAGATGAGGGAGCCCTGTGATCCTGGGTGCATGCCTGATGGCGGGCACCTGAAGTGGGTACACCTGAGCTAAGAGACTGATTTATTTCCCTGATTACAAGTGATGTTGAACATTTTTTCATATGCAAATCAAAACTACGATGAGATACCATCTTACACCAGTGAGAATGGCACATATTAAAAAAACTAGCAACAACCAATGTTGGCGAGGATGTGGAGAAAAAGGAACTCTCCTGCACTGCTGGTGGGAGTGCAAACTGGTCCAACCACTGTGGAGAGCTGTGTGGAGATTTCTGGACCTACTAAACATAGAGCTTCCATATGATCCAGCAATTCCACTACGAGGTATTTACCCAAAGGACACAGAAACATCAATCCCAAAGAGCACCTGCACCCCTATGTTTATCGCAGCACTATTTACAATAGCTAAGCTTTGGAAAGAACCCAAATATCCAAAAATAGATGACTGGATCAAGACCATGAAATATTACTCGGCATTCATAAAAGATAAACACATGCAATTTGCAGCAACATGGATGGCGCTGGAAGGGATCATGCTCAGTGAAATAAGCCAGAAAGAAAAAGAAAAATACAGGATGGTCTCACTCATAGCAGGAATCTAGAAAACCTAAATAAGGGACCAGGAAAAAGAATAACTATAAGAAAAAAAATATCAAAATCAACAAACTATGAACCAGAGACACTCTATAGGGGGTGGGGGACGGGGAAAGGACGGAAAGGGGTCAAAATAAGGGGGTTGTAATTGTATGGGGAATATAAAAATAAAATTGAAATAATAATAATAAAAAAAGAAATTACTACCTATGTGGATAAAGGGAGCATACGGGAGGGATCAGTGATGAAAATAAAACCACTTTGAGTATACCTTGCTTTAAAAAAAAAAAAAAGAGACTGATTTATAAGGGTGGTGCAGCAGAGTGCGGTGTGGTGGTAGTGTGGTGTCGAGGGTGAAGGAGTGGAGTGTACAGAGGTGTGTGGCGACTACAAACCACTGCGAAGAGCATGTGGCTGCTAGAACCGTTCATAAACCTGCTCGGAATGGGTTGGTTGCTTTACACTCTCCTTTACCTGTCTGTTCCAATCATAGAAAACCTGCTCTGTGGCCTTCCTGGCACTACATCTGCTCAGCCTCTAGGCTCAGTTTTGCCCAGTTACCCATGGTGGGCACCGTACTCCAGGTGTCCACCATCAGACATTCATACCCCAAGCCCATACTCCCAAGTACCTCCTGCATTCAAGGCCACAGGTGATAGCCATAGAGGCCAATGGTGCAAAAGCCTGAGCAATCTTCATTTACCCTACACATAGGAATATATTTGTTGATTAAGTTTGGAAGTTAAGGATTCATTTATACATATGTTGGAAGCTATTTCTTCCAAACACTTGTATTTCTTAAATCTGATTTTCCAGAAGTTCTTCGTGAAATTTTTTCCCTATTCAAATGAAGATATTTTTACACTTGAACATCAAATACTGAAGGAAACACACACAACTGGAGAGAAGTTCTGCTTATAATTGAATTAGAGATAGTGAAATAAAAGTGACAAGTTGGTCTGTCTCAGTGTTCACATGTCTGGAACAATATGTTGCATACTAAAGTCTGGTCTAAATAAATTATATTCTTGTGGAAAAAACTCCCCCCTATTAGAGAAATACTCACAGAATCATGGAGGACAACAGGCACTTACTGGGAGCTTGGAAGGGACATAGGGAGGGAGCCTGCTGGTCTTGTAACTCTGTTTTCTTCCAGTCATGTCTGAAGGAGAGGCAGATGAGTAAGATCTAGGTTTTGAGACCTTAATCAGCAAGGACTGTAGAAATGCACTTCATAATCCACTGGGAATCTTCTTAGCCCTTAGGAGAAGAAAATAGCAAAAAAAAAAAAAAAATTGGATTTCAGGGATTTAGTCTAAACAATCAGGGTCTCTGGGCTGTTCCATGGTTAATGCCCCAGAAAACCATTTCAGTACAGTTTTCTTCTCTGGCTGCAGTGTAGGTGGGAAGCACTAATGTTGTTAACAAGGACCCAGAGGCATTCGCAGACACCTGGGAATGGCTTAATTGCATTCAGAATGCTCTAAGACAGGAAAGTAAAATCTATGTCAAGACTCATAAAAATTTTACATTCTTTCCCTCTGATTGCTATATTTATTGGTCATTCAAGAAATCAGTATTCAGTTTATACAAAATGTACCCAGATCCAGTGTCTGTCTGTGAGACTGTACCTGATGAGGAGTGTGGAAAGTGTTCTAAAGGTGAAATTATGGGTTTGGAAGTGCTATATGAAAATAAACCCCTGCACTGCCCACCACCCCCAATGTGTGCAGAGTTGCTGGACCTCAGGTGGTCAGCAATGGCCAGGCTACACTAGATATTGATGATTCTCCCACCACTTTGCACCAGGGCATGCCTCCCCATTGGCCTGCAGCAGCAAGGTACCTGTGGAAGAGCTCCAGCAGTGGAGGCACACCACAGCCCCCAGGCTTAAGAACTGGAACTACTTGGAGGAACTACTGGGGCAACCCCAGCAGTGCAGCTCCCTGGAACCACTGAAGAGGCAATGGGTCTAGTGTGCACTCAGGTCTACTGAGGCCAGATCTGGCTCCAGTGCTGGCTCCTTGGAGCCCACGGACCCATGAACTTACCCTGACCTCAGGGTAGGTCGAGTCTGTGCAGGTGCCTGCCTTTGTCCTTTTGTATTTGGTGCCCAGACCATAAATGTACCAGTTGGGGGATCAAGTTCATTGGACAAATCAAGTTTGATCTCAATTTCATTCATGGTAGTGAATTATTCAGATTGAAAAAATGGAAGCAAGCTGATTGGTAATAGCCAGCACCAATCAGACACTTAAGAATGAAAATGTTCCAATCAGACTTGTGGGGTGGAGGACACTGAAGAGGACATAAAGCAGAGCAGGAGCCAGCTTGATTCATTCTGCTTCCGGCCCCTGAAGAGAAGGATTCAGCAGACTGCTTCCAAAGAAGAGGCATAAAGTAGACTACCTCCATGAGACTCAGCAGACCTACAGAGCCCCATAGATTTTTGACGAGACCTGGCTGCTGCACCTGCTTTCTTGCCTCTGATGCTGCCTGGAACAGCACCACTGGCCTGGCCCAGTATCTCAAAAGGAGATGCTAGTCATGGGCTTATGCCAATAGCCCACAAAAATCTGTTTGTTGGTGGTATAGACCAACAACTTACAGAGAGCTGTAACACGGTATATTTGACACTACCTCCTGGTGACCGGCGGTGACCAGCACAGCTGACAAGTGTTAACCAACACTGTTGACAGGTGACTGTCACTCAAAGGTGACCCTTGAGAGATGTCCACTAATGACCATTAATACCACCTACCAGTGCTGTTGCCTCCACTTCTGTCCAGTCAAAATGCCCAGTGCTTTCCAGCTCAACCTTTAGACTGTTGCTGTGGGCTTCTGTGATGTCTTCTCAGTGGCCCCAACTGTGAGCACCTCCAGCTGCCACAGTGAGTTAGATCCCGGTGCACTGCTATCCTGTGTGCCACCAGCTCCAGATCCTTATTGACAGGACAGCATTGTCTTATACATAAGGACATTTTTTGGGACTGATGGACACTGTCTGGGGTGAGATAGGTGGCCACTTGTAGCCTTGGAAACTCCTTTTTTCCACAATATCCTCTTTGTTAAAGAAACCCAATTGTTATTGTTCCCTGAGCCTGAGTGGTCTTGCAATTGTTAACACATGGATGAGAACCCATAGATAATGACCTGTCCCCCAAACTTTGACACTGTGCTTTCGGGTTGTTTTGGCATTGTCTTAGATGTAGACAGAGAGCTCTCTGAAAATATTCTCACAGTCCAACACCTGGGGAAGAGGCAGTGTTCTCACACAGGGAAGGGAACCTTGGAAAACATTAGCCAGGAGAGACAGAGACCTCTGGTACCTCTCAGGGATTTGCTTAGTTCTATCTTTAGGGTCTTCAGCTGTCTAGACTCGTCTGTCACTTCTTACCATGTGTTGGTGTATGGCTAAACCATATATTACTTTTTTAGATATCCCAAACAATAAAATGAAAGGAGTTATCTCCATCTTACAGAAGGATAGATGAGACTGAAATTAAGAGTGTCATAACTACAGTAAGGAATGGTGTTGAGATTCAGAACAAGGTTTGTTTTAACATACAGCCTGCTCTTTAATCCATATTCTGGGTAGCGGGGTTGAAACAGTGAGGTGTTGGTAAATGTTTAGTAACTATCTCTCAAATATAAATCAATAAATGTCCTGATTTTTACCAATTTCTGTGATCTAAATATCCCCACAATGACCAATTTCAAGCTACCAACACAGAGCAGGGAGCTAGGAAGAGATAGGAACAGTTGAGCTGGCTCCAGCTCACATCTGGAGAGAAGCCACACACACCATAGAAAGAGGCTAGATGCTAATATGGGGTGGAGCCTACCACTCTGGAGAATAAAGCCTGCTATTGAGAGGGGATCCCCCTCCCCCTCCATTCTCCACTAGTCTCAGGTGGTGGTAGCAGAGCTGGCTCATGACACATCCCCAAGGGCATAGGGACTTTGGGAGTAATAGAGGTTATGACTACCCCTCCTCTTATGGAAGTCTTCTTCCATTTAATTATTTAAGGGAAATGGTAATTTTCTCCTAAATAGGATTTGAAATTTTTCTCTAAAATAACTGAGCTCTAGTTCCCTTTCTTCTCTCTCATATGTGGCTACCTCTTGACCTTCAGCCCAAAGGTCATCATTAACCTTGTTCTACCATTACTGTTAGCTTTCCCTTAAATTGTGATTTTTGGACCACCTTTATCAAAATCTCCTATAGTGGCAGATGAAATTGCAGATTTCATACTTAGGAATCTGCATTTCACCAGGTCTTCAGTCAACAATTATTATCAATGTTTGAGAGCTCTTTCTCTGATCTGTATTTCCCAAAATTATCTCCATTTTAGAAGACAATCAGGAGACCCAGAAGCACTAATAAGATGTTTAATAATTATGCTTTTTAAAAAAAATTATTTATTTATTTATACAAGAACCCGGGCACAGACCAGATGCATGGGAGGGTGAGGGGATTCACCAGAGACTGAATGGGGAATAGAACAAGCAGACTGGCAAAATACACTGCTGAGGGGAGCAGTGGGAGAGACTGGAGAGGTCTGCTCACCACTAGGGTTGCTCTGAAGCCCGCGGGGTTTGAACCATCACTGCAGAGGCTGGGGACTGCTTCACAGCGCTGTGCTCAACCGCCTGTGCCACCAGGGGAGGCCCAGATGGTTAATAATTATTATGTAAAAAGCATGAAAGGTTTTTGTGACCTTTTTGTACAAACAATAAAGAAACTTGATGGCAGTAAGACTTAGCACCTTTGGTAGGCTAATGAGCACTGGAGCTGTTGGAGAGGGTTTATGGCATTTCCAGTCTTGTTTGAGCACATAGTTGAACCTCTTTATTTTTTAATAGTGCAAATGATAAAACTAGTGTTCTATGAAATATGCTCTGAGAAACAGTTTCCTAAACAAATTAATTCCAAAGGAGATTTGACAATCAGTTTTTCTGGACTCTTTCAATGAAACAGTTTTCTTTATCTTGGTCAGGAATGACATTTATTTTCCGGATCCCATGGAGTCAATCTATTTTTCCAGGATTTCTATTCATGATTTTTTCTTTCATCATCTATCTACCATCTCCTACATCAATCCTAAATCTTTTCTTTTCAGAACACTTAGAATACCTAGTGTTTGTACAATAAAACCACAACTTTCCGAGGCTCTGAGGAATTGAAGGGTTCCAGAAAATAGTATTTTCTGGTCATCTGAGGGCTCTCTATTTTTGGCATGAAAACATTCTTTAACCTAATTCTTTTGGACTGGAAAATCTTGACCCATACTGATTAATCCACTGAATAATTGAAAAGAAAACACTGAACACAGTTTAACTTTATTTTCATGACATGGTATGAAGGTAATATCATTTGATAGAAAGATGAAAAATGTAGTACTTTCAGCATAGCTTCACCACTAATGAGTTGGGAGTTCTCAGCCTGAGAAATTCACATTTTCCACTCTGGCTTTTCATAAAACAAAGCCAATGACCTGAGTGTTCCTCAGGGTTCTTAATAGCTCTAACATTCTGGGATGTTCTGGGATTGCAGAGTTTCAGGAAGGGGAGAGAGGTGAAGCAAGTCCTCTTAAGTTTATATTGTGTTTATATCAGGTGATTTATCATCAGCAGCACAAATCAGTTAGTAATGCTAATTTGTGCTTATAATACAAGTTTTAAAAACATTCTAATCGATACTTTATTTGGTGAACAAAACTCATATTTTTACACAATAACACATTAGGAATCAAAGATTTTTAGAATTCTACTAAGAGGGTTTTCTCTTCATAAGTCTGGTAAAATCTTGACCATGGATTTGGACATAATGTTGGTGTTTTTATGCCATTTGGAAAGCTTAGCTGACTGAGACACTGCCTCTGAGGTCTCACAAATTTTATTTCATCATTCTTAATTTATTTCCCAGATAAAGCTATTGACTGTGGGAGAGTTGCTTTTTACTACACAGGAAGGCCATGAACTCCAATTTTGTGGAATTCTGTTTATTAGTTTATGCCATTGCCATGCAAACTTTCACTGGATCTCACTGTGCCTCCAGATCCATCATATTTGACTTTCCACTGAATTCCTAACAGAGATTTCTCTGTTATGTATTTGCTTCATGTTCCAGCCTATCCAGCTTTCTCTATCCAGCATACCTCTCTTCTCAATCTGAAAGCATCTAAAGCACCACATGAATTTTACCTTCTTCATTCATTCATCCATTTGTTGAGCATTCTTGACTGTTTAATCTGTTTGAAACGATACAGTCCACCCCACTCAGGAAACTCGCACTCTGGTGGGGAGTCAGAAGGAATAAATATACCAACAAATGTGTAATTTATGAGTTTTTCAATATCACAGAAGGAGCATTTACATTGTTCAAATGGAAGAATCAGGACAATTTCCCAGAGAAATGATCTGTAAGTTGTATCTGAAAGGGAATATCAGAGTTCATTCTGAGACAAGTGGGTGACAGGTAGAGAACCATATTTGCAAAACTGCAAAAATGTGGTAGATGGAGAGAGGGAGAGGGGTTGGCAAAAGAGGATGTGCTGGGGCAACATTGAGAGAGGAGCTGGAAAAACTGGTAGGGGCTCCATCATGTTGCAGGAGGAAGTGTCTTCCCTCCCCTGTGCTCCTGACCTCACCCCCATTAGCCTTCTCCAGCATCTTGCTCCAACAATGTGCCTTTTGAGTTCTCCTTTCTTTTTTATCTTCTCTTTCAGTCCACAGACATTCTCAAATCTTATCTTTCCTCAGCACACACACACACACACACACACACACACACACACACACACACCAGTTTCACCCTCGTCTGCTCTAAACTTGCACCTCATAATCCTTGGTACCTAGTTACTAAAGATCTTGAACGAGCTGTTTAGTGGACTTTCTTTACTTCTTTGCCTCCCATTCTTTTCATCATTATAATCTGGCATTAAAGAAAAGAAATATTTTCAGTTTACCATTCACATTTCAAACTTAAACCTTGAATCTGTGAGTCTTTTTGTTCAGTCTTCGGTGAATTTTAAAGAATATCATTTTATCTTATTTATTTGCAACTCACATAGGCTCAATTTCTCCTCAAATGTATTTTAATTTACTTTAATCTGACTTTTTATCCTTGAACAATTATGTAGGTTGATGACTCTAATTCCAAGAATTTGGGGATACCCACTTGATACAAAGGCCAAAGAAGAAATCCGTTCCCTTTATCTTCATTTAGAAGAAGTTCCCGTGTGCCTTAACGGGAACACCACAGAAGAATACAAGTGAGAGATGATTTACACTGTCAGGGGCAAAGACCAGAAGGACTATGTGTGCCTATCTGTGTTGAGGTGTCCCCATCACTCCAGCTATTTCACGAACATTTTATTGTTGCATGTGCCAGGCATTGGGGAAGCGGAAATACAAGCCACATTTCCCGAATTCATGGATTCACAGTGTGGGAGATGAACACAATTATCAGAGATTGCAGTTTAGCAGTTTGCTAGGGGCCAGGAGGGAAGAGTGAAGGGAACGGCTAGTGAAAAGAGTGTGTGAGGTAGCTTAAAATGGGAAAGGTTTCTTGAACGACAAATCAAAACCCATCAGGCAGATGAAGGAGAAAGGCCTTTCTAGGAAGAGGTGGTAGGATGTCTAAATTCACAGGGGCCTGTGAAGGAATCACACTCAGGGAAGTTCAGCTGATTTTATTGCTTGTTGAGGCTGAAATTTGGGACAAAGAAGTTGCCAGAAGCTATATAATGAAAGGCTTTCACTGAGGGCTGTTAGTGAGGGCAATAATGTGACTAGAAATATTTGTGATGGATCACTGCAAGCCTTCATTTCCCTGTCTTACTTTTGGTATTTCTCCCTAATCTTTACACTCATTCCTTATAAAAAATATAATACCTTTACCATTCTTTTCCTTTCCCTCAGTCCCAGACACACTTGACAACCTTCTTGGTTCTATTGGCCAATTCCTAGTTCGGACATCCTTATCTCTCAAGAACAGAAGCCTTTTCCCTTTTTAGCCTCACATCTAATTTTGTGATTCTAATGCTTTCATTCTTATCACATTCATTTCCTCCTATCTCCCTGACTTTCTGATTTTGCTTAAGCTGTCACCATTTATTTTCGGAGTTAATGTAATACCCCCCTGGACTGACATCTTGGCGTTAGAGAACCTTCGTAACTCTCCCAGTGTGAAGTCCATGAGATAGGAAACTCAGTACCTCATATCACTTGTTAAAATCACCACTCTTCAGAGAGTAGACTCCCACATCGCTGGCTGAGGGGTACACAGAAATCATTGGTGCAGGGAGGGCAGGCAATCATACTCCTCCGAGGAAATGAGAAATGAACCTCAGAGCCATAAATTAGTTAGTGTCTGTGGGTACCTGAACTGAGCACTGAGGAAAATTAATATCTGGCAATCATGTTAGTCCATGTACAAGTGAAACAAGAAAAACCGCTCTGCACAGAGCTATGCAGAAGAAAGCGGCTTTGAGAGATCACGTGGCCGCGGAGAGAGAAGGACTCAGTGTGGTAGGTCCGTGGCTAGTGCAGAGGGCGTATGTTTGGTTCCCGGCATCAGGGTTGCCAGGAGCCTGTCTGTCCTCACTGCCTGAGTGCAAGTTGATGTGTCTCTTTATCCAAAAAACCTCCATCTTTTGCTTAAAATTGTTCGAGAAAATGGTGTTCCTTATGACCAAAATCTCTTAAGGGGGAGACTGATGGAATTCAATCATGTTCAGACCCCTCTGATCCAAAAATGTGTGGTTTCCTCATATGGCTGTTTACCCAGGAGAGCGTGATTCAAGTGTTACCTTGAGCTGAAGCAGAATCTGGCTTATTTTCTGTTGCACTCTATTACTTCTCTAGGATCATTATCTAAAGCTGAACCTCACAAATTCAACAATTCTTTTATTATGCCCAGAACTCTTTTCATCATAAATCTACAACTTTTTTTTTTTTTTTTTAAAGATTTATTTATTTATTTATACAAGCACTGGATACAGTCAGAAGCGCGGGCAGGTGAGGAATTCACTAGAGCCAGAGTGGGGAGCAGAACAGGCAGAAGGACCCAAGTACACTGCTGAGGGGAGCAGCGGGCAGCAGGAGAGGTCTGTTGCACCCTGTGGGACCCTAGCCCGGCAGGCGGGGATTGAACTGGCACTGCAGAGGCTGCAGGCAGCTTTGCAGCCCAGCGCTCAACCACTGCGCCACGGGGGAGGCCCTACAATGGTTTTTGACATACAGATCTGTTGACGATGTCAGGGGTTGGAATAGTTATGAGGAAGTCACAATTTCACAGAACCTTGGGCATTTACCCAGGATTACTCTAACGCCTTGTATTTAACACACCTGTGTTTGGCATTGGAGACCGAGAAAATGCAATATGGTTCTTCTTCTATAAAACTAGTCATATCTACCTATACTCTTTTGGCCATTCTTTGGGTAGATCCTTAGGAGTGGAATTATTGAATCATATGGTGTATCTTTCTTTGAATTTCTTGAGAAACCTCCATACTGTTTTCCATAGGGGCTGAATGATTTACATTCCCACTAACAATCTATGAAATCCTTTTCCTCCATATCCTTGCCAATAATTGTTTTTTTCTGATCTTTTTCATGTGGGCTATTCTCACAGTGGTGAGGTATTATATCATTGTGGACTGAATTTGCTTTTCCCTGTTGAGGAATGATGATGAGCATTTATTCATGTGCTTTTTGGCCATATATATGTGTCTTCTTTGGAAAAATGTCTATTTAGCTCTTCTGCCCCCCCCCTTTTTTTAGATTGGCTTGTTTTCTTGTTGAGTTATATGAATTCTTGTATATCCTGGATTTATCCATTGTCAAATTTATGCTGTGCAAATATTTTCTCCCATTTAGTAGCATTTATTTTCATTTTAATGAACTCTTATTTCACTGTGCAGAAGCTTTTTAGTTTGATATAGTCCCATTTGTCTATTGTTGCTTAGTTTCCCCTTTTTGGGGGTCAGGTCCCAAAAGACATCACTGCAGTCAATGCTGTGAAGTATTTGGCCTATGTTCACATCAATGTATTTTATAGTTTCAGGATTTACATCTATGTCTTTACTCTATTTTTGAATAAATTTTGTGTGTGGAATGAGATAGTGGTCTAGTTTTATTGTTTTTCATGTGACTTTCCAGTGTTTAGTTTTAGTTAGTTTTTCTTTTATTATATATTCATATATGAATGATTCTGTCAGCAGTTCCGAACCCCAATAACAATTTGAGAAGTTTTCTGATCACATGTCACAGCAACTCCATTTCTGTTTCTGCCTTTTCCTATTTAATTCCTCATTCATTCTCCCTTCTCTTTCCAAACTTCACACTTTTAGTTAACCAATTGCTTTTACTTACTCATGAGTCATCCTACCACAAGGCTTTTGCCTCTTCTTTTGATCTCTCTTTGCTTATTTCAAATGTACTCTCTGCTCACTTTTTTCCACCCCCACACCTGATATTAAAATTATCTAAGAGTGTACCTAATAGATTGGATTAGGTAGTAAGTTACACCGAGTCTAAAGTGTCTTTGTTGGGCAATGCTTTTGAACCAGGCTTCTCATTCAAAATGTAGAGATCTTTGGGTCAAGAGTTCTGATTAGAGCATAAAGTTTTGTGACACAAAGTGTTGTAGAGCAACCCCGATACAAAACGGGGTGCCTGACTGTGGGTCCTCACCCGCGCGTTTAAAAGGACTTATCAATGCTCTACTGCAGGCACACGTGAAAGGTTAATAAAAGGTTTATTTACAAGGGAAAGGGAAATGAGGAAATGTACAGCTCTGGGAGAAAAGTGGGAGACAAAGTTTTAAATGAGTCCTACCCGATCCGCCGATCAGGAATCCCAAAATGGCGCTCTGAGAGCTGGCCGCCAGCCAGGAGCGGTGAAGCCAGGAGGCGAGCGATCGCGAGCCAGAGAGAGAGCAAGGCCCACGTGTTTGGTTTTTATATCCAACCTGGCTGCCCAACTCCACCCTCAGGTCCCAGCCACCCTCCCCTTGGTGGTGATGGGATTTGTCTTTCCCAATGTCCTGATGGCTTTAGTCTGGAAGTTTCTCCCTTTCCTCCTGGGAAGGCATTAGATGAATTTGTTCTATTTGGCTTTTACCTAATGGAGTAAACTGGAAGGTAAGCATTGTCACTTGGGAAAATGGTAAAACTTTGGTATGTACAAAATGTTAACAGTAGTATCTGGTATGTATGTAAATTGTCAATGGTGATTGTCACCTTGTAATATTGTATAATTCAATTGTTTCACACCTACAGAAATTGTTTCTGGAAATATAGGGAGAAAAGGTCTCAACAGATTCCTATTGATGGAACTGTTGAGAGTAAAACTTTCTTACAAAGGACTCAATAGACCTGGAAATACACCTGACATTTACTAAGGTTTCTTTGACATAATACTGGAACTTTTTTTTATGCATTCTGTCCTGAATCCACGAAATTTTTGTTTTGTTTTGTTTTGTTTTGAGTAACCAGGATCTGCAGAAAGGTTGTAATTTTTTTTTCCAGCAAAGCTAACTTGTCACATTTTCTCTCCCCTTGATACCAACACAGCATACAAATAGTGGTAGTAATTTTTGCTACTTATTTCAGAGTCTGTTTTTGCATAACTTCCATAGGGATTTTGTCTGTTTTAAAAAAAAAAAATTGGACGCGAGTTTGATTGTGTGGCTTTGTGTGGAGTTCTTCCAAAAAGTTAAGCTTGCCTCCATTGGCAGGACTGGACAACCCGGCCAACGAAAATGCCCTGGTACCCTCGAGAAGAGGAAAGCCCAGGTGGAGTCTGATGAGACCAACTTTATACCTGAAGCCTACATCGACTGCATGCCACCGGTTCGCTCTGATCCTGTGTGGAGTATTTCAACAAAGCCAGCTAAAAATTGCTGTTAGTTATTTTCTGCCCTGTGATTTTATGCAAAAATAGGAAAAATGGTTTAAAAGTAGATTTAGTTTGCAAACTTTTGCTTTGCTGTTAAAAGTTTGGGATCAAGGTTGAGAAAATTTGTGGTTTTTTACATCAGTTGAACCATTTTAACATTTTTTCCCTGTGATTTTGATATATTTGCTATCTTGTTTTAGCCAATGCTCCAAATTTTTTCTTTTGGCTTGGATAATGGACTATTTTTAAGTAATGAAACTGTCATACTGGACTTTCATGGACAATGCTGCTGACTAATTGTTGCTTCTCTTACACACATTGGAACCCTAAAAAAAGACTGTCTCCTAAGACTACACCCTAACATTTGTGCCACCATAGATATGGTGGAATAAAAATTAAAAGGGGGGATTGCAACAGGGTGGTCCCCAGGAAAGGGGGAGGTTCCCTGCCCCACCCAAGGGAGGGTGGAGCTGAGCAGGAAGAGAAGAAGCTGCAGGAAGAGACGGAGGAAGGAAGCAGGATGGAGCAAGGAGACTTGGAGGAGGCGCATGGAGCCTAGAGACACGTGAAGAAACTGCGCTTGTCTTTTGGTCGTGGACGGGGTGACACAGATGTGGGTAAGACCCGTGGGGAGGTGACAATGGCAGCTTTTATCTTGATGTTGATTTTGCTCTTTTCCTTCCGGGCTTGTCTGGTTGTTTGTGACCCATTTCTGTGGGTCCCCACTGGAAGATGCTTTAGACTTGTGGCAGGCTTTGGGGCCTTGTTCTGGGCCAATCCCATATGGATGGACTTTTACCCACGAGGGGATGGGTAACTTTGGGTGCTTCATTTAGAAACTAGACTCTTTGCCTCACCTGTATTGTTTCCTAGTTTTTATTAAAGTCCCTTCCCATTAAAGTGTCATATGTTTTGTGTTAATGCGGCGGATGGCAGAACCCATTTAGAATAGGCAGGTTTGCGGGGTTTGGGCTGCCCCTCTCCCTGTCCTATAACAAAAGCATGGAAACCTAGAGATATGGGAGTTCTCAGAAGAAAAGTACGTGCAAGGTTTCTCCTGGTTTTGCTTAGATATTTAGAATAAACACCCAGAAGAAAGTTATAAAAGAACCGGTGTGTTTATTTTACAGATGAGAAAGTGGAGGTTGAGATACATTAAATAACTTGCCCAATGTCATGCCATATGGCTTACTAGAATCAAAGCCATGTGTCTTAGAGTCAAGATTCCATATTCAGAGTTGAATACCAGACATTTTGATCCTGTTGCATTGACTTTTTCAGATTCCATGACTGTTCGGCTGTTCTGTTCTTGCTGTTTTGACCTTGAGCATATTTTACCCCCATTAAAAAAAAAAATCTAGGTCAGGATTATATCTCAGTGATGAATATCTACTGAAAAAACATTTTTCCTTTGGAAATTCTGCACTCATTCAACTTACTTCCTTGATCACATTTTTATAATGTGTTATTTAAACTAGTTCTTGATTAATTTTACTGATGTTGACTTGGATTACTTCTTGGTCTATGTGTTATATAAGAAACTTTGATGTAGTCATTAGCATTTGTTATCACCATTTGTTTTGTTACCAAAAAATTTTACTGATTATAGTTTCTTCTTTAATTAATCTTTATAATATTATATTCAATTTACCCAGAAACAAATTTCTAGATGTAAATTTTGCAAGATTTGATACTTTTGCTAGTTTCATTGAGTGAAATTTTAGTGTTTGACAATTTTATTTTTGTTGTTGGTGTAAATTATTTTCTTCTAAAGAGATTTTCCACTTCAAGTTTTCTTTTTACATATTATAATATATCCAATGATGCACCATTCTTCAGTTACTTTTTACCCATAACAAATACTACCTTGTGGTATTGTCATCAGTTTCATTGCTGAATTTGGGTGATAATTTTTTTTTTAATCAGTAGTGTGCTGCACCTCCCCCTGCAGTGACCTTTAGGGCTAATGGCTTTCGCCACCGTCCCTAGGTCCGGCTGGGCAAGGAACCAGCACGCAGGGGGAGGACAGCAAAACCCCCTGAAGACATACCTGCTGCACCTCCCCCTGCAGTGACCTTTAGGAATGGCTTTGCCACGGTCCCTAGGTCCGGCTGGGCAAGGAACCAGCGTGCAGGGGGAGAACAGCAAAACACCCTGAAGTAGGGGAAATACAGCAAAGTTCCCTGAAAAGACAGAAGCTTATCAAAAGATAACGACCACCAGGAACCACTACAAGAATGCTAAAAAACCTTATCCCGCATTTCTAGAACTACAAACTTTAATCCCTTATTGTCTTTCTAAACTTCCTTCTTTCTTCTATAAAGGTCATTGCTTGTTAATTAAAAAATCATATGAAATCCTTAAAACAAGGCTGACTCAAATGAAACATTACTAAACCCTGTAATAATTAAAATATAGTTTAGGTAAAAAAGTAGTTAGTAAAAAATGCGATTATATAGTTTAAAAACAAAACTAATGGTCTATCTACTTAGGAATGAGGCTGGGTCCAGATGTAGATCACTGCCCTGTCAGTTTTAGGCTGAGCCCATGAGCAAGCTGATTTCGTTGATATTCATTGTTCCTGTGCTTTTGGAAAACATATATATACTGGTCACAAACTCAAAGAAAATTACACTCAGATTTACACTCTCTCTTGAAGTGTGTCTGTTTGTCATTTCTTTCACCGACGCCCTGACCACCCTGCACGTTTCTCTCAACCCTGAGACGGCCTCATCGTCTACTGCTGTGCTGGTCCGTGGCAGTAGTGCCTGCTTTTAATTGGAAAAAGAACTGATATTACCTTCCTGGAGCAAAGCAGAATACACTAATGACACGGGTACAAAGTCTGAGTGAGTGAGGCATAAAGTACTGTATGTGACCAGCATTCGGACTCACCAGCACGTAGGCAGTGCTCTCTCTTGTCCACCTCAGATACCTCCCATAAATTTGGTATTTTTTTTTTTCCTCCAGAAGTGGTTTGGGGATATCAGAACAAGGTTCAGGCCTTTTGTCCTACAAGACTGCTCATGGTCACCCTAGATTGTAAACAAACTATGTAAACCAAAGTTTCTTAGACTCCGCTTGCTTCTGTCAGGGGACAATCTGTTTCTTTCCTGAACTTGGCTCCCAGGCTGCCATGGGGCTGGGACTGGGCCTGGAAAGAAATGACCTTTCATCCTCCTCTAAACCAATCCAAGTTCCTCCAGGCTTGGAAAGACTCCCAGACCTTTCTCCAGTTCCCCTATGGAGCAGAGCCTCCCTGTAGGCATTGCTTATCTGAATTTCAGGGGCTGAATGTCAATGAAAACACTTGGAGGTCTGAGTCAGTTGTCTCCTACACCTCTAACCCTAACTCTCCAAACTATTGCATGAAGTTCAATCCAGTCCATGGTTGTGAGGTCATGGTGTCCAGTGGGATTTTTATTATTAATAAGACCAGCAAACAAGTAAGAACTAGGTAAAACAAAGAAAAGTGACCATCAAGTTACAGTCAATTTTTATGAACTGAACAAAACATTCCATGATTCTGGTCTTAAAATTCTCTGAGATAAGATATTCCAATTGTTTTGTCCTGAAGTGATCTTCTCTGTGTGTGACTAGAGTCAGCAAAAAGCCAATTTATAGTGGGCCTCCCAGGTGGCGCAGCGGTTGAGCGCCGGGTTGCGAGGCTGCCTGCAGCCTCTGCGGCGCCGGTTCAATCCCCGGCTGCTCCCCAGCCACCGGAGGAGGGTCCCGCATGGTGCGCAGACCTCTCCTGCCGCCCGCTGCTCTCCTCAGCAGTGTACTTCGGTCCTTCTGCCTGCTCTGCTCCCCGCTCTGGCTCTGGTGAATTCTCACCCTCCCCCACTTCTGACTGTACCCAGTGCTTGTATAAATAAATAAATCTTTAAAAAAAAAAAAAAGCCAATTTATAGCACTCTTGCTGATGTCCCACTTTATTGACCCAAGGGACACATGTGTGCCAGTATTATTTATTTCTCCATCCTATTACCCATGAAAACATGGTATTTAACATGTGGGTCATCAAAAAATCAACAGAAATCTGTTGACTTCTGACTTTTTCACAGGCTTGTTTCTGAAACATTTCATCCACACCCCACTCCAATCTGCTCCTGATCTAAACTCAAATTTTTTGTTCTGTTTGAAATTAATCCTCAATACTCATAAATACTGATGCTTGCCTTGCTACAACTCAGATTATGACACTTGGTTGTGGGCTGAGATAGCTCCTAATAAAGGCCTCTCATACACATCTGGCTCCTGGAACACCTTGAATGCTATTCCTGCTATTGGGTTTGGCTTGGACTTTGAATGCAAATCAGAAAGAATAGAAAAAAATGTTTGCTACTTACACCACTAATGGTTCTTCCACTAATGATTTTATGGTTTTTCCTTCATGTGAAACAAAGTCAGCATTTTTCTGAATCCTATAGCGTCAGAGAAAATAGGGTTAGCGGATCTGTTGAAACATGAGACTTGGTAGCCTTGGATTAGACTATCTTCTACTCTTAGCCTCTGTACCCTGGAGGGAGATACTTAACATCAGCAAACCTGCATTTACTGTTCCTAAAGAAAGAACTACAAAAAGATGCTGTTGCACATTATAAATCTGAATTGGGAACTTGTGCTATACATGTAATTTTGAGAAAATGCTCTCAGTCAATTGAAGCAAGATTTAAGTGTTGTGCAGTCTTATGACCACCCCAGTATGTATAAGGTTCTTCTTCTTTTTTTTTTTAAGATTTATTTATTTATTTATACAAGCACTGGGTACAGTCAGAAGTGCAGGAGGGTGTGAGAATTCACCAGAGTCAGAGCGGGGAACAGAACAGGCAGACTGACGAAATACACTGCTGAGGGGAGCAGCGGGCGGCAGGAGAGGTCTGTGCACCATGTGGGACCCTCACTGGCGGCTGGGGATGGAACCGGCACTGCAGAGGCTGCGGGCAGGTTTGCAGCCCAGCGCTCAACCACCGGGGAGGCCCATGTATAAGGTTCTTACTAAGTATCATTTGTGTTCATGAAGATATGACTTACAGAGAGAAATCATCGTTCAAGTGATCCTATCAATGTAAGCTGGATTACTTATATATAATGCAAATATAGATCTATAGGAATATGTATAATATAGATATATACATATAGATATGCCAACACTTTTTAAATGTTTATCTCACTCATTAAGTTCCTGGCTTTGCATTTGGTTGGCATTTTGGTCCAAAGTCAGATGCCTTTGCCATTAGTTATGGTCTCCTGATTGGCCTTTTGGAAAGCACATGAGTTTTGGAATGAGAAAGATATGTATTTGAATCTCTTTTCACCACATGCTTCTTGTGTTTACCTTTCTGTTTGACAAAATGGTAATAAGAGTACTTTGCAAGACAGTTATGAAGACTGAATGTAATAATACAGGGAATTTTCTTTGATTGGCATTTGATAAAGTGTGTCTATTATTTTACAATTATTATCCCATTTGTTGCTCACTCAGTTTACTTCAAAGATCAAATACATCTTCCTTTCAAATGAATGATGAGAAGTTAAATGAGGTTCTATACTCACTTAATTTTTCAGGGGAAGAAGCAAGACATGGACCCACAACTACTGACTTCAGATCATGTGCTTTCTAGGAAACATAATAACAAGACAAAGGAGTGGAGTTGGTTTTCTAACCATTCTCCTTGCCAGCTGTGTGGTTGTATATAAGTCCCCCCCCAGTTTTTGAGTCTTATTGACCCGACCCTTAGAACTTGGCTAAAATTATTATATATCTTATAAGATTGCTTTGAGGACCAACTTAGTTATGGAAAAAAGTGGTTTTTATATGGGAAATGCTTAAGAATCACTGAAGAAGTTTTGGAACATGTCCATCATGGGCAGTTTCCCTAGCAGTGTGGAGATACAAATAGGTATAAGTGTTTTGGAAAATATTTTCCCAGATAATTCTGATGTACCCAAACCTACCTCAAACTTCTGCCCAGAGAGAACTTCTGCCTCTAGCTACAAAATTCCACACAAATGTGAATTATTATTCATTCGTATTCTTGACAAATCTACATGGTATTGAGTCTTTACATGCTTATAACTCCATTATCTTGTGGAAGAGAGAACAACAGTATCTTGTTTCAGAAACATGGAGCAAATCCAGAGGGTGCATTTCCAGCCCTGTGCAGGTTACAGTACTTCTCTGAGAATCATTCCTGTCAGTGAAAACGTGATGGATTCATGCTCAGGATGAAGTAAGATCTTCCTTCATTTGAGGAAATGGAAGTTCAGAGAATTCAAGACCTCTATTCAAGATCGGGCAGTTTATAAGCAGTAGAACTGGGGTCTGAACCCAGGTCTTGCTGACTCCAAAGCCAAATTCTTATCTGAGACACTGTCCTTTATTCACTCACTATTTATTTGGCACCTACTGTGTGATAGATACTCTTCTGGGATCTTGAAGTATACCAGGAAATAATAAAGACCAAAAAAAAAAAAAAAACCCAAAACAAAAAACTCATCTTCATGGACATTCACATTAGGAGGTGATAAGTGCTATGGGAAGTAATTTAAGAAGGGGAAAAACATGCCTAAATGGAGACCAGGAATGTGGAAGTGGAGGTGGGACCACCAGTTACCTTTATAATTAAGCTGGGACTCCATACAAATGAGACTTCTAAGCAAATCTTTAGAGGATGTGAAATAGGTATGCAGTTATCTGGAAGAAGATGTTTCCAGGCAAAAGGACCAGCTAAGATGGCTTTGATTGAGGGCAGCACCAGGGTGGTAGAATAACACAGATGCCAATATGCTGGGATGGTGAGAGCATAGGCCAGAGAAGTAGCAGATGATATCACAGAGAGCACAGATGACAGAGAGTGGGCCACTGCAGTGTATTGAAGATCTTACCCTGGAGTGAAATAGGAGCAACTACAGGATTCTGAGCAATTCTGACTTAATATCACTTATGCTAAGTGAAATCAGCCAGCAACATAAGGACAAATACTGCATGATCTCACTTACATGTAGAATCTGAAATAATCAAATTTAGAAAATCAGACAACAAATACTGGTGGCCAGGGGCTGGAGGGGATGATCCGGAGAAGCTAATTTATCAGGACCTAGTTGGGGGGCATAAAGTTTCAATTATGCAAAATATTGAGCACAGAAGAAATAATATGTTAAAAATGCTGAGCACTATGCCTGTCATTTAGTATATGCTCATTTTATCCATTATATTTTAGTAGTTATTGAAGTTTATTGAAGTTTATTGTCTTATTCAGAGAATGTGCTTAAAAGGTGAGATGGGAGAGTATCATAGACAGATTTCAGTGACTGTCCTACTCTTTGGAATAGCTTCTAGACATCCCTAGATTTATTGTTGTCACAATTTTCATTTTAGCAGATATGGAATTAATGGGAGTCTATTCTTGGTTATATTGACGCAACAAATGAGAATATTAAGAGACCTGAGTCAACCTGACAGTGGGCCATGTGGCATCTGGTACATTTCAGTAGATATGTGTACGGTTATGTGTGTTTAATGTTGATCATTGATGCTATTTAATCCTCCTGTAGATGTAGCAGGGATACCACCCAACATTTGGTTTGGATGTTGAGGCTGATGATAGTCTATAAAACAAGAGGAGGTGAGAGAAAGTATTTTATTGATATAAGGAACTTCCAAGAGGGCTAAGCAGGTATGACTAGGACCAGATCAGCTCTAGTAAAGCAGAAAGGGTGGATTTTGTACTTCATGATATATAAAGAGTAGGGCAGGGGAAAATTTCCTGCATGGGGAAGATTTAAATTTCCTACTGGAGCCAAAGGAGGAGGTAAGGTCAAAGACTTTCTTATCAGCTCACCCAGATGTGTAACCAAAGAAAAGCATGAGTGAGACCTAAAAGGAACAAGCAATCAATTAAAAATGAGGTCAGAATCTTTATTTCAATTGGTTATAAAGGGAATAAGAAATAAATACCATCAAAAGCATTTTAAAGTAGTGAATCACTGCAGTAGGAAATCATTACTGATGTATGACTCAATCAGCAAAGGAACAGATTTGACATAACCCCAGTGACTGGCACAGAGGCTGGCCAACATTCTCATGTCTCTGGGCTGAGAAATTTATCATCCCCTAAAGAATGGGTGAAGATATGAATAGCCTTCCACTAGGTATTTTGAGAAATACTCAAGGTGAGAGATGGCATTTGCCCAAGTCAAGTGCTAATGGAACTGGAGGGAGGTGGGTTTCATGCATTCATCATACTAATTGAATACTTATGCTGTGCCAGGCACAGTCTCAGGAAGTTATGACACAATACTGAATGAGAGATAAACCATCCTGTTTCTGCAGGATAATGAACCAAAACAATGATAACATGGTATTACTTATTACATCATATGATTAAGTGCTTTTCTTGGAGAAGTACGGAGAGACCAAAATGGGGGGTGGAGACAATTGGGTGAATTAAAAAACAATGAGGAGGTAGATGTGGTAGAACTTGCCAGTGAATTAAATGTAGGGGTGAGGTGTAACAAGAGTCAAAGATCCCATCCACGTATCCATGGAAGGTGCAACTACATGGAGGGCCATTTGTTGACTAGGTAATACCAAAAGAGGAGCAGAATGATGGGGAAGACGTGAATTTAGTTTTAGATACACTGAGCTTGAGAGGCCTGTGGGACAATGAATTTGACATGTCTATGAACCATTAAGGTTAGAAACCTGGACTATTGGTATGATTCTGGGAGTCATCAGTATAGCCACTGTAATTTGATTCCTGCTGTGTATCAGATCATGGGGCAAAGGGAATGAAAGGAATCTAACAGTGTCAGGAGGAATATCCAGGTTGAGTAGGAGGAACCAACTCCTACTTCTGAGGAAACTTTCTCAGGAGAAAGTACTGGTGACTCTGGGTATGGATTTTGGCACTGGCACAAGTCATTTACAGATATGGCCTCAGCAGCACAGAAGACCAGAGGCAGAAAAGATAAGCTTGGCTTATCTTTTGGAATTCCTGGGGAATTTCAAAAATAGTGGGAGACTGGTGGCCTCCAGTCTTTTAAAGAAAGTCTGGACTCCCAGTCTTGTACTAGGTGGTAGCAAGAACAAAGAAATTCCATTTGTGGAAAATGGGACTTCGAGGATACTGGGATTCCCCCCTGTGATTTGGTGCCTCCTCTCTTATGCAGATGGATCAAATCTTGATTAAGGTTGTGAGGAATCTTGCTACATTTCATGGGAAAGTCAGTGCCAGATATAAATTAAGAGCATTTGTTTCACCTGCTCACCTTGACGGGCAGCAGAGCATAGCCATCTTACTGCAAGGGGCCAAGAAGCAAGAATGCTTGATGTTGTCACCATAATCTGCCTGTTCTAGTAGAAAAAACACTCCTGGAGAACTGGAGATGGACTCTGGGACTTAGAAGACCTGGATTTGAAGATGATACAAAAAAATATGGAAAGATCTTCTAAGCTCATGTGTTAGAAGAATTAACATTGTTAAAATGTCCATTTTACCTAAAGCAATATACATATAAAAGCAGTCCCTATCCAAATCCCAATAAAATTATTTATATAATTAGAATATGTAGAATAAAAATTATAAAATATATTTGGAAATACAGAAGACCCTATATACACAAAATAATACTGAGAAAAAAATGAAGATACAACATTCCCTGACTTCAAATTATACTATAAATCTGCAGTAATCAAAACAGCATGATATTGAAATTAAAAAAAAAAAAACACACAGGTCAAAGAAAAAGAATTGCAAGCCCAGAAATAAAACCACACAAATATGGAAAACTAATTTATGATGAAAGAACCAAGCATATACATCGGAACAAGGCAGGCCACTTCCATAGATAGTTTTAGAAAACTGGACAGTCATATGCAAAAAAGGAAACCAAACCATTATTTAAAAATCACACACAAAATTAGTTCAAAACAGATTAAAAAATTTGAATATAAGGCCCCAAACCATAAAATACATAAAATAAAGCAGGTGACAAGCTCCTCAACATTGGTCTTTTTTTTTTTTTTTTTTAAAGCCAAGTCCCTTTCTGCTAGGGACCCATCGATGGCAGATACAGAATATTAATACCAGGAATGTGCTGTGGAATAATGTCAGGGGATTGAGTGCACTTTGCTACTTCTTTGTTTTGAACTATTTTCCCCCATCTACACCATTTTATACCTGTACTGTGAATTGGTAGTTGTTTTAATCACAACCCTCTCCATAACAGTAAACAGTGTAGATCTATATATTCTTTTTTTAAAATTTTATTTAAATTTTATTTTTCTATTCCCCATACAATTACAACCCCCTTATTTTGACCCCAAGCCCTCCTTTCCCCGCCCCCCACCCCCCATAGGTCTTAATGAATCTCTTTGCAGATACATCTCTAAAGCCAATGGAAGCAAAGCAGAAGTGAACAAGTGGGACTATATCTGCTAACAAGTTTCTGCATAGTGAAGAAGAAACCATTGAACAAACAATCAGAGGAGATATTTGCAAATAATCTATCAGACAAGTGGTTAATATAAGAAACATACAATAAACTCATTAAATTCAACAACACAAAACAAAACAACCTAATTAAATGGAGAAAGGATTTGAATATGCACTTCCAGGAAGACATATATATGGCCACCAGACCCTTGAAAAGATCTTCAGCTTCTCTTATTATTAGGCAAATGCAAACCAAATGAAAATGATATTTCCTCTTATGCCCATGAGGATGGTTATTATCAAAAAGACAAGAAGCAACAAGTATTGACAAGGATATGAAGAAAAGGACTCGTACATTACTGCTGTGAATATAAATCAGTGTAACCACTATGGAAATCAGTATGAAGATTATTAAAATATTAAGACTAGAACCACCAGATGATCCAGTAATCCCACTTCTCTGTTACCATCTGATGAATATGAAAACAGTAATTAAATGATTTATATGTATGTCCATGTTCATTGAAGCATCACTTACAATTACCAAGAGTTGAAAATAACCTCAGTGCCCAAAAGCACATGAATGAATAAAGATGATGTAATTTATATACACAATGAAATACTATTCAGCGCTATAAAAACCATGAAATCCTGACATTTGCAAAACCATGAATGGAGATAGAAGGTGCTGTGCTTAGCGAGATAAATCAGTCAGGGAAAGACAAATACCATATGATAAAATATAAATACTATCACCTCCTCTGCAAACAAACAAACAAACAAACAAACAAACAAACAAATAAATAAATAAATAAACAAACAAATAAATAAATAAAATAAGTCAGAGGCTGCCAAGGAAGATAGCATACTTGCTTCACTCCTGGGAGAATAAACTAGTATTGCCCAGGCAGGCACTGAACTCAAAGGATCCTGTGTCTTGGGGAAAAGCCAAATCACCTCTTGAACGTTGGGAACAAAGGCTGAGAACACACAACAAAAGAGATCCTGAGAAAATTCAACTCTGGACACCAAAGGATGAGTATGCAGAGTTATCAGCCAGGGTGGAAACCATGGTTCATACCCATGTTCAGGGAGGATGTGGATCTAACAATGGGAAGATGTGTGTGAGAATACTGATGTACTCCCAGTTAGGAAGACAAACTATGGGGATACCTTTACCCTCTTCCCTCAGGATCAGGCAGATATAAGGATTGAACGGATAGAGTAAAATGGAGCAAAACTGTCAGGAAAGGAAACTGAAGAAATCCCAGACCACAGACTACAGAGTTATGGTTCTGAAATCCAGAAAATAGCATTAACAGTAGAACCTTAGACTTAGCAGCATCCATGCACACAATGTTCACCAGTGAGCCCTCCCTCTCTAATCTCTCACCCTGGAAGTCTGTTCAGATAAGTTCTAAATGATGTCCAGTGCCACCTACTGGAAAAATGTTAGATCTTCACCATCAATACTCAGCCAAAATGGACAGAAAAACACAACAAAAGGCAACTTGAGTTAACCGGGGAATACTACACCACAGAGAGAGAGCAAATCCCCAGAACACTTTCACAAAGACATGGAAGATCATTTATTTCTATCAGATATATAATTCAACATTGTTGTAAAAAGAAATTGAAAGAAGGCCTCCCCTGTTGGCGCAGCATTTTGAGTGCAGCGCTGTGAAGCTGTCCTCAGCCTATGCAGCACGGGTTCGATTCCCAGCTGGCCAAGGAGATGCCCACATGGTGCAGCAGACCTCTCCTCTCTCACCCGCTGCTCCCCTCAGCAGTGTATTTCGTCAGTCTGCCTGTTCTGTTCCCTGAGCTGTCTCTGGTGTATCCTCTTACCCTCCTGCGCATCTGGCCTATACCCCAGCGCTTGTATAAATTAAAAAAAAAATCTTTAAAAAAAGAAATTGAAAGAAATAGAAGAAAATACAGAAAGCTGATAAAAGACATACAAGAAAACTCAGAAAAACAAGTGAATGTCCAAAGAAATAAAATCAATGAACAGAAGATGGAAATAGATGCTTCAAATAAGAAAATAGTAGAGATGTAGGGTGTAAAAAAATGAACAAAGGAAATAAAAAATTCTGGAGAAGCTATGGAAGTAAAATAAAACAAATGGAATATCAATTTAGTGTCCTTGAAGATGATAATGTATAAAAACTCAAGTCTAAATAAAAAGGAATATGAAGGGGAAAAATGAAGAAAAACTTCAAGAACTATCTGGCTGCACAAGGAAAAGCAATGCATGAATATGGGTATACCAGAGGGAAAGAGAGAACGGAAGGCAACAGAGAAATTATTTAAAGAAATGGTAGAGGAAAACTTCCTAAACCTGGAGAATGAAGTAAACATACAAATCCATGAAGCTAAAATGACTGATTCTTACCTAAATGTATTGAAACCTACACAAAGACAAATAGTAGTGCATCTACAAAGAATTCAAGATAAAGAATATTGAAGCTGGTTAGGGGGAGTAAGCAGATAACCTATCAGGAAATCCAATCAGGCACACTTCAGACTTCTGTGCAGAAACACTACAGATGAGGAGATAATGGGATGACATGATAAAATATTTATGATAAAACTGTAGCAGCAGCATACTTTCATACATCAATAATCAGTCTAAATGTAAATGAACTAAAATAACCAATATAAAGGAACATAGTGATTGGTTGGAATAGAAAAAAGAATCCAACATTCTGATTTCTCCATGAAATGGACCTGAGCTCTAAAGATTAATATAAGCTCAGATGAAAATATTGAAAAATCACGCTATGAGCAAAAGGAACGCTAAGGAAGGCAGGGACAACCATACTTACATCAGATAAAGTAGATTTCCAGCTAAAAATGATAATAAGATAATAAGAGACACAGAATACACTATATTATGATTAAGGGCACAAAACTCCATGAAGACATAATACTAATCAATATATTCACCAAGTAAGGGAGTGACGAAATATATAATTACTATCAAATCTGAGAACAGACATTGGAAAAAACACATTTGTGACTGGGATTTCAGCATCCCACTTTCACCAATGATAGTGAAAATAAATAAGCATTTATAGCCTTAAACAAAGAATTTGTTGATTGATACATGGACTTAATGGACATTTATTAGATACTATTGATACTATTTATTAGATACTATTTATTAGATACTATTTAATAGATACTATTGATACATGGACTTAATAGACATTTATAGAGCAGTGCACTCTTCATAGGTGAATAAACATTTTTCTCAAATACACATGAGACAATCTCCAGTATTGACCACATATTGGGTCACAAAGCAATATCATTAACTTAATGAAGATTGAAATCATACCAAGTATCTTGTATGATCACGATGGTATCAACTAGTAATCAACCAAGTTAGGAAAAAATTCTAACATGTGAAGATGGAATAATACACTATTGGAATGAATAGTAAGTTAATGATGAGACCAAAGAACAAACCAAAAAATATTTGAGACAAATGATAATGAGGACACAACCTTCCAGAATTTATGGGACACAACAAATGCAGTACAAAGAGGAAAGTATATAGCAATACTGGGCAACATCAAGAAACAAGAAAAAAAAAAAACAAGTAAATAGCTAGCATACTACGAAAAATCAAAACCAAAGCCAGTAGAAGGAAGAAAGTAATAAAATTAGAGCATAAATCAATAAAATAGAAATACAAAAGAAAGTCCAAAAGTTAATGAAACCAAAAGCTAGTTCTTTGAAAAACCAAACAAAATAGACAAATCTGTAGTAAAACTCACTAAGACAAAAAGGGCCAAAACTCAAATAAATTTAATCAGAAATGAAAGAGGAGAAGATACAAAAGATATCTCAGAAATACAGAGAATCATAAGAGATTACTACGAACCCTTATATACCCGTAAGTTGAATAAGCTAGAAGAGGTAGACAAATTCTTATAAATAAACAGCCATCAACTGAATATGGAAGAAATAGAAAACCTGTATGGACCATTACAAGCAAGAGAATTGAAACAGTGATCACAAGGTCTCCCAAGAAACAAAAGTCCAGTAGTAGATGGTCGTGAGTTTCACCAAACCTTCAAATGTGAGCTAACAACTACACTCATCAAAGTCTTCCAAAATTTTAAGAAAGAGGGAATACTTTTTTTTTTTAAAGATTTATTTATTTATGCATACAAGAGCTGGGGTACAGGCCAGAGGTGTGGGGGTGAGAGGATTCCCCAGAGACAGAGTGGGGAACAGAACAGGCAGACTGACTGAAACACACTGCTGAGGGGAGCAGCGGGCGAGATAGGAGAGGTCTGTTTTGCCATGTGGGTTCTCCCTGGCCGGCCGGGGATTGAACTCATGTTGCAGAGGCTGCAGATTGCTTCATAGTGCGGTGCTTAACCCCTTGCACTGCCAGGGGGGCCCAAGAGGGAATACTTCTAAACACATTATATGAGGCCAACATCACCAAAATCAGGCAAAGATACCATATACAAAAAACAACAAAAAACCTATAGTCTAATTTCCCTGATTAATATAATACAAAAATCCTCAACAATATCTTAACAAACTGAATTCAACAATGCATCAACACGTTAATAGGAACATACACATGATCAAGTGGGATATAGTGTAGGGACATTATGATGGTTCAACATCCTAAAATCAATTGATGCAATTTGCCACTCATAAAAGGAAAGATAGATATTGAGAATGCATTGAAAAGATTCAACATCTATTTATGATGGCAATATCCCAAAAATTGGAGCTAGAAGGACCATAACGTCAATATAATAAAGGCTATACATGACAAATCCATGGCAAACATCATTCTCAGTGATGAAAAATGTAAAGTTTTTCCACTTAGATCTGGTACAAAACAAGGCTGTCCACTTTCACCACTACTATTGAAAGTAGTATTGGAAGTTGCACTTAGAGTAATTGGCAAGAGGAGGATATTAAAGTAATCCAAACTGGGAAAGAAGAAGTAAAACTATCATTTGCAGACAACATGAAAAACCTAAAGACTCCACTGAAAAACTTAAGTGAAACAGTAAATCAGCTGGCAAAGTGCCAGTTATACAATCAATATACAAAAATCGTTTGCATTTCTATATGTAAACAACAACCTAGAAGGGTAGGATATCAATAAAATGATCCATTTGCAATAGCATCAGAAATAATAAATACCGATGAGTAAATTAAACCAAAGAGGTGAAGGACCTATAAAATGAAAAGTATAAGACATTGTTAAAGAACTAGAAGACAACACAAATAAATGGAAAGATATTCTCTTCTCATGTATTAGAAGAACTAGTTGTCAAAATGACCATCTTAACCAAAACAATATACAGATTCAATGCAATCCCAATCAGAATTTCCATGGCATTCCTCAAATAATTAGAACAAACATTAATGAAACTCATATGAAATTAAAAGGCCCCAAATAGCCAAAGCAAGTTTGACAAAAAAGGATAAATGGCAGTATCACATTCCCAAACTTCAAATTACACTACAAAACTATAATAAAAAACAGGATGACACTGGAACAAAAACAGAAATACAGATCAATAGAATAGAATTGAGATCCTAGGAATAAACCCACACCTGTAATAAACCCACAGCCCCTATGGAAAATAGTATGAATGTTTCTCACAATATCAAAAATGGATTTTCCATATTACCCAGCAATTCCACTCTTAAGTCTCTACCCAAAGAATACAAAAAACACTAATTGAAAGGGAAATCTGTATTCCTATGCTTGTTGAAGTTCTGTTTACAATAGCCAAGCTATAGAGACAACCTAAATTCCCCCAAAGAGATGTATGGATTAGGATGATGTGGTTACTATACACAATGGAATACTACTCAGCTATTAAAAACCATAAATTCTTTTTAAAAAATTTAATTATATTTATTTAATCTTTTATATCATTGTTCATTTTTGTATAATGTTTGATTTCTCCCCTCAGATGTAATCCCCATAAAATTCCCATCACCTGGGCCTCCCTGGTGGCGCAAGGGGTTAAGACGCAACCTATGAAGCTATCTGCAGCCTCTGCAGCATGAGTTCGATCCCTGGCCAGGGAGCAACCAACATGGTGTTGCAGACCTCTCCTGACTTGCCCGCTGCTCCTCTCAGCAGAGGATTTCAGTAGACCTGCCTGTTCTGGCCCCACTCTGTCTCTGGTGAATCCTTTTACCCCCTGCACCTCTGGCCTGTACCCCAGTTCTTGTATGCATAAACAAATCTTTAGAAAAAAATGTCCATCACCACATCATCTGTGAACCATCATCATAGTTTCTTGTGCTCTCCCTTCCCGTCTTTTGTCTCTTCTCCCCTGTGGTATATCTCAGTTCTGTAGTGTGCCTGCTAGTTTTCTCTTTTTTTCCTGACCCCTTGTTCGGTTTCCCTATATTCCACCTATAAGTGAAATGATCTGATGTTTTTCTTTTTCTTTTTGACTTGTTTCACTGAATGTAATCCCTTCCAGCTCCATCCATGTTGCTGTGAATGGCATGAGTTCGCTGAGTAGTATTCCATCGTGTATAAAATATATAACCACATCTTCTTGATGCAGACATCTGTTTTTGGGCACTTAGGTTGTTTCATATCTTAGCTATTGTAAATAGTGCTCCAATAAACACAGGAGTGCATTAATCTTTTCTTGTCCTTTGGGTAGAGTCCTAGGAGTGGAATTGCTGGGGTCATACAGTAGATTTCCATAATGGTTGGACCAGTTTGCATTCCTGCCAGCAATGTGAAAGGGTTCCTTTCTCTACATCCTTGCCAGCATTTGTTGTTATCAGTTTTTTTTTTTTTAATGTGGGTCATTCTTACTGGTGTGAGGTGGTATCTTATTGAGTATTTGATTTGCATTTCCTGATTATAAGTGACATTGAGTATTTTTCATGTATCAATTGACCATCTGCATTTCCTCTTTGTAGAAGTGTCTTTTCAGCTTTTCTTGCCACTTTTTTGGCCAGATTGTTTATTTTGTTTTTGTTGAGTTGTGTATGTTCTTTATACATCTTTGATGTAAGACCCTTATCAGTGCAAATATTTTCCCCCCAATCTGTAGGGTGTCTCTTCATTTTGGTAATTATCTCTTTTGCTGTACAGAAGTTTTTAAGTAAAAATCATAAATTCTTGCCATTGGTGACAAAATGGATGGAACTGGAGGGAATTATGCTAAGCAACATGTCAGAAGGAGAAAGGAAAATACCAGGTGATGTCACATACATGAGGAATATAGAGAAACCAAACTGAGGGTTAGACAAAGCCAAAGCAATAACAAAGCCTAGGAATCTGGGATGTTATCAGGTTATGAGAGGGGAAAGGAAAGGAGTAGAAGAGGAGCAAAGTGAGGAGGAGCACAGTGAAATCTGGTGGACTGTGGGTATTTTGGTGGTAGGTGTGGTCTTGTAACAATAACTGAAGGGGGAGAGCTATACTTCTAAAACACAATCAAAACTGTAAATCAATTTTACCTCAATAAAAATAATAAAGTAATAAATAAAATTAAAAAAAACTACAAACATATAATTAGAAAACTAATACCTTTTTATTATTAAACTTTCTGATCAATGTCTATAATATTTTTTCTTTACTCTTTGATTACATCTTAATAGGACATAATTTTGGAATATCTGTCTATAGAGAATAGCAAGATACTATATTCATTCCTCTTATATGCTGAACAATATTTAATATTTCTATCTTATTACTAGATGTATTGAGAGGATTTTTTAGCTCTGTTAATGGGTAAACTTTTAGAATGCCAATTTTGGAAAACCCTCTATCAAGCATATATGTTTGTACAATACATACTGAATAAGTCTATATACACATATATCAACTGTATATGTGTATATACACACACATATAAGACTTCAAATATTTTTATATAGTGCTTATATGAAACATTCAGAATTCACAACATTCCTTAACCACTTTGTCTTCAGTTTCCTGTGTTGTCACTGTCTATCTATTAATCAGCAAAAAATGCTCTAATTTATTTGCATAAATTCCTCTTCTTCATTAACTAACTATTCAAATAGTCTAGGAGCTTATTTAAAATTTCTATTTGGGAATTTATCTTTTCCTTTTAAGTACTAGCTACATTTGTTTGTTAGAAGAATGTAATGTTTTGCCACTTAGAAAGTTTGTTTGTTATCTGAATTTTACTTTTTGTTACCATTGCATCTTGGTATCATAATTTTTCTTGATTTCATAGCTCACTTGTTTCATGAATTTATTTGAATCTTCTCTCAGTTCTTTAATAAGTCTGTGATCTGTTTGAACTTCCTACCTCAGGGAGTTTTTGGAGAGATTGCCTGGAGTGTTGTTAGTGAGGAGGTTTTGGAAAAGGCAAAACATTATGTTGTTATAAATTAATATAATGTCTGATGCCACTTCCTACTTCTGCCAGCCTTTCCTCCCTTGGCTCTGCAGAGCCTGGTGTCTCTACCGGTACAGTTCTTTGAGTTGACTTATTGGTTTCCTTTATGAAAAGTAGGGGGAGGGGAATAGAACAGATATGGAGTATTTAGCTCTCTCTCTTTTTTTTGGGGGGTTACCATCAATTTGAATTTTTTTTCTATAAAAAGCAGAATGAAGTATGCAACATTTAAATTTTTCTTTAGAAGTTTCGTTACAGAAAAATTAATCAAAGAATTTATAGTTTTTGACTAGAACTTAAGAGTTTCTCACTGCAGCAAGGGGCATAGGAGCAAAAAGGACATTACCACAACTTTTCATCCTCAATCTCAACCTCCCCTTTATTAATCCAGGGGTAGCTGACCCCATATTTTATCTGTTTCCCTCATGCCAAGGATCCTGTTCCTGAAATCTTTTCAAGTACACCTCAAGGTCAATTTTCCTGCACAGCATGGCATTTTTGGAGCTTGTCTTTAAATACCAAATCTAAAATAATTTATCTCTAGAGGTAGATTTACTTTTTGAAAAATTTCCATTCCTGTTTGAAAACTCATCCCTCAGAGATAATTTTATAGGGAAAAAATCCATGAGGGAAATTAATTTCACTAGATCATTCTCTCTCTCTTTTTTTAATGTTGAAAAACATAGTATTTTTCTGTACTCATCTTGGAAACTCATGAAGGAACATCAAATATTAAATACTTAGTGATACTAATGAAAACTTGTTAGTTCAATGATTGAGTCACAAACTTATTGAATTACTTCATACTTTTTAAACAAAAGATTATAAAAGCATATGTAGAACATACTTACATGATATTAAATGCTGATATTAAAATATTCTTAACAAATGTTACCTCAATAAAAAATATCAGTGTGTAATATTTTTTATATCATAGGTAATTCTTTTTAAATGAATGATGTAGCAGACATAGGCTTAAAAATGTGTCATTAATGTTTCTATTTGTTTTTCTAAGTGCAATTGATTAAACCATGGTAATTCCAGTGGTCTGTCTGAGGAATAGAATTATCAACTCTTTCTTAAAGTCTCCTGATTCCCCTGACAGAGTTGGGAGATTCTTCTTTTCTTTCCACCCACCTATCACAATACTATATATTCACTGCCGTCACAGACTCATCATGTGAGTACTTTTAATCTACTTGCCTGTCACCTATGCTAAATGCCAGTGCCTGAGAATAATAACTGTGCTTTTGATTATCTCTAGGTACATAATTCTGTACTTTGCCTCAGGGTCTTCATTATTTCCAGATAGGTCATTCCTGCTGTAGGCAATGTTCTCTGCACTCTCCCAAGTCAAGGTCCATGATTGCTAATTCCTTCTGGCCTGGATAGCATTGGGCCTGACATGTTGATGGGGACTGTCTGAAAAGATGATGAATGCCACCCAAGCTGAGCTGATTTTCCTGGCAAGTCAATTTCTTTGGTTACAGTTTACATCTTGTCACTAGGGACTTACCAAGATCTCACTGGAAGAAGAGGGTCTTGGCTTAATTGCTTAGATTGGGCCTTGAAGTTAAGGATGCCTAATTCCCAAATAGTCTTGTCCAGGCCAATAGCAAGACTTTTCAGGGAGAACACCTCCCAGATACTGGCTAAATGCTGTCTTTGGTAAGCCTGACTCAAGATAAAAATAGTATAAAGCCAAGATGGGCCTTGAAAATATAGGGAGTTGGGTTTTGTGACAATTAGTTTCCCCCCACACCCCCTTAAATCCTCATGGCCACAAATAAATAAAAATCACTGAGCATTTCAAGCACATGAACAGCAAAACCAAAACCAGAAACAAAAGAAAACTCAAGTGCAGTGTAGGAAAATATAACTATCTGTGATGTGTGTGGTTCCCCTCCTACAGAAAAGTGGAGCGGGAAATGTGAGTATTGATATCTGATTATCTGATAAACCACAGTTCTCAGAAATTGTTCCGGGACTGATATTTGGTTTGTTAAAATGTTTTAGCCACTGACCGTCCCTGGACTTGGACTTCTCCCACCTCAGAAGTAAGCACTACCCATGGGCATTCTCATTACTGTTGACCAGATCAGCACATCTACCTCCCAGATCACAGCAGTTTACTCCTCACTGGTCTTCACACTCATTCATGACCCTCCGATGTGTCACCAAATGACATCCAGAGCAAACTTTAAAAATATAAATTAGAAAAAAAAATTGACATAACATCGTTTTATAATGTTATGTAGGTTTCAGGGGTACAGCATTATAAATCAATGCCCATATATAGTACATTATGTTTTCAAAAAGAAACATATAATCTGATCACATAACACCTCTTTCATTCTACTTCTCAAGAACCTTTTGGACATATTCTCCTCCCCCTCTCATCACTGGGCTCACTTCTTTCACTCCTTGTCCTCATTAGGCCTTGACCCAAACATAATTTATTTAGGGATACAGCCATGCTTATCTAAATATTGTTGTTCCCATTACTTTATCTTATTGTACACTCTGCTTTTCCTTCATTAATTGTATCAAACTTTCAAATTACATATTCATTCATTTTTTGCCTCTGACCATACTATAAGCCCCTTGAAGACACTGTCTCTTTGGCTAATGGTTGTATATCTAGTGTCTAGTACCATGACTGGTACACAGTAGGTAATCATCACTGTGTATTGACTGAAGGAATCTGCAATAACTATTTTCAATATAGTAGTGTAAGTGGACAGGGACTGGAGCTTATTTGCTATGAGTAAACAGGTTAAGAAAGAGTCTTGAGGGCCTCCCTGGTGGTGCAGGCAGTTGAGCGCAGTGCTGTGAAGCTGTCCGCAGCCTCTGTAGTGACAATTCTATCCCCGCTGGTCTCGGAGCAACCCACATGGTGAGCAGACCTCTCCTGTCTTGCCCACTGCTCCCCTCAGCAGTGTGTTTCAGTCAGTCTGCCTATTTTGCTCCCTACTCTGTCTCTGGTGATTCCCCTCAACCTCCCACGTATCTGGCCTGTACCCCGACTCTTGTATAAATAAATAAATAAATAAACAAACAAATAAATAAATAAATCTTAAAAAAAAAAAAGAAAGAGTCTTGATGCGTAACTATTTTTGTCTGCTAATTTACATAAGGACCATAGACTGGAACTAAGACTTAAGCCCTAGTCATCATGGAGTCTAGATATAAAGAAACACGATTGAGAGACAAGAATGGATTCCATAGAGGTCAAGTCAAGAAGGAATTCCTAAGGAAGAAATCACCCAAAAGACAGAATATTTCAACATTGGCACCGTTGACATTTTGGGCTGGCTAATTCCTTGACGTGGAGGGCTTTTTAATGCATGATAGGATGTTTTGCAACACCTCTACATAATTCTATTACTGGTCCTCATTCCAAGTTGTGGCAAAATACCTCCAAGCATGGCTCATTGTACCCTGGGGAAGAGGCACAAAATTCTCTCCCATTGAGAACAAGTGTCCTCTAAGAGAAGAGTAGTATCACAATGAACAGATCCCAAGAAAGGAGAACTGGTTTTGGAAGCCTAGAGGGAGCTGATGGCAGCATTTATTCTATTCCAGCCACTCTGTTGGTTTGGATGAGTTCTTAAATGTAGCATTGGGTCACCAATGATTATAAAACTCTGGTCTTAAGCACTCTTGTTGTGGGAGCACTCCTTGTCATCTGCACAAAACAGTGAAGGAGCTATTTCCTTCTGACTTCAAAGTGCAGTGGCTTTTCCCCATTTCAGCAATGACATTCAGGATAGAGATTTAATGCTCTAGAAATATTAGGATCTGAGATAGGAATGGCTGCTGCATGGAGTGGCCACTTTCACAGAGATAAGTTATATACCATTCTCTGGAATTCTCACAAATATTTGAGTAGTAGGATTTTGGAAAAATGTTAACTTCCTGCAGTAGAACTAACCTACCATCAGGAGTCTGTAACTAAGTTAATATGAGTGTGATTAACTCACAGGCTGGCTAAGCTGAGGAGCTAACATTTGCTTTGTGCTTTTCAATTTACAAAGTGTTGATTTTCTTTTCCCAAAAATTCTACCACAAGCTATCAGTACAGTTATCAGTTCCTCCCTTATAGGTAAATCAATTTCCCAGTATATCACTATTTGGACTGAAAGTAGGCCCCTAGGCCCCAGGAGCAAACAAAATGCAACTTTAAATGAAATCCTTTATCATCTTCTGCCCAGTTATTAGAGAGGTAGTTTTATTCACTCTGCTAAGACTGACCCATAGAAGCACAGACTCATGTTTTGGCTATCTCTGCCTTCTAGATAATCAACTGAGCAAAATAAGAAAATATATCCACATGTTTATAAATTACTTAAATTTCAGTGTCTAACTCTTTGGGTATATATTTGTTGACTAAGTAAATGAATGAGTGGGTGAATACCATGAATTTATGTGCTGAGCTGCTACTAACCCAGCTTGTCAGTGTGTTGTGGGTGTTCTATAAGGTAATCAGCTTGTTTTCCCTAATTAAGGGATTTCCCAGGGCTTGGGACTTTTAGTGCTTGTCTTGGAATGAGTCCATTGCCCGTCCATAATAACTTTTTTCATGTGCATGTCTAACCCTCTTTTCAGCTCTCAGTCTAATTTTTAATTGCTACTAGACTCAAAATATTCAACATAGATAATAGGGGTAAGTGATGTGTTTCGGTCACAAGAAAGTAACTGTCATTATTGGATTGGAATTGGAGGAGCAGAGGCAGAAAGGGCAGCCAATTAAGGAGTCTGTTTTAAGTTCTTAATCCTTGTCCCTTTCTTTTTCTCTAAGCCTGGCTAATGCTTACTCATCTTTGTGTACTGGATTAAATGTTCTTTCTCTAGGAGGTCCTCCCTTAATTCCTCAAAATTAGGCGAGGCTTTATTGTTCATTTCCTACTACTTCATCTTTTATACCTTTTATGCTTGCATGTATCGGATTAATGTCTATATTCTCCAGGTTGTGTGCTCCATGAGCACAAAGACTGGAATTGTCTTGTTCACTACCTACCTCAGGTGGCAGCATAATGCCAGGTATGTAGCCGGCACTAAGTAAGCATCAGTTGAATCAATTTCTCTTAACAGACCCCTCCCTTCCTACAAAAAAGCAACATTCCCATAGAACATTTGGACAGAAATTGGGGGTTGTACTGAGAAATATATGATGTGTATTTTCAACAAGTAGCTAGGACCTTGGATATAGTGAATATCAGATACAAAACATGTGTTTTATTTTAGAAAACCCAACAGAATGAAGGAGTCAGGTTGTAATACAAACTGGAAATTAACTGAAAAATGTTTATTTTTGCACCATCCCTTCACACTTTCACAATTTAACTCAACAAATGTGTTAAAGTCTTTCTCCATGACAGCAATGGTCTGGAGATTAGAGACACAAAGATAAAGAGCAGCTTAAGGCTTGGTCAATCTAGATGCTAAAAGAGACATCTTCTAGTCTCTGCCCTGGGGCTTTCTGTGTCTAATCACTATACAAGTCCCTACTGTGTATAAAGCTTTATGCTGGAACTGGTGCTGGGACAGTGAGAAACATGATCTGTATCATTAACATGCTTAGAGTTCACTGACATAAACTAATAATTTCTCAATGGAGTAATGACAGCTATGAGAACTGCAGGTACAAGGTTTAAGGTGGGCAAGATACAAGATAATTTCTTTTTTTTTTTGAAGATTTACTTATTCATGCATGTAAGCACTGGGGTACAGGCCAGAGGTGTGGGGGGTGGTGGTGAGAGGATTCATCAGACAGAGCAGGGAACAGAACAGACTGAAGTACACTGCTGAGGGGAGCAGTGGGCAAGGCAGGAGAGGTCTGCTGCACCAAGGATAATTTATTTTTTTGTTTGTTTGCATCTATGTTTTTTAAAATTATTTTTAAAATTTTTAATATTTTTTACATCATTTTTCATTTTTGCACAATGTATGCATTTTCATCTTGGTTATAGTCCCTGTATAATTCCCACCTCCCTTGTTTTGATCCTATTCCCTCCTCCCTCCACCCCGCCCCACAGTGTGTCTCTGATTTAGAGTTGCTTGTTGATTTTGATTTTTACTTTATTATAATTAGTCTTTTTCTGACTAGGAAAAAGACTAGATTCCTGCTATGAGTGAGGCCGTCTGGTATTGTTCCTTTTCTTTCTGGCTTATTTTGCTGAGCATAATCCCTTCCAGCTCCATCCATTCACCCCTATGTTTATAGCAGCACTATTTACAATAGCTAAGCTATGGAAACAACCCAAAAGCCCAAAAATAGATGGCTGGATCAAGAAGATGTGGTACATATATACCATGGAATATTACTCAGCATTCAAAAAAGATAAACTCATGCAATTTGCACCAAGGATAATTTCTTAAAGTACAACTGGGGGTGACGAGGAAAGGCTTTCAAAAGGAAAGTTAAATAGGTTAAATAGAAACTTGCCAAATAAGGATGGGAAGTAAATAGGGTTTGAGAGAACATTTCATCTAGAAGAGAGATTTGAGATGAAGTGCACATGTGGGGAGATCCCAGGAACTGAACTGGAGGGTAGTCAGGTCTAACTGGGTTCTTTGGTGAGGGTGAGTGGGCTTACTGGGCTGGCATGTGGACCAGAAGTGGAAAGCGATGTGAGCAGAGGTTAAAAATAAAGGTTAGAATTAGACAACAATGACCATGCATGCTGCTTAGGAAGTTTGGACTTCATTCCATTGGAAATGAGACTATCTGAGGAAGGACTTTGGCAGAGGTGTTCGTCGGAATTTATTTCTGTCTACTTTGTCTTCCACCTTTTCAAATCTCCAGCCAAGCTTTCCACAGCCAGTGTTCAGAGCAGCACCCTAAGAGCCAGAATCATCCTTGTAGCCCTTTTTCATCCTTATCTCTTGCACATCTTTCTCCTTATCTCTTTCTCCTTATCGCTTACATATTTCACTCCACAGCTTCCCTCTAGTGAATACTCTTCAAGCTCCTAATAAGTTTTGGCAGAAACAAATAATTGATAATGCTTTCGGAAGAGTAAAAAAACTCACCTCAGAGAGTAAACTGTTGAGCTATTCAACGTCTGCTAATGACCAAGGGGTCTAGACTGTGAGGTTAGCAAATAGACGACCTCAATCTCTGGTCTTTGATGAGTTCAGAACTTTGATGGGTACTCCTGCTTTCAAGTTTTCATGATATTATAAGTTCCTTACCCTGCCTTCCCCCACCTTTGCTTTGTTCTAGTATAGTATTCTTAAAAGAAGAGTAGGGAGAATCCCTGAAAATAAAAACAAAACAAAACAAAACAAACTGGGCCTTCCTGGTGGCGCAAGAGGTTAAGACACAACCTATGAAGCTGTCTGCAGCCACTGCAGCATGAGTTTGATCCCCCCGGCCAGGGAGCAACCACGTGGTGTAGCAGACCTCTCCTGACTCGCCTGCTGCTCCCCTCAGCAGTGTATTTCATCAGTCTGCCTGTTCTGTTCCCTGCTGTCTCTGGTGAATCCTCTCACCCCCCACACCTCTGGCCTGTACCGCAGCTCTTGCATGCTTAAATAAATATTTTTAAAAAAAACCCAACATACAGCATATTCTCTGGGTTTGGTCAGTTTGATGAATCAATTAGCCAGAGAAGGAGAATGAACTAGTGTAAATTCTTCAAAGAGTGCTGCGACATGCATGGAGCCAGGAGACACACATGGCTAAACCTCTGAAAATGATCTCATCTAAGTCTAATGGTCTTTGTACTAGTTTAGCTTAACTGGTAAAGTGAATTTTTCATTCACATGCTCAAAATATACTGTTCACTTCCATAGAGGTCAATTTTGCATATACAAAAAATAAAAAGTCACATCTTTGCTCTCAAGGATGAGACAGGCTGTGGTTGTATGTAAATGGAGAATGGGGCTCCTGCTTTTTCTCCCCTGAAAGGTAATTAGTACAAATTAATGATTAGTAAAAAAATATTGGTTTCAATATGGTTTAGTCCATAAATAGACAAAGTCTACTTTAAGACCAATGTAGCTGGTCTATTTGCCCATGCTGGTCAGCCTGGAATTGAATGTCCCAGGAGTTTGTACAAGACTATGCATTTTGGGCCTCCCTGGTGGTGCAGTGGTTGAGCTCTGGACTGTGAAGCTGCCTGCAGCCTCTGCAGCGCCAGTTTGATCCCCAGCCAGCCGGCAAGGGTCCCACATGGCACGCAGTCCTCTCCTGCCATGCCCGCTGCTCCCCTCAGCAGCGTATTTCAGCAGTCTGTCTGTTCTGCTACCCGCTCTGGCTCTGGTGAATTCTCTCACCCTCCCGCGCTTCTGACTGTACCCAGTGCTTGTATAAATAAAACTAAATCTTTAAAAAAAAAAAAAAGACTATGCATTTTTCCAATCTCAGCCCCAAAGCCGAGACAACCCTTGTGAAGTTTCCCCACCTACCCAATATAGGCCTAAGGGCTCCTTGTCCTGTACCTCATGGCAAGGAGGGTCCTTCATTTCTGAGTTCTCATCAGGTTCTAGTAACACATGTGCTATGAGCTCGTGAGGGCAGGGGATGCACTTTCTGTGAGTTGTCACGTCCCAGCATGGCGCCTGGCACATAGCAGGTGCTCGCTGAATTCATGATTGAATGAGGATGAAGGAAAGGGTCTGGGCCCATTAGTAAAGGTGGCTATAATATCACACACTTCATTTCACTGGTCCAGTCCAGGCAAGCAGGAGGTAAAGTCTGTGTAAACAGTTGTGCTGAGTCTCTAGGGAGCAAGGATGTAGAAGGGTAGATGCAAATTAGAGCCAAATAACAAGAATTTAAAATGCTCTTTGGAGAATTTCCAGCTAATCTGCTTGAAAATGTGAGGAGGGACGTTTAAGGTGAGATAGTGACACCTAGTGGTAGAAGGGCAGCCAGATGTAGGGGTCCCCATCAGGGCATCTCTTACTTTTAGTCACTGGCAGGAGGAATTCTGTGGTGACCAGGTGGAGGCGGGCAGTGGGGTGTGTGCTCCCCCAGCTCCTCAGGACTGCTGGTTTCCAGGCGGATGCACACATGGATGGGCTGTCAAAAACACAACTGTTGTGCCTGTGGTAGACTCACACATTTGTTAAATATTTTTACTACAATTACACACACACACACACACACTCTTATTCTGTGCCAGGGTCAAACTAGATGATCGTATAGTCTCCCTGGTTATAATGCTCTGATCCAAGGGAATGAAATGGATCAACCCAAAGACACTGACATTTGGAATCCATGTTTTCTGATGCTCAAAAGGAAATCTTTCTTCTTGACCAGCCTTCCTTTCTCAATGCAGGACAAGCCTACTTCAATAGGGTGGGATTATGTTATAATACACATATTTGGAGAGGAGGCAGGTCAAAAAGAGAGGAAGCTTGGGGGTGTGCCCTAGGGCACTTCCACCCATTCTGCTTCTAGAGTGGAAGTCGAGGGGATCAAGCCACCTCCTGTGATGCCATGAGAACTTTCAACCTTCCCCTACTGCTCAGGGCTGATTCTGTTATCCGTGGCCCCAACTGAATCTGAATGACTGATCAGACAGTTTATACTGAAAATATGTTGCAAATGATTCTTAGAAGGGCAGTGGTGGATCATCTTGGGATGTGTTAGAATCATCTCAGGGCCTTCTCTGGTAGTGCAGGTGGCTGAGTGCAACACTGTGAAGCTGTCCACAACCTCTGCAGCGTGGGTTCGATCCCCGTCAGCCAGCAAGATACCCACATGGCGTGGCAGACCTCTCCTGTCTCACCCGCTGCTCCCCTTAGCAGTGTATTTTGTCAGTCTGCCTGTTCTGTCCCCGCTCTCTCTCTGGTGAATCTTCTCACCCTCCCGCACATCTGGCCTGTACCCCGGTTCTTGTAAGCATGAATAAACAAATCTTAAAAAAAAAAAAGAATTATCTCAGCGGCTCAATCACTTTCAGGGGCTTGTCCCAGCCCAGGTGTGAAGGTGCAGCAATGGGATAAAGGGGATCATGTATTATGCGAGAGGGGCCTGGAGGTTAGGAGAAATTCACACAGGGCCTTCTGGTCAGGAAAATCAATTCCATGCACAGATGCCCAGCGGGGCTGTGCCAGTAGAGTTGTCTTCTGTTGCCTCCTGGCTCCCTGGCCCAGAGTCCTGCCTGTGGAGAGTCCTGGTAACTCTCCTCTTTGACTCTGGGTTCCCACAGAGTTTGCTTTTCCGCAGCACATGTGTGGTTTCCCCTCAGCCTAGATGCTCTGTCTGCTTGCTTTTTTAATGGGAATGTCACTGTGACATAAATTCTCTTATCCCCAGTGCCTCCCCAACACCCACAGACTGGCCCAGGCTCCATGGTGGGGGTGGTGACAAGTGGGAAGCAGCTACCTCTTGCTTTCAAGAACAGTATTATGAAGGCAATGGAAATCTAAACTGCAGTGAGATATCGTCTCACCCTGGTGAGAATGGCATGTATTAAAAAGAACGGAAACCACAATTGCTAGTTAAGTTGTGGAGAATAAAATGGAAATTCCATATGATCCAGCAATGCCACTGCTAGATTTTTACCTGAAGACTCTGAAAACACTATTTCAAAAAATTTACACACACCTATGTTCACAGTTGCCGTCAAGGAAACAATCTAAGTGCCCAAAGACAGATGACTGGATGAAGAAATTGTGGGAGATACATCCCTTGGAACACTACTCAACTACTGAAAAAGATGAAATGGTGCCTTTTGGGACAAAATATATGGACCACGAGGTGATTATGCTAAGTAAAATACATTGGGAAGTGAAAGGCAGATACTGCCTTTTTGTCTGTGGGTTATAAATTACCAAGAAACATATACTAGGACAACGCAGCACAGCAAAAACAACTTTTAGACTCTGGGGGAAATGTACCGGCTACAAGAGGAAACCAGGGGTGAGGAGGAAGGGGTAGGGGAAGGAAGAGGTAGGCCATTGGCAGTGGAGGTTTGGTGGAGGGTGAGTGAAGCATTTGGAAAGGTAAAAATGTACACATGGAGGGTGAAAATGCAACCCCACAGTTAAAGAGACATCTAAATGACTGACAAACTAACAAGGACAACAACAATGACAACAACAACAATAATAAAACAAGTTGATATAATAATAATAATGATAATAATAATAAAAATGTCTTGTCCCTGCAAACAGAATGGAAAACAAAGATTGCTCTCAACTTGCTAAGAATGCTTGCTGGAAAGATGTAAAATCAAGATGCTCTGTAGAAAGAGTCTGACTGTTTCTCCAGGGTCCTCTTCAGTTAATGTTTGGTTATTGACTTTAGCAATTGATAAAATTCTTACTTTATTTAGTGATTTTTTTAAAAGATTTATTTATTTATTTATACAAGCACTGGGTACAGTCAGAAGCACGGGAGGATGAGAGAATTCACCAGAACCAGAGCGGGGAACAGAGCAGGCAGACTGATGAAGTACACTGCTGAGGGGAGCAGCGGGTGTGGCAGGAGAGGTCTGCGTGCCATGTGGGACCCTCACCAGCAACCGGGGATCCAACCGGCACTGCAGAGGCTGTGGGCAGCTTCACAGCCAAGCGCTCAACCGCTGCGCCACCAGAGGAGGCCCTAGTGATTTTTTTAATCCGTAAAAATTTAGGTATTTTAAAGAGAAATGAAGCATGTAGCAAATGACTAAATGTAGGATGTCCTTTTAGTCACTCTAGTTAGCAAATACATCTATACATGACTACTTCATATAAGATCTCTGCAAATAGTTAGGGGAGATTTACTGGGCATCTTGCACTGTGCTAAGCACTCTAGATGCATTTGTCATTAAATCCTCACAACAGCAGCCTACGTTGATGATTTTATTACTCCAGGTTGCAGTTGAGAAAATGAGACTAAGCGACCTGCCCCAATCACATGGCATGTTGTGAAGTCTCTGAGGCCAGAACATTGCCTTGTCTCCACTCCCTCTATCTGCCTGGCAGCTGATAGGACCAAAAAAATGACATCAGTGGTTATGGCGAAGGTGATGATAACAATGACTCTTGACTAAGAGGGGGCCTCCCCTTACTCGTATCATTTAGTGCTTTACTCTGCCCTCAGGTGTGATCTGGACAAGTATCCTTCCTTTGGGACTCTGGGAAAGATGATGGTGTCTTTTTTTAAAATTTTTTTAATGTATGCATACAAGAACTGGGGTACAGGCCAGAGATGCGGGGGGTGAGAGGATCCACCAGAGACAGAGTGGGGAACAGAACAGGCAGACTGACTGAAATACACTGCTGAGGGGAGCAGTGGGCAAAAGCAAAACAGGAGAGGTCTGCTGCGCCATGTGCGTTTCTCCCTGGCGGGCCGGGGATTGAACTTGTGCTGCAGAGGCTGTAGATTGTTTCACAGTGCAGTGACTAACCCCTTGCACCACCAGGGAGGCCCAATGATAGTGCCTTACTTCCACTTATATCTTAGTTTTCTTGCCTGTAAAATGAATATAAAAAATATGACACAGACATAAACATTCTTCAAAGATGTAATCATTATGCATATGGAAAATGTCCTCTCTATTAACAGTTATTAAATATCAGTGGTATGCTTGCACCCTCCTGAGAGGTGCACTACCTTCTCCTTGCTCTAGCATAAAGCAAAATAGAACTGCACTTCCATGCTTGCATTTTGATATTTTAAAGGTGTAAAAAAACCAACTTTCATTACTCTATTCTTGACAAAGCTTGACTTTCTTTTGCTGTGAATAAGAAAAAAATATTTTGAATGTTAGAAGCTGATATTGTACTCTTAATATTATAGCCCTAGGCATCCCCACCTATACAGAGTGAAGCCTAGGGCTGCCTGTAACGGGGCTGGAGACCCTCCATGGCACCTTAAAGTGGTGTGAAAGTGTGGGTGCTTGGATAGGTACCTACCATGAACATTTTGTTGCTAGCCTGACAAAACAATGAATATAGAAATCGACAGTAAGCATCTAGAACTGCTGTGTAGCAAATGTACAGTTATTTTTATGCCTGCTGAATCTAATATTAAAGAAATAGTGGACTACGTATTATGCATTACTTATTTTTTTTTAACAATACATTGTGTGTGTGTTTTCCAAAAAGTATGAGTCTGTGACGGAAAAGAGTCATATACTAATGGCAGTTCGAGTCCTGTTTTCTACCTGGAAGGAGGGAATAGGTGGGCTCCAGCCCTTTATAGCAGGGATCTTTCCTGGCCCTGGGGAACTACATAACAGGACTGTGCCCTGTGATGTGGGGGAAGGGCCTGACTGGGGCAGGTCACGAAGGGTCTTGTTCTCCTCCCCTGGGGAAGTCAAGGTCTCCTCTCTTTTTACTTGCAAGCTCAAGATGATCCCTCCCATGAAACAGATTTCACTTTCAGATACACAAATAACTGGCAATAGTTTAAAGATGTGTCTCACCAGGTATTTCTTTTTTTTAATTAATATTTTATTTTGTATAATTCTTACATCATTTTTCATTTTTGCACAATGTATACATTTTCATCTTGGTTATATTGTTCATAAAATTCCCATGCCCCTTGTTTTGATCCTACCACTCCTCTCCCTGTAGTGTGTCTCTGGTTTATAGTTGCTTGTTGATTTTTTTTTTTTAATTTTCTAGAGGCATGTCTTATTTATTTATCTATTTGTTTGTTTGTTTGTTTGGTTTATACATGCACTGGGTACAGTCAGAAGCTGGGAGGGTGAGAGAATTCACCAGAGCCAGAGCAGGGAGCAGAGCAGGCAGAAGGACCGAAGTACACTGCTGAGGGGAGTAGCGGGCGGCAGGAGAGGTCTGCGCGCCATGTGGGACCCTCCTTCGGTGGCCGGGGAGCAGCCGGGGATCGAACCGGCGCCGCAGAGGCCGCGGGCAGCTTCGCAACCCAGCGCTCAACCGCTGCGCCACCTGGGAGGCCCTAGTTGCTTGTTGATTTTGATTTTTATTTTGTATTAATTAGTCTTTTTCCTGGTCCCTTATTTAGGTTTTCTAAATTCCTGCTATGAGTAAGACCATCCGGTATTTTTCTTTTTCTTTCTGGCTTATTTCGCTGGGTATGATCCCTTCCAGCTCCATCCATGTTGCTGCAAACTGCATGAGTTTATCTTTTTTGATTGCTGAGTAATATTCCATTGTGTATATGTACCACATCTACTAAAGATAGAGCTTCCATATGATCCAGCAATTCCACTCCTAGGTATTTACCCAAATGACACAGAAACATTAATTCCAAAGGGCACCTGCACCCCTATGTTTATAGCAGCACTATTTACAATAGCTAAGCTCCAGAAACAACCCAAATGCCCAAAAATAGATGACTGGATCGAGAAGATGTGGTACATATTCACCAGGTACTTCTTTAACATAAAATGACAAAACTTGGGCTGAGAGAGGTGTAAGTAACTTGTCCTCGGCACACAAGTACAACTTAGAACAAAGACATAAACCTAAGTCTGTTTTCTCTAAGACCACACTATCTTGCTCATTTACCACAATTAGTTTTTTTGATGGGATGCCACAGATTCCCAAGCTTTCTTAGGACACACCACACAGAAAAAGTTAAGGGTGAAGAAGGGACTGGTCGAGGGTTCCGACGAAGTAACCAACGCTGCCAACAAACTTAATCTCTAGACTTCCAGGGGAGAAGTCAAAGGCAATCAGGCTCAGGAGGGAGACACACTTGTCTGGTTTTGTTGTGGGTGGGAACATGTCCCCCTCCCATAATGCAAATGTTGAAGTCCCACTCCCATTACTGAGAATGTGACTTTGTTTGGTGACAGGGTCTTTTCAGAGGTAGTCAAGTTAAAATGGGGTCATTAACTTGGGCCCTAATCCAGTATGATTTTTTTCAAAGGGGGTATGTGGAAGCAACACATATATAGGGAAGCCGATGTGAAGAGGCAGCGGGAGAAGATGGCCATCTGCCAATCAAGGAGGAATCTATGGAGCAGACCCGGCCCTCACCCACTCCCAAGGAAGCAACCTGCCCACACCTTGATCTTGGATTTTCAGCGCCCAGAACTGTGAGATGATAAATTTTTGTTGTTTCCACCAGCCAATCTATGGCACTTTGCTACAGAAGCCCTAATAAATGAATACAGACATCTGGGACTAAAAAGCATTCTGACAGCCATGACTCTTGGGGATGTGATAACATCATTAGACACTCCAGGGCTGGTTGGCTTCCCCAGCGCACACGCGAGAGAGGTCTTCGTGTCTGCTCCAATTGTCAACAGTGTCCTACTTAATAACTTTCACTCAACATCCTGTCACATCATTAGGAATGAGAATGAGCATGTTCTTTTTAAGGCTGTCAACTTCCTAATCCAGTTCCACTCCCACTGTCCTGCCTCCTGGTAGATTTCTGACCATCAGTTATTCTGTCAGGTCTGACCTCTGCAGCCCACTTACAAGGAGATTTTCACCAGACACAACTCTACTTATCTGAAATTTCTTTAAGCATTGCTTTATACTTTTATTAAAAACAGAATTGTTTTAGCCCAGCCCTCATAGACTTCTGCAGGGAAGAGCTGAGTCTGTACATCCTCCACCCAACATTCCTCTGAGTTCTGTGGCCCACTGCAGGGCTCTGCTGGCCATGGAGAGACCAAGGGACTGGAAATCAAAGTAGATTAATTTCTATGTTTCTGAAGGGAGTGTTTTCATAAATGCTGCCAATTGGGTTACATCTGTACGATAAATCCCTCAGAGCCTATTTGGGAGATTTTTGGAAGTTTTAGCACTCACTCATAAAACATCCAATTTATCTTTTTGGGTAAGATTTTTCTGGAGAAATATTTTACTTTTCTAGTCATGAAACTAAACATTGTCAGGTAGGCTGCAGAGATGGCAAAGCCTAGTGACCATTATTTGTCTTCCGGATCAGCTGTCCCCATAGACCAGCTGCATCAGAATCACCCCAGAGTTTAAACAGTAAACATTCCTGGGTTCTCCCTCTCTGAGGGAGTGATTCAGGATTCAGGGCTAATACCTAGGAATGCGTATTTAAAAACAATACCTCCAAGATGCAATCATGTTTAGGAAACCTACTCCTTTATTTCTAGATTGCTATTCTATATAAGTCCATATGTATTTCACAGATATTCATTTAACATTTTTCCTGTTACAGAAATTGGGCAAAGACTAATGACATAGGAATCAAAGGCACAGTTTCAGTCCCTACGACACCTCATAGTGTCATAATTGCTTGAATAGAATTAGGTCCAGGAGAGCTGAGGGCATTAAATCTTCCTTTGGGGGTGGAGCTGGGATAGCAGTGAGTTAGGGTATTGATTTTCAACAGGGGATGCTTTTGTCATCAGGAGACAAAAGAACTGGGATCTGGGATCATCATCACTATGGTTAAATACGACTCTATTTCATGCAATAGATATGAAGTTGATGCTACCTTCAACTTCTACACTGAAAATTGATCTACAGGGAGTTTAATTACATTGACAGCCATTGCTGCGCAACAAAATCTCTCCCTCCCCACGTCAGTGTCTTGTTACTGCTCATGTATATAGGTCTCTGAATGGCTTTTTTTGCTATTGGCTGGAAACTTGGTTGTGACACGGTTCTATTCCCAGGATTTTCTTAGGATAACTGAGTATGTTCTTCGCAAGGGTGGAGAAGTATCAGATGAAGAAGGAAGGTGGGCGCACTTATTTAATCAGTCTCTGTTTCATATTTGCTACTTGAAAAGCAAGGTACACAGCTGAAGACAAAGTCCAAGTGGGAGGGGACTGAAGGTCACAGGACTCACGCACAAAGAGAAGGTGGCCGCTAATTAAGGACATTAATCAGTCCAGTCAGCCTATCTCAACAAGTACTGATAGAACCAGGATGAGCTGGATTTCAAATTATGAAGAGTACTTTTTTTTCCCCAGGCTCTTCTACTTTGATAACAAGAACAAGATTAACCAAAACAATATATATTAGCTAGGACTTTGCATTTGTAAAATCACTTTCATAGCTACCATCTAAACTGAGGCTTAGAACAACCCCATGAAGCTAAGAAATGACATTTTTGTTTTTTAAAAAAGTCAAACAAATATTTGAAAACATAAAAGGTTAATTTTCATAGCAAGGGCGCTTAGGCATCAGTAAGAAACAGATAACTCCATAGAAAAGAGAACAAAAGGTCACAAATAAATAACTCATAGAGAGAGAAATGTAAATAGACAACAAACATGAGAAGATGTATAATATCATTCAAAATAAGATAAATGCAAGATGTAAAAAGCGATATATCATTTTCTCCTACAGGACAGAGTGTTACCTTTAGATTCCTGATATACAGTATTGTTTAGGGACAGGGGTGGGGGCCCAGAAATCAAAAACTTTCTATGTTGTTGGTGGATACAATGCATTTGGTGGATAATTTGCACAGTAATGATAAAAAATATGCCCGTGAAATTTTACTCTGTTTCTAGGAATTGACCTTAATGTCAAATGTACATGAGATCATAAAGATATGGCATTCATTGTGGCATTGTTTGTGATAGTCAAACTATGAAAACACTATGTGTAAATATTAGAGAAATAAGTTTCCTTTCAACCTTGTCCAGATTGGAGAGCAAGTGTCATGGAGAATAAAATAGATCTCTAAGAACTGATGTGGTGATATCTTGTGAGGGAAAATATTGACAGGTATATGAATGAGAAATACGTTTTTATATGTATATGTATATACATATATGTATACATATATACATGGAAATATACATATATGTCTATTATTATTATTATTATTATTATTATGAAATATCTTGAGACACATAAGCCATTGGCTGTGGTAATTCGGAGAAAGAACTGAAGGGATGGGGGAGGAAACATCTCTACTTTTCACTTCATCCTCTCCCTTAGTATTTGAGATATTTCCCTATGACCATATACTACTTTTATACAAAGGAAAAAAAAAAAAGAACTAAACCAAACAGAGAACAGATTGAGAGGTTATTGTGTTCGAGTATCATTTTTTACTGGCATATCTTACCTTTACCATTGGCAAATTTGCTCAATTAGTAATTCTTTTTTACTGCCCTCATCTCCATCTGTTGGAAAGATTTTGTTCTTGCTCAGTGTTAATATTTAAGATTGCCCAGGAATTGTTTCCAAGGAAACCCATCTATAACCAGAAGTTATTGGCATGAGCTCCTATGGCCACAGATAGGGTCTTGTTTCTTAGCAACTCACCCAAAATTTTCTCATTTTAATTAAATCGTACGCTAAAATCCTATTCCTTAAAGGCTTATTCATAACATAATGTGGCAGGTCCCTTATCCTTGTTGATGAACAAAGTCCTTGAAAAAACATTTTGGTGAATGTGAAGTGAAATTCAAAAGCATCTCCCCACAAAAAGCTGCCCTCTTTGTCAAGATAATAAATCTGTCACTGCTTTCTACTTGTCTCCCATGAACTCAGTGGAGGGCTCTGCCCGTGGCTGGCTCAAGTATTGTGTGTGAAAGGTGGATGTGGATAAGCTACCCCACAAGTTTCCTATTGTGACTGCATAAATTCAAAATACGTTAGTGATGCTGGTGCCACGCTCCAGAGACAGACAGTCCCGGTCAGTCATGGCCCTCGCCCATCTGGTGCTGGCAAGGCCCAAATTCTCATGACTTTGCCCTGGGTGGCCATAGCCCTGCGTTGGAGCTGCCCATCAGATGAAGCTAATCATCGTGCCCCAGTGAAAACACGTGCACCATGGTGAATAAACAGTTACATGATCACCAGCATTGCGTGTTTCCTGAGATGATCCACTCAGAAGGACGAATATCGTCTGTAGCACTTCTACAGCAAAGGCACATCTGCATGCAATCTCGAGGGGGCACGGGGAACCTGACCTCAGGGAAATGCCACAGAAGAATTTCAAAATGGTTAAGTTTGCAAGCGACAGTAGACTAAAAACGGAGCATTGTTAGAGACTGAGGAAGGATCATTTATCTCTCTAGAACTTTTCTGTCTTGGAAATGCTCCTGGAATAAAGCATTGTTGTTATGAGCTGTTGGGCTCCTTTGAGGATTCATTTCTCGATGACATGATGAGATACAGGCAGGCGCAGTCCAGGGATAGAGTGGCTAGGAAGAGAGACCCCGGGGAGGGACGAAGACCCCAGGGGAGACCTGGATGGGACACCTGGGAGTCTCAAGGGAAACAGAGGGTCCTGTGAGGACTTCCTTTGTGTGGGGAATTGAGTGAGGAGGGCTGAGTTTGGGTGGAACCTCACCTACTGAATCCTGAGTCCCTGCTTCCTTGGGTGAATTGAGTCATTTGCAACCTCATCTCTACACAAGTATTTACTGGTACTGTCCTAGGTGTGAGGGCTACTGCTGAGAGCAGGATGACCTTCTGCTCTAATGAACGGGTGCATAGACTAAGTAAGTAAATAAATAAATATTGCATTAGAGAGAGCGCAAGAACCATGTGTGCCCATCCTAATTTGGAGAGAGTCAGGGAGGGTTTCTTGAAGGAAGCTGAGATCTGAACACAGGATTCATATTGAGTGGGTAATAGGAAGTGAGAGCTCTCCTATCTATAAGACAACAGGGTTGGATTTGATGATGATCAAGCTTCCACAGCCTCTGATTTTATTTCATGATGCCTTCCTCTCTAGTCTTAAATCTTATCCTGCCAGTGACAGCTTTGGGTCTCAGGGAGAGCAGAGGGCATGCTTTTGTTGTTGTTCTGAGTTTCCTGGCAATATCATTCTGTCTAACAGAACTTCTCTGCCAAGACCTTGATGATGTGACTCTCACACTGAATTGATAGGCTTCATGAACCTTTGGGATTGGAGGGGACGCACTTTAAGCGTGTTGGCATCTTGAAGACCTTGCATCACTGCCTGCTTCAAGGGCAACAAGGGGCTCTCAGATGCTGGCAGGTAAATGCTGAGGAGCTGATGTTGTCAGGGATGATGGTATGGTCTGAATATTCTCCAAGGTTTCTTTGAGGCAGACCCCCTTAGAATGACTCCTAAAGCGAGAGGGTGCATTTAGACATCCTTGCTGGGTGGCAGATGGTGAAGCCCTGGATGCTGGAGGTGAGACAGGAATGATGACAAAGCACTTTGGTTTTGGTAAATTTCAGGACCTAATTAAAACATGAGAAAAACCCTAACAAAGAATGGACAATGGCTGCAATATGACCTAAAAGTGTATCCATTTGCAGCTTTTGAAGAGGAGTCAAGGAAGAAGCAGTTATTATTTAAAACTTGGAAGCTTAGTTATGGAGACAATTCAACTTTCTGATCTATAAAATAGGGGTTATGATAACACCTTCCTCAGAGGATTATCATGAGATTAAGTGAACTTATGCAGATATTAGCATTCATTTAGGCACTTAATACAATTTTTATAATTATTATTATTTATTAAATACATTCCTTAGCAAACATTATAGTAAGTTGCCATCAAAGGTTCCCTAAGAATGAGCAATGAACCTTCAATGTTCATTTACATAGAGCAGTTACAGTTGGAAACTTGTATAAAGATCATCTAATTTGAGTTTTAATTTCCTTATCTGCCCTGCCTTACAAGATCGCTATGGAAAGTAACTAAAAATAGTGTACCTGGCAGAGAGAGTAGGAACCCAAGGGCTTTCTCACAATGCCCGAAAGCCAGGTTCTAGGCAAATAGACAGCCCTTGCCTAGAAGATGTGGGGGACATGTTAGACACAAGGAATGAGCGTTTGATCAGAGAGGATATGGGCAAAGGAAGGCTATTAGGGGTGAGCCTTGGCTGGCATCATGCTGATGCTCCTGGGATGCTGGGCAGCCTTCTTGAGGTTGCCCTCCCTTTGCTCCAGAGTCTCCTTTTCTTTGAAATTGTGCCACTAGTTGTAGGTACATATTTTCTTGCATAAGCCACACCTATACTACACTGTCTGTAATTTCTAGTATTGATTATTTTAAAGTAGCCTTGAAACTAGGACCCCACAGCACAAGCCACAAGCCACAAGCTATAGGTAAAAGCCATGATTGGATTTTACCCATAGCTATGGGTGAGAAGCCCAAGTTGTGTCAGGCCTCAGGAAATGGCAGCTTTGTTGGGGTCTGCCTCAGTGGCCAGGGTTGAAGGCAGCCTCCAGTGTGTGCAGCCTGTGGCTGGTCCTGCCATTTTAAAGCCTCATTAGGCAGCAGTGGATTCCTTGACCCTGCCACCTCAACGTGCTGCTTGTGATCAACCTCTAGCTCATTCCTAGTACTATGGCGGCAGTGGTGGGGGCTATGGTTTTCCCTGCCCTGCTGCCCCAGTGCAAGCAGCCTCGCTGAGGCTGCAGTAGAGAGACTTGCCATGGCATGGTGAGACCACAGGAGGGAGGCTTCTGGCATGCTATATGGCAGCTCCCAGTGGCTGCAGGTCCCCCGCATTGCTACATAGGGCCCTGTGGAAGGGTGCCAGGTCTAGCAAGCCTCTAGCCCCACTGAGGCTAGTTCTGTCTCTGGCTATGCTGGGGAACAGCAGATGAGTCTGACTTGACTTCAGTGTAGGTTGGGTCTGTGCAGACTCCCGGAGTTTGCTTGTTGAATATGGTGCCAGGATCATAAATCAATCAGTCAGGTTCGAGCTCAATGGACCAATCAAGTTTGACCTCTCCAGTTCCATTCAATGTTATGAATCCATTGAGGAATCAAGAATGGAATGAGCCAATTGTTACATAACTGGCACCAAACAAACAGAATTGAAAATGTTCCCATCAGACTTGTAAGGTAGGGATTCTGAAGAGGATATAAGCTGGGCAGCAGCCGGCTTGAATTCACTAAGTAGATAGCTTCAAAAGAGGATCCATCATAATGCCTCAGAATAGGATTCAGCAGATGACCTCTGCAGATCCTTTTAGAGATTTGTGGATTTCAACACCTCTACAGACCTTCACAGAGGCAGCTGCACCTGCCTCTGGCTCTACCTCTGACACTGTTTGAAAAGAGACCATCGGCCTGAGGCCCAGTGTCTCTTAAAAAATACCTCTTTGCTGTTGTCTTATGTCAAGAGTTTACAAGCAATTGTAATGCTGGAGTCTCTGGCGCCACTTCCTGGTGACTGGTGCTGACTGGCGCTACTACTACTGAACCGTCCTTACCAGCACTGCTGAACTGTGTCCAGCCACCTCTGAGTCCAGTCCATCACTTCCAATCATCTGTTACTGCCTCCTGGTGCTGTCCAGCCTGGCCTTTAGAATGTTGCTGGGGGCTGCTATAGTGTCACCTTAGCAGTCCCACCTGTGTCAACTCTGGCTGCCACCATGAGGTGGATCCTGGTCCACTGTTTATGATATGCCACTAGTGCCAGGCTTTCGTTGAAGGGACAGTGCCATCTTGCAAAAAACAACCTTGTTTTGGACTACTGGACGCTGCAGACACTATCTGGGGTGAGATAGCCAGCCACTTGTGGCCTTAGAAAGTTTTTCTTTCTTCCAAATCTCCCTTTTGTTAATAAACACAATTGTTCCTGCTCCCAAACCTTTGTGGCATCTTGCCGTTGTGAGCACATGGGTAAGAACTCACAAACAACACTGTCCCCTTCCTTGGCACTGTTTTAGACTGAAAGCCTAAGGACGCTTGAAAAATCAATCAACCTAAAGTAATTATCCTTCTGTATTTTTATGATTTCTTCCTGTATCTTTCTTAGATGTCTCTACCAAACTATTATTAAGTTTTTTCCAATGCATTTCACTTAGTTTCCATAGAAACAACAGGTCTTTCTTTTCACAGTGGACATTTATATTTATCTAGGAGCGAAATGATTTTATTACAATGACAATTACAACTTGATTGAACACATGAAGACATGGATAAAACTCATTCTTGGTATTTCACAGCCCAACTGAGGTCACAGCGTGAGCAGGCACATGCCAGGGTGACCTGCTAGCGGCGGGTTCCTGGGTGCCATGGACATCGTGGGCATATTGCTCGGGACATGGAGTGTGCCAGTTAAACCAGAAGTGGGTTAAGCAAAGGTCTGTAAAAGAGCTTCACTTTGCATATTCCAGAATTCTCTTTTTCCTTGATATGGGTTTTTATGTATTCTCTTTGTCAGAAGGCTCCACTCATCTGTTTTTTACCTCTCCCCTTTTTCCAGTCCAGTGCTTATTTTTCTATGGCTACTTTAGGGGAGTCTTTTCTTCTACCCTATTCCTCTCGCCTCTTTAATATTACTTTCACTAAATCTTTTTGTTGACCCCCCTGTGTACTTCTTACCCTTCCAACCTCCCCTGTGGAGGTGACTGTGTTGCAAGATGGGTGTAGCCTTGCTCCCCACCCTCCCCTCTCACTCCCTTTACCCACTTCGACAAGAGCACACCTTTCTATTGCATTTAGTTTGCCAGTTTTCTGTCCATTTTACTAGCATTTGTGTATTTCTATGTCAGGACTTTTGTCATATTCAGTTTTGTTTCCCCGGCACCAAGCCTAGTGCCTAACATAGTTTTTCACTAAAGGTTTGTTTAATGATTTGTAATCTTTTTCTTCCTAAAGATTTATTTATTGATTTATAGAAGCACTGGGTACAGTCAAAAGCAGGGGAGGGTGAGAGAATTCACCAGAGCCAGAGCGGGGAGCAGAGCAGGTAGAAGGACCAAAGTACACTGCTGAGGGGAGCAGCGGGCGGCAGGAGAGGTCTGCTCGCCATGTAGGACACTCGCCCAGAGGCTGGGGATCGAACTGGCGCTGCAGAGGCTGCGGGAAGCTTCGCAACCCAGCGCTCAACCACTGCGCCACCAAGGGAGGCCCGATTGGTAATCATTTTGAAAATATTATGCATATAGTTCAATCCCACTGTAATAAAGCAGATAATCATAGTCCAGTAATCAAAAAGTTATTTCAAAACAACCCAAGCTGTTACTTTGCATTTCTCAAATTCACTGAATATATATAAACACATTATTTAAAATCTTCCTTTTTCTAACTTTTTTATGCACTTACGTTTATCAGCACTTGATATTGATAGCATAGAGAATCATACATGTAAAGTTTTCATTCCTAGTTTTGGAAATAAAAGATTGTTACTTATTTGTGCTCTGAAAGCCAGAATGCAGTTATGTGTTTCCTCCCCAATTTCAAAGCAGACTGAGAAATGGCTGTGTTCTACCCCCAAGTGGAGTAAGTTGCTGGGTCCTGGACATGTACATATTCTTAACACTATTAGATAATATAAAATTTATTTATACCTCTGTTTTCAAAGTGGTATGCCAATATATACTACCAACAATTTTGGATGAGAGGTTCCCATTCTGCCCAATATTTGTTGCTCACCTTTGGACCTCTGTGATCTCTTGCATAAAATGTTTTGGTATACATGACATAAGTTAGCTTCTTTTATTAGCGTGTATCTTCATTAATGGATATTTATTATCTGTCAATTTATTCCCAATATTTAGCTAGTCCACCCTAGTATTTGTTAAAAAAAAAAAAAACAAAAAGCAAACATGTGCCAAATGCAGTAATTTATGCCAAGCCCCATCCCCAAATTAATACCTAATCTAATTGTAGTTTCAGCCTCTCCCCAAAGTGAAATTTCGAATCAATCAATCTGGACTCTCCTGGTCAGCACTAGTGAGTTGAGTTGCATAAGAATGTCCTTTAACTTTCTCTAAGGGGAGGTGAATTCCTTGAAGTCTTTCATTTCTTGTCTTACCCTCTTTCTGACTATAAAATACTTCCATTTTGAACAACTCTTTGAAGCAGCTTTGTACTTGATAGAAAGGATGCAGCCTGATTCATGAATCATAAAATAAATACAATTAGATCTCTAAATTTATTCAATGACTTGTTTTTTAACAGTATGTATATGGAAGAAGGGTATGGACCCATGTACCAAAATATATATGTTTATAGCAATATTACATAGGTAGGAAGCAGCCCAAAAGTCCATTAGAGTAAAAGGGTGTACTTACCATACAGAAATGAGAATGAACAAACTATGACTACACAACAGTATGGATGAGCTTTCAACACATATTAATAAACAAAGTGATTACAGACTGTAAGGATGTGTTTATATAATGTTCAAAAGCCAACAAGGTGGACAATAGTGTTTAGGGTTACGTACTTAGGTAGTCTGAGTGTAAAGGAAAGAAAAGAAGCGATAACCATGAAGATCAGGGATAAGTAGAAAATAGAGTGGAGGTTGTGATTAAGAAGAGTTTCATTATTAATCCTTCTTGAGGGGAATAAGGAAGGCTGCTATAGGGTTTTAGAGATTAGAATTAGTAGTAGGAAAGTTTTAGAAAAGGTTACAAGCATGGATTGGACAAATGTTGATCAGGATTTTCAAACTGAGTTGTTGAAATACTGTTACTCATATTGGAACACTTTTGTCTAGAGGGGTGTCTCTTACTGTGGTTTTTGTCTTGGGAATTTAGTTCAGTTAATATTTTTTTCAGTTAAATTCCATGTAGTTACACTATTACTGATTTTAACAAGTATTTCTTGCCTATTATATTAGACAAAATGCTAAATGCTAGAAAAGCAGTTGAAAACATATCACATATCCCCAGGGATCTTGGGAGAAGGAAAAGCCCATGTAAATATTTAGCTAAGACACATGCAGAATGTGATATTTCAAGATAAGAGTATAAACAGAATTCTATATGAACATCAGAGAAAGGAACACAGCAATGACTGGGAAGGTCGGTTTTGGAGAGCTGACCTAAGAAATAATTAGACTATAATATAGTCAGACAAATGTTTATTCTAGAGTTAGAACCAAGCAAGATGCAATCCCATGACCAAGGGGGATGTCCCAAGGTGTGCTTCAATGGGGTAAGGGCGTAAAGGAGTTTTAAATGATCATTCAGAGAAGTGGTGTGAACTTAGGTCATTTTGTTGTGAAACTTTGATTGGTTCATTCTTTCATTGTTATTGAAGTATCCTCTCCATTCCCCACACCCTCTACCACTGGTATAGTCACCATGGCCCTCTAACCATGGAAACACCCATAGTCCCCCACCATAGTCCATTGTGATCTCCCCTCCCATCACTTTGTTTTCACCCCTCTCCCTCCCTCCCCCAAGCTGAATAATAATGGTCAATTTTTTAAAAAGATTTATTTATTTATTTATACAAGAACCGGGGTACAGGCCAGATGTGCGGGAGGGTGAGAGGATTCACCAGACACGGAGCAGGGAACAGAACAGGCAAACTGATGAAATACACTGCTGAGGGGAGCAGCAGGTGAGACAGGAGAGGTCTGCTTCACCTTATGGGACCCTTGCTGGCCGTCCGATCGAACTGGTGCTACAGAGGCTGTGAGCAGCTTCACAGCGCTGCGCTCAAGCTCCTGTACCACCAGGGGAGGCCCTCAATGGTCAATTTTTAAGGGTTGGTTTTAAAGTTTGTCTTTGACACTTTGTTTAATGTTTCTATATTCCACATATAAGTGACACCTTGCAGTATTTACCTTTCCCCTCTGGCTAATTTCACTTAGTATCATCCCTTCCAGCTCCATTAATGTTACTGTAAATGGCATGAGATTATCTTTTATGATTGATGAGTAGTAATCCATTGTGTATATATGCCACATCTTGATCCACTTGTCTGTTCTGGGTTGGTTGGTTCTATATTTTGGCTATTGTAAATAGCACTGCTATGAACGTGGGAATTAGGTTTCCTTTCAAATTACTGTCTTTGTGTGTGTATAGTGAAATTGCTGGATCAGATGGCAGATCCATTTGTAGCCTTTTGAGAAACCTCCACACTCTTTTGCATAGAGGCTGCCCTGTTTATATTCCTACCAGCAGTGTAGGAAGGTTCCCGTTTCTCCACATTCTCAACAGCACTTTTTTCTGGTCACTTTTTGAGAATATGTGCCATTCGCACTGGTGTGAGGTGGCATCTCATTGTAGTTTTCATTTGCATTTTGATAATAAGTGATATTGACGTATCTATTTAGCTCCTCTGCCCATTTTGTCTTTGTCAGTCTTGGATATCAGCTCCTTGTCAGATGTATGGTGTGCAAATAGTTTTTCCCATTCAGTAGAATGTCTTTATTTTACTGATAATTTATTTTCCTGTACAGATATGTATATTCCTATATATGTGATCATTGTATATATAAATACATAAAATCATGTCATCTGCTAATAGTGATAGTTTTAATTTCTTCTTTTCCAGTTTGGATTCGTTTGACATCTTTCTGTTGCCTAATTGTTCTAGCTTGAATTTCCAATACTATGTTGAACAGTAGTGGTGATAGTGGACATCTTTGTCATGTACCTGATCTTAGATGAAATTCTTTCAGTTTCTCACCATTAAGTATGGTGTTAGTATGGGTTTATCATATGTGACCTTTATTATTTTGGGGTAAGTTCTCTCTAACCTTACTTTACTAAGAGCTTTTATTATAAACCAATACTATATTTATAATTTTCAGTTTTCACTCTTGGAGTATCTAAACTCAACTTTCAAAACTCAGAGATTCAATACCACTGTGCAAGAAGTTTCTATTAGTCACTGCAAATATCATGTCACAGAATGCAATGACAGAATCTTTTGCAGACTCTTGGGCCTTTATCTTCCATCATCAACTTTTTTTCTTGACAAATGCAGACATTTATCTTCCTGTGGCCACACTGGAATTATTTCCCAATACCCAGAAATTCATCACTGGCTATCTCATGGATAAATATATTCCTTACACAAGATTTATTTCCACCTTCAATAATTTTTTGCTTCCATCTAAACTAGCAAAAGAACACATTTATTTTCCTCTTAAAAAAAGATCATTTGAAAAGGTGATGAAGTGCGGGAGAAATGTGAGAAGGTTTTTTTTTTTATTTTCTCTTGAATTTGGGAAAGTTTGTTAACATCTCAGAGCCTCAGGTTGCTAATCTATAGACTGTATTAATATCATAATATATTAATATATAAATATAATATTATAGATATAATAATACCAATAATAATAATAATAATAATAATAATAAAAATGTCAGCTCAGGATACCCATCTTTTGGGGTGGTTTGATCAAATGCATTACCAAATGTGAAGACAATTTGTAAATTGTGAAACCCTATACAAATTTCATTTATCAGAATCATTCAATGACATATTATAAACTTAAGTCTTGAAGAGTAAATGTCTACCTTTTTTTCTTTTGTGTATCTAGTCTTCCTTTGCTTATAATCATATATTGAATGTCTATTTTATGACAGTGTTATGCTATAAATAGGGGTGTCAGTTGAAATGACGGAAAATTTGTGTCAGTATCAAGATAAAAAAGATTCTAATGCAAGTGAGAAAATAGCACTAACATTTCTTTACAAAATAAACATATCTTAATGGGACATGGTAAAAGAAATGATGTACAATCGTGAATCTCACACTTGACTGGACATTAGAGTCACTTGAGGAATCTGAAAAAATACACATTTCTATTGAATTTGAATATGTGGAGAGGGACCAAGAAATCCTTTCTGTTTTGTTTTCTTCAGTTCAGTCAGACTTACCAGAACTACAGTCTTAGATGATGTAGATGTAGGAGCATGATGGAGAAAATGAGGGCCAGAGTAACTGGTGAGGGTGAATCATAAGGTGGGAAGAGTATGAGAAGTCATACATCCCAAATTCTCTTTCCACAGCCTTGCCCTGGCTAACCTGTACTGCACCTTCGGGTTCACGAAAAATACCAGCTCCAATGGGAAAGGTTTTCTGTTTCAATGGGATGGGAATGGAAGTACCTCTGGGATACGCAGATCCTTTGCTTACTTATATCACAACACAGCATGGTGATTTATAATGTTTTTTTCTAACTTTCTTGCCTCCCCTCTAGATGATACACTCTATCTAAGAGGAAGATGCATTTTGGGTGTACTTGGCAAATTGTGGCTGGTACACATTTGGCATCCAGAAAATATTTGAATGAAATCAGAGGCTTTCCAGGCAAGAGTCATAGGATGGGCTGATACTGGAAAGTGAGACTGATCTTGGTATATTTTGGAAAATGTGAGGAGATTGTTTGAATGGGTCCAAATGGAGACTAGAGAGGGGTAAGACTGGCTTTATATTAGAATTTTGGGTTCATTCTTTCATCAAACACAGGTTGAAAAAAGCCACAATGCACCTGACAGTTGTTGATATAAAAAAATCCTTTTTGTAGTGAAAGGGAGAGGTTTATGAGCAAAAACACTATGCACCAGACACTCGTAGGAAATGGTAGTGAACAGACAATCAATCAGTAACTGTCCAGAGTGTGGTTAACAAACACTGCTGAATATATCAGGATAAATGTGACTGATGGCAGGACATGCTCCTGGTGGATGAGAGTAAGATTTTATCAAGCCTTGGAAGTGGGAAAAGGGAAGAAATCTTAGAGTACTTTATCTGTGATCAATCAAATTATACTTGAACACATTCAATGATAGTTAACTCCCTGCCTCCCAGGCAGCAGCCTGTTCTACTGTAAATAATACATGAAATCAGACCTAGAGTGTCATGATATGGTGTCTTACAAGGAGAAGGAGACAGAGGTTCTCATACTCCGTATTTGCATGTCACTCTGTGAACTTTCACTAGCGCATTGACTGCAACTTTTGCCAGGGTTAGGTTGCTGCCATTGTACACCCGGTATTAGAACAGTGCCTTAACTTGGTTTCCATTTCTTAAAACTTCCTATATGTCATGCCTTGTTCCACTTGGAATACAGAGGCTAGTTGACATAACATGCACTGGTATTGACCAAAGGCTATTCAGGGTCAGTAAGCATCTTGTGGAAACTTATCTTCGTTCCTTAAGTCTTCATTGGTTTTAACATAATGACATCAAAGGAACAAACCTCTACTCTGTCTTCAAAGGGCAGCAGCTAGATGAGTGAGATCAAATAACTCTTGGAATTGAGTGTATGTTCTGATAGGGAATTCCACATGGTGGGTGATTTCACAACACAGATCACCCTCAGGTAAACACGGGAGGTATGTTTCTGTCTTCTCAGCCAGTGGTGGTGGAAGGAATGTTAAACTAGGAGACAGGGATACAGGTTCTTTTAAACTTATCCATGATATGATCAACAAACTTGGGCAAGTCATATCAACTCTCTGGTATTTAGTTTACTCATTGAAAAGTGAGGGAGTTTATTTAACTTTGTAAAACTGAGAGTCTTGAAAGACACAGGAGCCTGTAAAGTATTTTTTCTTACTTTTTCTTAATATATATATATATATCACATATATATATATATTTACATCATTGTTCATTTTTGTACAATGTATACTTTCTCCTCTCAGGTTTATTTTACACCACACTGATTGGTGTAAAATCCCCACCACCAATTTACCCATGAACCATCATCATAGTCCCTTGTGCTCTTCCCTCCCCTGTTTCAATTCCTTTGCTTTCCCCTCCCTTGCAGAATGTCTGATTTGTAGTTGCCTGCCAATTTTTTTAATTTATTGTTATTATTTTTCCCCTGATCCTTTATTTGGTTCCTCTATATTTCTCCTATAAGTGAAACCACCCAATTTTTCTTTTTCTTTCTGGTTTATTTCACTGAGCATGATCCCTTCCAGCTCCATCCATGTTACTTCAAATGGCATGAGTTTATCTTTTTTGAATGCTGAGTAATATTCCATGGTGTATATGTACCACATCTTCTTGATCCAGTCATCTGTTTTTGGGCATTTGGATTGTTTCCAAAGCTTAGCTATTGTAAACAGTGCTGCAATAAACATAGGGGTAAAGGTATCTTTTGGATTAATGTTTTTGTGTCCTTTGGGTAGATTCCTAGGAGTGGAATAACTGGGTTATCTGGTAGCTCCATTTTTAATAGTTTGAGGAACCTCCACACAGCTTTCCATAGTGGTTGGAGCAGTTTGTACTCCCCCCACCAATGTAGGAGAGTTCCTTTTTTATCACATCCTTGCCAACATTTCTTGTTGCTAGATTTTTTGATATGTGCCATTCTCACTCCTGTAAGGCAGTGTCTCAATGTGATTTTGATTTGCATTTCCCTGATGATAAAGGATGTTGAACATTTTTTTCATATGCCTGTTGGCCATTTGCATTTCTTCTTTGAAGAAGTGTGTTTTTCACTCTTCTGCCCATTTGTTGACTGGATTGTTAACTTTGTTTTTGTTGAGACATGTAAGCTCTTTGTAGATCTTTGTGATCAGTTCCTTATCAGACACCATTCTGATTGCGAGAAAAATTTTGCACACAATACCCCTGCAAGGTATTTTCAAGAGGAGAATGACAAGGGTCTTAAGTAACATCAGCAATTGTGCGAAGCAGATCAGCTGTAGAAGGAGTGTTTTTTACTTCTGAAATAAATGAGTACTGAGAGCAAATTTCCTTTCTTGAATAAGTTCTTAGTTATCTTTCTGGATTTAGATTAGCAATGTAGTTTTTTGTGTTTTGACTACATTTTAATCATCTTTAGGAAAAGAGAAAATCAAGACAATGGAAAAATGAGGAAATTCCACAGGAAATATTTCACTCAATTAGAAGAGGAAATGTAAGAATAATTGGAATCCCAGATGGTGAAGAGAGAGAGAGAGTGAGAGCAGAAACACTATTCAGAGGAATAATAACTGAAAATTACCCAAACCTAAAGAATAAATTAAAAAGACGTGTTCAAGAAGCAGAGAGAACACCCAAATTTATTTATAAATGCAAAAGCCCTACATCTAAACACATCATTGTTATGCTATCAAAAATCAAAGGTGGGCCTCTGCTGGTGGCGCAGGTTGTTGAGCGCAGCTCTGTGAAGCTGTCCGCAGCCTCTGCAGCACTGGTTCAATCCCAGCCGGCCAGCAAGGGTCCCACATGGCACAGCAGACCTCTCCTGTCGTGCCCGTTGCTCCTTTCAGCAGTGTATTTCATCATTCTGACTGTTCTGATTCCCCTCTTTGTCTCTGGTGAATCCTCTCACCCTCCCACGCATCTGGCCTGGACCCTGGTTCTTTTATAAATAAATAAATGCATCTTTAAAAAAAATGAAAGGTAAAATTTTTCAGGGTGCAAGGAGAAAATGACTTAGAAAGGCTCTCAAATTAAGGATTTCAGCCCATACACTCTCTGGGCAAGAAGAAGGTAGAAGGAATGTTATAGGACAGGGAGAGGGGCAGCCCAAACCTCGCAAACCTGCCTATTCTAAATGGGTTCTCCCATCCGCCACATCAACACAAAACATAGGAGACTTTAATGGGAAGGAACTTTAATAAAACTAGGAAACAATACAGGTAAGGCAAAGAATCTAGTTTCTAAATGAAGCACCCAAAGTTACCCGTCCCCTCGTGGGTAAAAGTCCATCCATATGGGATTGGCCCAGAGCAAGGCCCCAAAGCCTGCCACAAATCTAAAGCATCTTCCAGTGGGGACCCACAGCAAAGGGTCAGAAACAACCAGACAAGCCCGGAAGGAAAAGAGCAAAATCAACATCAAGATAAAAGCTGCCATTGTCACCTCCCCATGGGTCTCACCCACATCTGTGTCACCCAGCCAACGACCAAAAGACAAGCGCAGTTTCTTCACGTGTCTCTAGGCTCCATGAGCCTCCTCTAGGTCTCCTGGCTCCATCCTGCTTCCTTCCTCAGTCTCTTCTGCAGCTTCTCTCTTCCTGCTCAGCTCCACCCTCCCTTGGGTGGGGCAGGGTACCTCCCCCTTTCCTGGGGACCACCCTGTTACAGGAAGTGTTCACAATTTTAAAAGATAAGAGCAAATTCTGCAAAATTACCATTCAAGTATTAAGGTGAAATATATGTTATTCCAGACAAACATAAGCTAACAGAATTTTCCACCAACAGACCTGCCCATCAAGAAATGCTGATACAAGTTCTATGAGAGAAGAAAAAAATGAAACACAAATTTTTGAGCAAAATGGTAATAGAAATACAGAACCAGAAGCATGAGCAAGAATATTATGAGTCAACAATGAAACTCTACGTGGCAGAAATGCAAAGAACCTGTATTGTTAAATGTCAGAGAGCAGAAACCAGCTAGTAAAGGGCATAAGAATAAGACAGAAATTAAAGTAAAAGCTACCAACCACAAATCCAGAACAGAGACCCACAGACAAAACAAAAACAGAGACCCACAGACAAAAGCCAAAACAAAAACAATAACAAAAACAAAGAAATTGATAGAACTAATAAGGAAAGCCATCCAGAAAGATTAGAGAGAAACAAATGGAAAAAGAAATGACAGAAAATAAGACAAATAAAAAACAAAGTGACTGATAGTAAGCAGTTCATATCAACAATCACTGTAAATGTGAATAGTGTGAATTTACCAATAAAAAGACATAGACTAACATTTTGGGTGAAAATGTTTTAGACACTGATGCTTTGTTTACAAGACACCATTTAAAACCACAGGACAAGGGGCCTCCCTGGTGGTCTAGGGGTTAAGTCAAAGTACTGCCATGGCAACAACCCACCAGCCTGAGTTCAATCCTTGGCCAGGAAGCAGACCCACATATGGTGCAGCAGACCTCTCTTGTATATCCTGCTGCTCCTCTCAGCAGTGTATTTCAGTAAAATCCACCTGTTCTCCTCTACACTCTGTCTCTGCTGAGTCCTCTCACCACCTGCACCTCTGGTCTACACCCCAGTTCTTCTACACACCCCAAAAGCATTAAATTGGGCCTCCCTGGTGGCACAGGGGTTAAGGACAGTGCTTTCAAGCTGTCGCCAGCCACTGTGGTGCTAGTTCGATCCCCAGCCAGCCAGGGAGCAACCCACATGGCACAGCAAACCTCTCCTTCCTCTCCCCTGCTGCTCCCCTCAGCACTGTGTTTCAGTGGATCTGCCTCTTGTGCTCCCCTTTTCCTCTGGTGAATCATCTCATTCCCTGCATCTCTGGCTTATACCCTGGGTCTCGTATACATAAATAAATGAATTTTTAAAAAAATGCCTAAATTTAAAAAATAAAGGTATTTAAAAAATTTAAATTTTTTAATTTAAATTTTTTTAATTTAAGTTTAATTTAAAAAATTAAAAAACAAACCTTAAAAAAAAGGACAAAAATAAACTAAAAATAATAGGTTTGAATAAAGTCATACATGCTAAAAATTCAAACTGAAAAAGAGAAATTACTATTGTCAAATCAGATAAATTAGACTTTCAGCTAAAAAATATACTAGGGACAAAAATGGGCACTATAAAATGATCAAGGGAAAAAATCACCAAGAAGATATAAGTTATTAATATTTATGCACCTAATACAAGATCATCTAGTTACATAAAGCAGTGATTAACAGATATAAAGCATCTTAACAAAAATACAATCATTATCAGAGACTTTAACTTAGCACTGACATAAAGGATAGATTATCCAGACCAAAAAATCAACGAAGGAATAAAAGCCTTAAATGAAGTGTTAGAAGAGATGGATTTATTGGGCATTTATGGAGCTTTACATACCCAAAGAAATAAATACACTTTCTTCTCTAGTGCACATGGAACATTTTCAAGAACAGGTGATATACGAGGACATAACACGTGCTTCAGAAATTATATGAAAATCAAAATTAGATCAAGCATCTTCACGGCTATAATGCTATAAAACAGAGTTAACCTGTTAAAAGAATCTTCAGGATAAAAAGAATCCTGGAGTAAACCAAAATGTGGAAACTAAACAAAATGCTTCTAAACAACTCCTGGGTCAATTAGGAAATCAAAGGAAAGATCAAAAATTATCTAGAGACTAATGAAAGTGAAGAGACAAGCTATCTGACCCAGATGCTTTAAAAACAGTAGTATGTGTGAAATTTATATCAATACAGGCCCACATTAAAAAACAACAAGAAAATATTAATTTAATAATCTAATTGCTGCTGAAGAAACTAGAGAAAGAAGAACACAAACATCCAAAAAGCAGTAGAAAGAAAGAAATATTATTCAAACAGAAATAAGTGAAATAGATAACCAAAAACATCATCCAAAAGGTCAGATAGGGCTTCCCTGGCCTCCCAAGGGGTTAAGATGCAACCTATGAAGCTATTTGCAGCCACTGCAGCACAAGTTTGATCCCCGGGCAGGGAGATACACACATGGAGCAGCAGACCTCTCCTGACTCGCCCGCTGCTCTCCTCAGCAGTGTATTTCAGTCAGTCTGCCTGTTCTGTTCCCCACTCTGTCTCTGGTGAATCCTCTCACCTCCCACACCTTTGGCCTGTACCCCAGTTCTTGTATGCATAAATAAATAAATCTTTAAAAATAGAAAAAAAAATGATCAGATAAACCAATAGTTGGTTCTTTGAAAAAATCAACAAAATTGATACACCATTAGCTAGGCTTGTGAAGAAAAAAAAACCAAATTAATAGAATCAGAAATGAAAGAGGCAAAATTACAACAGGTACTACAGAAATACATAGGGTCATAAGAACTTATTACAAACTTGAAAAAAGTGGACAAATTTTTATTTTTTTATAAAGATTTATTTCTTTATACAAGAACTGGGGCCAGAGGCACGGGAGGGTGAGAGAATTCACCAGAGACAGAGTGGGGAGCAGAACAGGCAGACAACCCAAAACACTGCTGAGAGGAGCACAGCGGGCGGAACAGGAGAGGTCTGGTGCGTCATGTGGGCATCTTCCTAGCCAGCTGGGAATTGACCCCATGCTGCAGAGGCTGCGGACAGCTTCATGGCTCTATGCTCAACCAGCTGCACCACTGGGGAGGCCCTGGACAAATTTTTAGACTCATACAACTTCCCAGGATTGAATCAATATGAAACAGACAACTTAAATTGTCCAATCACAAATACTGAAATTGCAAGAGTGATAAAAAGACATCCTAAGAACAAAAGCCCAGGACAGATGTCTTCTCCAATGAGTTCTACTAAATCTTCAAAGAAGATCTAACTAATACCTATGGTACTCAAATTCTTCAAAAAAAAAAAAAATTGAAGAAGGAGGATAACTCTCCAACACATTCTATGAGGGCAATATTACCCTGATCCCAAAATTAAATGACAATAGTACAAAAGAAGAAAATTATAGATCATCTCTTTGATGAATATAGATGCAAATATCTTTAACAAAATCCTAGAAAACCAAATATAAGCAATGTATTAAGAACATCATTCACCATGATTAAGTAGGCTTTATCCTAGGGAGGCAAGACTGGGTCAACATACACAAAAAATCAATGTCATTCACTAGATTTAAAAAGGCAAAAATCACATGATCATCTTGATGCTGAAAAGATTCAACATCCATTTATTATGAAAACAATAAAATGGGTTACATGGAATTCCTCTAACCATTATAAAAACCTTATATGATAAACCCATAGCTAATATCATCTTAACGGTGAAAAGCTGAAAACAGGAATAAATCAATGCTGTCCACTATCACTACTATTATTCAACATAGTATTGGAAATCCTATCTCAAGCAAGTAGGCAAGAAAAAACATAAAATGAGTTCCATTGGAAAAGAAGTGAAATTGTCACTATATGCAAATGACTTTTTAATATACTTAGAGAAACCAAAAGATGCTATCAAAAGATAACAGAAATAATAAATGAGTACAAGAAAGAGGCAGAATACAAAAACTGTTCACAAAAATCAATTGCATTTTTATATGCAAATAATGTATCAGGATAAAGGTAAATAAGGTCTATAATCCCACTTACAATCACACCACAAGAATGAAATACCTAGGAGTAAACTTAACAAAGTAGGTGAAGTACCTATATGTTGAAAATTATAATACTCTGTTACAGGAGACATAGAAATGTAAAGATACCCTATGCTCATGGGGTTGGAAGAATTAATGTAATGAAAATTGTCATATTACTTAAAGCAATTTACAGGTTCAGTGCAACTTATCAAAATGACAATGACTTTTTTCAAGGAAATGGAACAAACAATTATACAATTTGTATGAAAGCACAAAACCAAATAGCTAAAACAATCCTTGGAGAAAAGAAGAAAAATGGAGGTAGTATATTTCCTGACTTAAAACTATATTACACAGCAACAATAATTGAAAGTGTATGGTACTGGAATAAAACCAGAAACTCAGGCCAAAAATAGAACAGAATGCCCAGAGATAAACCCACACTAATATGAATATTCAATCTTTGACAAAGGAGCTATGGCCATACAATGGGGGAAAGATAGCTTCTTTAATAAATGGTAATGGGAAACATGGATAGTCACATGCAAACAAAACAAAACAAAATCAAAACCCAAAATTCACAGTTAACTCCATACACAAAAATTAACTTGAAATGGATTACAAATCTGAATATAACAACACAAACCATAAAGTACTTGAAAGAAATCATAGTGGACACACTACAGGACAACTGCCACAAAGATGTATTTAGGGATTCAACCCCCAAAGCAAAAACAAATAAATGGGACTATATCAAACTAAACAGTTTTTGTACCTCAAAAGAAACCTTCACAAAAACAAAAAGGAAAACTATAGCTTGGGAAAAAATATTTGCACATCACATATCTGACAAGGGGCTAATCTGCAAAATTTACAAAGTTCTTACACGATCCAACAACAAAAAAAGCAAAGAACCCAATGAAAAAAATGGGCAAATGACCAGTGGTAAACAAACATGAAAAATTGATCAACATCACTTATTATAAAGGAAATGCAAATCAAAACTAAAATGAAATACCATCACCCATGTGAGAATGGCCTTTACAAAAATAATAGAATTCACAAATGTTGATGAGGTTGTGGTGATAAAGGAACTCACATCCACCATTAGTGGAACATCAAATTGTTGCAGCCCTGTGGAGATAGGTATGGAGCTTTCTTAAGAAAATAAAAATGGAAATGTTATGTGATCCATAACATCTTGCGGGGAGACGACCTAGGCTTGCGGGGAGACACGCGGAGGTCCTCACTGACGTGAAGGTCCCTCCCTGAGTGAGCAGGAACCAGGCACCCAGGCACGGGAGCGGGTGCAAAAGGCGCCATTCCCGCGCCACTGAACTGGGCTACAGCCCGCGTCCTGGAACAGAGCGGGAATGGTAGGGTACACCTCAACAGCTTTGGGGTGCTGTGTCTGCCTTGTGCCCCACCGTCGTGGAGAACCCACGCCCCGAATTTTCGTGCCCCGGGTCTCAGTTCAAAGCCCACGTCCGGGGCAGACCGGGTGCGCAGAAGAGTGTGCCTGAAACCGGAGGCGCAGGGACTGCATCCCGCTTCGCCATTTGAGAACAGGGACATTTCTTCAGTAAAAACTGCCTAAAACCAGCAGAAAACTCCCCCAGAAGGCAGAGATGGCTCCTGGAAGAGCCAGAGGGGAGCGGAGAAGTTCACCCAAGATGCCAGTCAGTCCGAGCATCACAGTGTCCCAACGCATACGACAAATTGGAAAACAGACAGTAGGGAGTAGAAGAACCACACGCAACCTAACAACTCCTCAGGAAAGAAGCACACCACAAAAAGAAAACCACTCCCCAGATTGCAACGACAGCAACTTGGAAGAACTTTTGAGCCTTCCAGAAAGAGAATTTAAAATTGCCATGATTAAAAAAGTGATAGATCAGAAGAAGGAAATTGAGTCCCTAAAGAGGGAAAACAATGGTCAGAAGAATGAAATTGAGTCCCTAAAGAGGGAAGTAAAAGAAATGCAGGAGATCAAAGAATTAATGGAGGAACTAAAGAACTCCGGGAAAAGCAAGGAAAGCAGAATAGATGAAATGGAAGAACGAATAAGTTCTCTTGAAGACACAGAAATAAAAAGAACCAAAACAGAAAAGGAAAGAGAAGTACGAAGGAAAAAGAATGAAGAAAGACTTCGAGAACTATCTGACTCCATGAGAAAAGGAAATATAAGAGTTATAGGAATTCCAGAAGGAGAGGAGAGAGATGTAGGAACAGAGAAAATATTCCAGGAGATAATTGAAGAGAACTTCCCAAATGCGAAGAAGGAGCTGAAAATTGATATACAAGAAGCAAGAAGAACACCAAACTTCCACGACGAAAGGAAAAACACAGCAAGACACATAATAGTAAAGCTCCCAAGAATCCAGGACAAGGCAAAAATAATGAAGCTGACAAGAGGGAAGAAACAGATAACATTCAAAGGAAAACCAATCAGGCTGACATCAGACTTCTCTGAAGAAACACTACGGGCAAGGAGAGAGTGGAGGGACATAGTCAACAGACTCCAAGAAAACAGATGCCAACCAAGAATACTCTATCCCGCAAAGCTCTCTTTCCTCCATGAAGAAAGAATATGGACCTTCCCAGACAAAGAGAAACTCCGGAATTTCATTACGAATAAACCCCCACTCCAAAAAATACTACAAGGAATCCTAAAGCCAGAACCTCAGAGGGACGAATAACAACGAAAGAAGACCAAAAAAAAAAAAAAGTTATTAAAAGAATAAATAAAATCAAAGGAAAGACAAACATAATGGCAAATACAGATGCTAACATATCAATATTAACTCTAAATGTAAATGGACTAAACTCTTCAATAAAAAGACACAGAGTTGCAGCCTGGATTAAGAAACAAAACCCAACCTTTTGCTGTCTCCAGGAAACACATTTAGCTACAAAAGATAAAAATAGGCTCAAAGTCAAAGGATGGAAAACAATCCTACAAGCAAATGGGCCAAAAAAGAAAGCAGGAACAGCTATACTTATATCAGATAAAACAGACTTCAAACTCAAAAAAATAAAAAGAGACCCCAATGGTCACTACATTATGATTAAGGGGACAATACTTCAAGAAGAAATAACACTCATTAACATATACTCACCAAACGAAAGAGCACCAAAATATATCAGACAACTGTTGTCCTCTCTGAAAACAGACATCAGAGAAAACACATATGTAGTGGGAGACTTCAACACACCACTATCAACAATGGATAGATCAACAAGACAAAAAATAAGTAAAGAAACTAAAGCTCTAAATAAGGACCTAGAACATTTGGGCTTAACAGACATCTATAGAACACTAAACCCAAAAAAAACGGAGTACACATTTTTCTCAAGCGCACACGGATCATTCTCCAGGATCGATCACATACTGGGGCACAAGACAAACATCAACAGATACACCAAGATTGAAATCATACCAACCATCTTTTCTGACCACGAAGGCATCAAACTAGAAATAAATCATAAAAAGAAGGCAAGGAACTATCCTACCTCATGGAGATTAAAAGCCACACTACTGGAAGACCACTGGACTAATGAGGAGATCAAAGAAGAAATTAAAAAATTCTTTGAATTGAATGACAAGGAGGACACCAATATCCTAAATGTATGGGATGCAGCAAAAGCAGTAATAAGAGGAAATATATAGCAATAGAAGCTCACATCAAAAAACAAGAAAGAACTCAAAGAAACAACCTAATCTCGAAGCTCAAAGATCTAGAAAAAGAACAACAAAAAACCCCAAAACCAGTAGAAGAAAAGAAATAATAAAAACCAAAGCAGAAATAAATGAAATTGAAACTAAAAAAACAATCCAAAAGATCAATGAAACCAAGAGCTGGTTCTTTGAAAAAATAAATAAAATAGACAACCCCTAGCCAGGCTCACAAATGAAAAAAGGGAGAAAGCACAAATACACAGGATCATAAATGAAAGAGGAGAAATCACAACGGACACAGCAGAAATCAAAAGAATAATCAGTAACTACTATGAACAGTTATATGGAAACAAGTTCAACAATCTAGAGGAGATGGACAAATTCCTACAACTCTACAATCACCCAAAGCTAGATAAAGAAGAAATAGAACACCTAAACAGACCAATTACAAGCAGCGAAATTGAAATGGTAATCAAAAACCTCCCCAAAAACAAAAGCCCAGGACCTGATGGATTTACAAATGAATTCTACCAAACATTCAGAGACGAATTAGTGCCTATCCTTCACAAACTCTTCCAAAAAATTGAGAAGGAAGGGACAATACCAAACACGTTCTATGAAGCCAATATTACACTAATACCAAAACCGAATAAGGACAACACAAAAAAGGAAAACTATAGGCCAATCTCCCTAATGAACACTGATGCAAAAATCCTCAATAAAATTTTAGCTATCAGAATCCAACAATGTATCCATAAGATAATTCACCACGGCCAAGTTGGATTCATTCCAGGGTCACAAGGATGGTTTAACATCCGAAAATCAATCAACGTTATCCAACACATCAACAAAAAGAAATATAAAAACCATATGATAATATCAATAGATGCTGAGAAAGCTTTCGACAAAGTGCAACACCCATTCATGATAAAAGCCCTTGAAATTCTTGGGATACAAGGAACATACCTCAACATCATAAAGGCCATCTATGACAAGCCAACAGCCAGTATAATTCTCAATGGTGAAAAGCTGAAAGCAATTCCATTAAGATCTGGAACAAGACAAGGATGTCCACTCTCACCACTGCTTTTCAATATAATACTGGAAGTCCTAGCCAGAGCAATAAGACAAGAGAAAGACATCCAAGGAATCCAAATAGGAAAAGAAGAAGTCAAACTATCACTATTTGCAGATGATATGATAATATACATAGAGAACCCCAAAATCTCCACAGAAAAACTAATTCAACTCATCAGTCAGTTCAGTAAAGTGGCAGGATACAAAATCAACACGCAAAAGTCAGTAGCCTTCCTATACACAAACAATAAATCTGAAGAAGAAGAAATCAAAAAAAACACCCCTTTTATTATTGAAACAAAAAAAATCAAATATTTGGGAATAAATCTAACAAAAGAGGTAAAGGACCTATACAAAGAAAACTATAAAACACTGTTAAAAGAAATAGAAGAAGACACAAAGAAATGGAAAGACATCCCCTGCTCATGGATTGGAAGAATAAACATTATTAAAATGGCCATCCTACCAAAAGCAATATACAGATTCAATGCTATTCCAATCAAAATCTCAATGGCATTCTTCAAAGAAATAGAACAATTATTGATGAAATTCATATGGAATCACCAAAAACCCCGAATAGCCAAAGCTCTACTGAAAAAAAAAGAAGGGAATGGAGGCATCACACTCCCAGACTTCAAACTCTACTACAAAGCCATAATCATCAAAACTGCATGGTATTGGAACAAGAACAGACATACAGACCAATGGAATCGAATAGAAAATACAGAAATAAACCCACAGATTTATGGTCAACTAATCTTTGACAAAGGAGCAAAGACTATGCATTGGAGCAAAGAAAGTTTGTTCAATAAATGGTGCTGGGAAAACTGGGTCGCTACATGCAAAAGAATGAAGCTTGACCACTACCTCACACCATACACAAAAATCAACTCAAAATGGATTAAAGAACTAGACATAAGACCTGAAACCATAAAATACATAGAAGGAAATATAGGTGAAACACTACGGGATTTGCACATCAAAGACATCTTTACAGACACATCACCCAAAGCAGTGATAGTGAAGACAAAGATAAACAGCTGGGACTACATCAAATTAAAGAGCTTCTGCACAGCAAAAGAGACAATAACAAAAACAAAGAGAAACCCCACCAACTGGGAGAACATTTTTGCACCCAACACTAATGATAAAGGACTGATCACAAAAATCTGCAAAGAGCTGATGAGACTCAGCAACAACAAAGAAAATAATCCAGTCAAAAAATGGGCAGAAGAGCTAAAAAGAAACTTCTCTGAAGAGGAAATGCAAATGGCCAACAGACATATGAAAAAATGTTCAACATCACTTGTAATCAGGGAAATGCAAATCAAAACTACCATGAGATACCATCTCACACCAGTGAGAATGGCACATATTAAAAAAACTAGCAACAACAAATGTTGGCGAGGGTGTGGAGAAAAAGGAACTCTTCTGCACTGTTGGTGGGAGTGCAAACTGGTCCAACCACTACGGAGAGCTGTGTGGAGATTTCTGGACCTACTAAACATAGAGCTTCCATATGATCCAGCAATTCCACTCCTAGGTATTTACCCAAAGGACACAGAAACATCAATTCCAAAGAGCACCTGCACCCCTATGTTTATAGCAGCACTGTTTACAATAGCTAAGCTTTGGAAACAACCCAAATGCCCAAAAGTAGATGACTGGATCAAGAAGATGTGGTACATATATACCATGGAATATTACTCAGCATTCAAAAAAGATAAACACATGCAATTTGCAGCAACATGGATGGCGCTGGAAGGGATCATGCTCAGCGAAATAAGCCAAAAAGAAAAAGAAAAATACCGGATGGTCTCACTCATAGCAGGAATCTAGAAAACTTCAATAAGGGACCAGGAAAATGAATATAAGAAAGTGAAAATCAAAATCAACAAAAAACTATAAACCAGAGACACTCTTTGGGGCGTGGGGGGCGGGAGGGGAAGGATTGGGGTCAGAATGGGGCGTTTGCAATTGTATGGGGGAATATAAAAATAAAATTTAAGATTAAAAAAATATATATATAAAATAATTAAAAATAAATGCATTTATTGAAAAAGTTAAAAAATAAAGAATATACCTGAATTGTCAAAAAAGTAAGCTTAAAAATTAAAAATAATTAAAAAAACAATAAATGAAATAAAAAAGATTGAAACCAAAACATACTGAAAATGAGGGAAAGTTTCCAAATCCAGACAATAAATTCACAAAAAATAAAATTATGGACTATAGAGGCAAATATTCTCAACAAAAGATCTGAGCAAACCAAATTCAGAACAATACATTAAAAGAATCATACATGATGACCAAGTTGGATTTTTTCCAGGTATTCAAGGATGGTTCATAATACACAAATCAATTAACATTACCCACAACACCAATAAAGGAAGGGCAAAAATCACATGATTATTTAAATAGATCAAAAAAAGCATTTGAAAAGATTAAACCTGTTTATGAGTAAACCTTCTGTAAAATGAATAGAATTTTCTCATTCATTGCAGTTATGTGGATATTCAAATAAAGACATGATATTCCTACCAAGTATCCTTTTCTCTGGGATATATATATCTCAGATCTTTTAACAACATCTTATTTGGCATGGCTTTAAAACTCCTCAGTCTTTGTCCATCAGTCACATTTTAATTTATTAAAGATTGATGCTTTTGGTTATAGAGGACTAAGTACCTTGATTTCTATATAGTACTTTTTATTTTAGAGGCCAGCGTTTTCCTGGCAATCACCTTTTTTTTTAAAGATTTATTTATTTATTTATACAAGCACTGGGTACAGTCAGCAGCGAGGGAGGGTGAGAGAATTCACCAGAGACAGAGCGGGGAGCAGAACAGGCAGACTGACGAAATACATTGCTGAGGGGAGCAGTGGGTGTGGCAGGAGAGGTCTGTTGTGCCATGTGGGACCCTCACTGGTGGCTGGGGATCGAACCGGCACTGCAGAGGCTTCGGGCAGCTTCACAGCCCAGTGCTCAACCGCTGCACCACCAGGGGAGGCCTTATATAGTACATTTTTAATCAAAAATGACTGCCATTGAGTTTTATATTTTTGGCAGTCAATAGTCATTCCCTTAGAATATATTTCATATACTTCACAAACCTTATGAACTGCTGTTAGTTTCTGAAACAATTGCAGGGAATTACATTTGCACTTTTTTGTTTGAATATTTCATTGCAGTGACCTTGGTTTACATGACTTTTAGTATTTTGGAGGCATAGGGTCTTCCCCTTCAGGTGTAGTTACTAGAGCACACTGCCACCAAAGCCCTGGTCACCCATTCACCCACGGCCATAATCCATGGGCTCTCACCTATTTTGTACTCATCCCTGTCCCTATCTCTTTGGCTGCAACTATTGAAAGCTGATCTATTGCAGATTTCAAGGGCTAGTTTTTAAGTTTGATTTTATCTGACCCTGTGTTTGGCTTCTGCTATATTTCACATGTAAGTGACACAATCCAGGATTTGTCTTTCTCCTCCAGGCCTATTCTGTTGGCATAATCCCCTCTAGTTCCATCCATGTTGCCCTGAATGGCATGAGTTAATCTTTAGATCACCAAAGCGTATACCACATTTTCTTTTTTTTCTTTTTTTTCTTTAAATTTTATTTTTTATAATGCCCATACAATTACAAACCCCTTATTTTGACCCCAAGCCCTCCTTTCCCCGCCCCCCACCCGCCATAAAGTGTCTCTGGTTCATAGTTGTTTGTTGATTTTGATATTTTCTTTCTTATAGTTATTCTTTTTTCTGGTCCCTTATTTAAGTTTTCTAGATTCCTGCTATGAGTGAGACCATTCGGTATTTTTCTTTTTCTTTCTGGCTTATTTCCCTGAGCATGATCCCTTCCAGCTCCATCCATGTTGCTGCAAACTGCATGTGTTTATCTTTTTTGAATGCTGAGTAATATTCCATGGTGTATGTCCCACATCTTCTTGATCCAGTCATCCATTTTTGGGCATTTGGGTTGTTTCCAAAGCTTAGCTGTTGTAAATAGTGCTGCTATAAACATAAGGGTGCAGGTGCTCTTTGGAAGTGATGTTTCTGTGTCCTTTGGGTAAATACCTAGGAGTGGAATTGCTTGTCATATGGAAGCTCTATATTTAGTAGGTCAAGAAATCTCCACACAGCTCTCCATAGTGGTTGGACCAGTTTGCACTCCCAACAGGAGAGTTCCTTTTTCTCCACAACCTTGCCAACATTTGTTGTTGCTAGTTTTTTTAATATGTGCCATTCTCACTGGTGCAAGATGGTACCTCATTGTAGTTTTGATTTGCATTTCCCTGATTACAAGTGATGCTGAACATTTTTTCATATGCCTGTTGGCCATTTATGTATCCATAAGATAATTCACCACGACCAAGTAGGATTTGTTCCAGGGACACAAGGATGGTTCAACATCCGAAAATCAATCAACGTTGTCCAACACATCAACAAAAAGAAATATAAAAACCATATGATAATATCAATAGATGCTGAGAAAGTTTTCCACAAAGTGCAACACCCATTCATGATAAAAGCCCTTGAAATTCTTGGGATACAAGGAACATACCTCAACATCATAAAGGCCATATATGACAAGCCAACAGCCAGTATACCACATTTTCTTGACCCACTCACTGATTTTTGGACACTAAGGTCATTCCTATAGGTTGTATATTGTAAATGATGCTGCAATAAACATAAGTGCAGGTTTCCTTTCGAATTAGTGTTTTTGTGTCCTTTCGGTAGATTCCCAGGAGTGGATTGCTGGGTTGCATGGCAGATGAATTTTTAGTCTTTTGAGAAAACTTCATACTGTTTTCCATAGAGGCTGGACAATTCTACATCCCCACCAACAGTGGCAGAGTGTAACTTTTTCTCACTCTAGCCGGCACTTGTTTCTGGTCTGTTTAATATGACTCATTCTCACAGATATGAGGTATTATTTCATTTTGGTTTTGATTTGCATTTCCCTGATGATAAGTGATGATGAATATTTTTCATGCACCTGTTGGCCATTGTATGTCTTCCTGAAGAAATGCATATTTAGCTCTCCTGCCCATATTTTTATTGGGTTGTTTGTTTTCTTTTTGTTGAGTGTATGGACACTTTGTACATTTTAATATCAGTTCCTTGCCAGAAGTAAGATGTGCAAATACTTTTCTCCCATTCTTTAGGATGTCTTTTCTTTGGTTGCAGTATCTTTTTAGTTTAATATTGTCTCAATTATTCATATTCTCTTGCTTCTGTGGTTGCTTGAGATGAATCCACAAAGACATCACTGAAGCTTATGTTGTAAAATGTTTTGCATATATTTTCTTCTATGTATTTTATGTTTTCAGATCTCACATCCATACCTTTTCTCTTTTTTGAGTTAACTTTTGTGCATGGTGTGAAGGTGATCTAGTTTCATTGTTTTGCATGTGGCTGTCCATTTTCCCCAACATGTTTACCGAAAAGGATTTCCTTGCTTTAAAGTATGTTCTCTTCTTAGATTAACTGTCCTTATAGGTGTGGATTTTGGACTTTCAATACTATCCTATTTATCTGTGTGGCTATTTTTTTTTTCAAGTACAATGCTGTTTTAATTATTATGGTTCTATATTATAGTTTGATATTTGGAAGTGTGGTACCTCCATTCTTCCTCTTTTTTGTCAGGATTGCTTTGAATATTTGGGGTATTTTATGGTTCTATATACATTTAAGTAATATTTCTTCTAATTCTTTGAAGAATGCCATTGGGATTTTGATAGGAATTGCATTGAATCTGTATATCACTTTGGGTAGAATGACCATTTTGACAATGCTGATTCTTCCAATTTATGAACAGAGAATATCTTTCCATTTCTTTATGTCTTCTATTTCTTTTAACAATGCCTCTCATTTTTCTTTATATAGGTACTTAACCTCCTTTGTTAGGTTTACTCCTAGGTATTCAAATTTTTTTTATTTTATTTTTTTTTTTTTATAGAGGCATGTTATTTATTTATTTATTTATTTATTTATTTATTTATTTATTTATTTATTTATTTGTTTTGTTTATACATGCACTGGGTACAGTCAGAAGCACGGGAGGGTGAGAGAATTCACCAGAGCCAGAGCGGGGAGCAGAGCAGGCAGAAGGACCGAAGTACACTGCTGAGGGGAGCAGCGGGTGGCAGGAGAGGTCTGCGCACGATGTGGGACCCTCCTCCGGTGGCCGGGGAGCAGCCAGGGATCGAACCGGCGCCGCAGAGGCTGCGGGCAGCTTCGCAACCCAGCGCTCAACCGCTGCGCCACCGGTGAGGCCCTTGGTATGATTGTAAATGGGATAAGTTTCTTAATTTCTTCCTCTCTTAGCTCATTTATTTGCATATATGAAGGCAATTGATTTTTGTGTATTCACTTTATAACCTGCTATTTTGCTGAACTGATATATTATTTCAACTACTTTCTGAATGGAGTTATCAAGAAATAATGATAGTTTTACTTCTTCTTTGCCAATTTGGACACCTTTTATATCTTTTTCTTGCCTAATTGCTCTAGCAAGGGCTTTCAATATTATGGTAAATACTAGTGGCAAGAGTGGGTAACTTTGTTTTGTACCAGAATTTAGTGGAAAAGCTTTTCAGTTTTTTTCTCCTGTTGAGAATCTTGTTAACTATGGGTTTATGATATGTGATTTTCATTATTTTGAGGTAAATTTCATTTATCCCCAGTTTTTCAAAAGTTGTCATCATAAATGAACGCTGAATGTTATCCACTGCTTTCTTGACATATGTGGACATGGTTATGTGTTTTCACCTTTTTGTTGATGTGCTGAATTATGTTGATTGATTTTCAGATATTAAGCCACACTCGTGTCCCAGATATACATGTAGTCATTGTGTTTAATTGTTTTTATGCATGTTGTATTTAATTTGTCAGTTTTTATTGAGGAATTTTGCATTTGTGTTCATTAGGGAAATTGGTGTGTAGATTTTTGTGTGTGTTGTCTTTGTTTGGTTTATAGTAGTGTAATCTTGGATTCAACAATGTGTTTGGAGGCCTCCCTTCTGGTGCAAGGGGGTAAGTCTAAGCACCGTCAAGCTATTGGAATCCACTGCAACATGCATGAGTTCAATCCCTGGCTGGGTTGCTAACCCTCACGGTGTAGCAGACCTCTCCTATCTCAACTTCTACTCCTCTCAGCAGTGTATTTTAGTCAGTCCGCAGGTTTTGCTCCCCTCTCTGTCTCTGGTGAATCCTCTCACCACCCCTCCCCTCTCCTGTGGCCTACACCCTAGCTCTTCTAAGCATAAATAAATAAAATGAATCTTTAAAAAAAAAAACCCAAAACAAAAAAAATGTGTTTGGGAGTATTCCTTCTTTCCTATTTGGGAAGAGTTTGGGCAGGATAGGTATTAGCTCATTTGGTGGAACTCACATGTGAAGCCATATGTTTTTTTTTTTTTGGGGGGGGGGACTTTTGATTACTGTTTCCATTCCCTTGCTTGTCAATTGTTCAGGTTTTCTGTTTATTCCTTATTCAGTTTCAGGTGATTGGATTCTTTTCCAAAATTTTACCCATCTCTTCTAGGTTATTCAACTTACTAGCATACAAATGTTCATGGTAATCTCTTGTAGTCTTTGAGTTTAGAGATCTGTTGTAAGATGTCCTCTTTTATTTTTGATCCTATTTATTTGATTTTTCTCCCTTTCCCTCTGAGCCTCAGTGAGGACTAACTGTATTTTTTCAAAGAAACAACTTTTGGTTTTATTAATCTTTGGGGCTGCTTTTTCATTTTTTTAAAGTACTTTTTTTAAAAAAGATTTTTTACATTTATTTTTGTGTAGAAGAATGGGATCAGAGGTGGGTGGTGAGAGAATTCACCAGAGACAGAGTAAGGAGCTGTACACACAAATTTAATGAAATACACTGCTAAGGGGAGCAGCGTTTGAAGCAGGAGAGGTCTCTGCACCTTATGTGGGTCAGCTCCCTGACTGGGGGTGGCTGAATGGGAAGGGGTGTGTTTTGAACTCAGGCCTTTGTGGTTGGCTGTTCAGTGACAGTTCTGAGTCTTAACTACCAAGGAGGACCTCTGCTTCTTTTATTTCTGTTTACTTATGCTCTAATTTTTATTATTTCCTTTCATTTTGTGGTTTTGAGTTTATTCTTTTTATTCCTAAGTGTTTATTTATTTTTAATGCAAATGTAAATGGCATCTTTTTCTTGATTTCTTGCTTTTTGTCAATGTTTGCATGTAGAAGGCAACTGATTTTTATGTGTTGAGTTTGTAACCTACCACTTTCCTGAACTGATTTATTGGGATTCTCTGTATATATTATCATGTCACCTGTACTTATACATTTGTACTCTAAAAGTCTATCTTATTAGATACAGTTAAATTTTAATTACAAACTGTTGAAATGCATTTTAACTCTAAATTAGCCAATAGTTATAGTGATTATCTCTCTCAGCTTCATTTTATATTAGTAGATTTTATTAACATGAGAATCAGTCATGATATGTTGTTATATTGAAGGAAATAAGCCGTAAATTCCAGTCAGAAAAAATATCCCAAAGTTTGTTTCTTGGTTACATTACAATCCATCATGGTTTTACTGGTACTCTTCTACATGTATCCTCACACTTGAAGCCAGACTAAGAAAAGCGTCCACCTCCAGTGTTGTTGTCATCATGGCAAATGGAAGAAGATTCTGACAGGTCTCACGCGAGCAATTAACTGCTCCAGCCTGGAAGTAACACACATTACTTTTGTTCACTCAATTGATTTAGCTTTATTGCCTTATACCTCATGTAGATCTGAAATTACAATTCTATCATGTGTTTAGAGATATTTTATGAATAGATGCAGTGACTATCATAGCAAAATCATTGTTTTTAACATAGTAGTTAGTAAAAATAGTGGCTAAGAAAAGGCCTAGAGAACAGCCCTATACTATACTCCAGGAGATATCCTTAGGATGAGTATGGATGCATTTATCAGCACTCTTTGTGTATGTTCTTTCAACAAATTATAATTCTACTTGAATGTACTTTCTTATGTATATTTGGTCTCCTTCACAGCATCTTGTGAGATATGAAGGCAGAGATTTTGTCAAAGTTTGTCTGTAGAAGATTGGGGATGTCTTTGGTAGTGATTTATGGTCTTTATCATTCTCTAATCTTGTGAGCTTTGGCAGATAAATATATCTCTCTGGGCCTCAGGGTTTGATTAAAAAATAAGTTTACAAAATTAAGTCATGGTCATTACAAATTTCTTTGATCTATAAAACTCTGAGGAATATTATCCTTCTTTTCCAAACCAATAACTTTCCATAATATGTGTTTTTACTTAGCTTTGCAGGTTGTAGTGAACATTTATTGCATTTTTAGATTATCGCTCCTAAATTCCATAGGGAAGGTAATAGACAAAGACACAGCACTGTGTGTGCTTCTGAAGAGGGGGGGCACATGTGGGCGGATCACACAAGAAGGAGAATGGAGTATAACCTTAGAAAAGTGGAAGGATTCTTCAGTGTGACTATCAGCATAGTAGGTTATAGTACAGTTTATAATTGTTTGTTGCCTTACAGGATTATACTGTTTGTCCTTGGCATTAGGCTGGACTTTGTGATTTATTTTGGTCAAAAAATGTGAGTAAAATTCATTTATCTTGAGCAGAATTGTGAAGAGACATCATATAGTTCTGTCTCTTTGCTACATTCCCAATTGCACAAAATGGCACATCCTAAATAGCTCTCATTTATTTTAGGTCCAAAAAAGGAGAGGACACATAGGATAGAGCTAAGACCAACTTGAATCTGATAAGTAACATCTGTTGAGTCACTTAATACTTGAATTGCTTGTTACCACTGACTTACATAGTGAAAGGTAACTGATACACTAGATTGCACAGATGGGTTGGGCATAGACTTAGAGGGATCCAAGATCAGAAACTACTAAAACGTTCCAAGAAAGGAGGGATTTTCAAGGGTTTTGCATTTCAAATGCATTGAAAAATGAAGAAATATAATAACTAAGAGGCTTTTAGGTTTGAGTACCACATAATAGAAATGAAAAGGATAATGCAAAACATAGAGATATATTTTAGATCATTAAATTCTAATGAATCCATGTAGTATTAGTTATAGAGAGAGCAAATCTGTGAACTAGGAAGATAAATACCAAATCAAGGAGGTATAGAAAATAGCAGGTATTGAAAATTGATGATACCCAGATGAGGGGCTTTTGGGAGTGCTCTTCTCCTCAAGATAAATAGCTTTGTTGATGTAAATCTTTGTTGAGCTTTGAAGAGGTGGGCTATCTCGAACCCAAGAATAGTTCTAAATTTGATGATGGCTGCTTTATTACATAGAGTATTAAAACCTTACCCTTAATAAATGACCCTGTCATACAAAACTTTTTTTTTTTTTTTTTGTTTTCACGTCAGGGCAGAGAGGGGAGATAGACAGAGATGGGTCATCTAAAATTCGAGTGTCATCGCTCTGATTGATAGCAAGCTGCTCAACAAAACAGTGGTGGAAAAAGCTATAGAGAAAGCCAAGGTGCAGACTTTCTCCTTCTGATAATAACATGGGATAATAAAATGTGTTCTGCCAAGTGTTTCCCTCTCTCAAACAAAACAAAGTGCCTTCACAGTTTTCATCATCACATTTCTTCATTTAGTTGTAGCCATCGGTTGGACTATACTAACCTCTGCTCTGTGAGGAACAACTCACCTTCATTAACATCTAAGTTCTTGTAAGTAACTGAAATCCCAAAATGGGTTTTGAGTGGAATGGTGTCTTAATGAATATGTGGGGAAAAATAGAATGATCATGATGTTAAGAGGGAATTGACACTTAACTAGGAAGCAATTCACATTTATTCTTTTGTTTACATTGTTTCACGTGTTTCTACGTCTTTTATTGCAAAACCACAGCGCCAGGTTTTCCACACCTACACTCTGAGGAAGTCACTCAGATTGGCTCTTCTAGTCTTCCTTTTCATGGCAAATACTTGCCTGTCTTCCAAGGAGTAGCTGAAGAGTTCTGTCTCAGAATTCTCTCACCCATCTGATTTCACATGTATTACTCTGAATGTTAATGGGTGACTTGCTTTGTCTTTCTCCACTAGTATTTAACTGCACCAGGACAGGGACAATACAGTATTCAACATCGTTTCCTCAGTGCTTGGGACGATGTCTAGCACATAACAGATGCTCAATAAATGCTGAATGAAGGATCATCATACATTTCTTCTACGTTGTCTTTCTCTTCCTTTTATATTTTGAGATGGTCGTTACCTAGGAGTCATTTCTTCCATGTCTTACTGAGCCTTGCTGCTATTTCCAAATGTTTCATGACTCCAAGAAAGGAATGAGAATCTCTGCAAGGAAAGGGTTTTAGAGAGCACCAAAAAACATCACATAAGGCCTGTACCCAAGCTGCTTCCTAAAGGATGAAAGTATTACTTTTATCATTTCTGAGCACATACTTTGTGATTCTCTTAGTTTGACAAAACATGTAGTGATATACCTCATTTCCATAATTCCAAAGAAGCATGTATTCAAAGAACAAATTTTTGCTCAAAGAGGCTAAGTGATATGCCCAGGGTCACACAGCCCTCAAGTGACAGAGCTGGAATTCTAACTCACTGTTACCTGTCAATAAAATTCTAAGTGAGTTTTTCCTCATCATTCAGGATTGTGGATGTACGGTTAGGTTTCTTATAATGATCTTTTGGTTAACAATGGACTGCAAATATCACAGTTATTTCAACATATAACCTATGTGCAGAAGGCTACACCATCTAGGTTTATGTAATTATACCTTAGGCATTTGTACAATTGCCTATCAATGCATTTTCTGAAAATGTATACCATTTTTGAGAGTCATATGACTATAGTTTGAAATTCTCACTCATATTAGTATTCACCAAAATTTGTGTCTTTATAAACATCCATGTTTCCGTCCCAAACCAAGGTCTATGTTTTCTGACCTCTCTTCTCAGGCAACAGCAGGGCTTAGTGTTCTCCAGAATTGGAGTGTTTTGGCTCCATCTCAGTTTTCCTCTTTACTTCAGTGGTGTCTTGAGGGAGTCTCTTCAGCTCTTAGTTTCCATTTTCTCAGCTGAAGAATGGGAATGTTAACAACTATACTGAAGTCAAGGGGTCTCTGTGGGTGTGCGTGATATCCATATCATGATCCCTGGTGCACATCCAAGTGCTCAGGAAATGAGAACTTTCAGGAATTCTCAGGGACTGATGAAACATTTGCCAGGGCCTATATTTACCCCATTAGGCTTTATTGATTCTTATTTATTTGTAGAGTAAACATTTATTCAAAACCCAGCCAGTTCTCATTATTATGGCTTTGTAGTTTAGTTTAAAAGTCTGGGAGTGTGATACCTCCGTTCTTTTCCTTCTTAGAAGAGCTTTGGCTATTCAGGTTTTTTTTTTTTTTTTTTTTTTTTTTTGTGGCTCCATATGAATTTCCCCACTATTTTTTCTATTTCTTTGAAGAATGTCATTGAAATTTTTGTTGGAATAGCGTTGAGTCTGTAAATTGCTTTTGATAGGATGGCCATTTTGATTTTTTTCTTGTTTTTTTTTTTTTTTATGATTTATTTCATTTATACAAGAGCCAGGGTACAGGCCAGAGGATGGCCATTTTGATGTTAACTCTTCCATTCCATGTGCAGGTTATGCTTTTCCATTTTTTTGTGTCTTCTTTTATTTCTTTTAACAATGTTACATAATTTTCTTTGTAAAGGTCCTTAACCTTTTTTGTTATGTTTATTCCCAAGTATTTGACTTTTTTATTTCAAATATAAAAGGGATGTTTATCTTGATTTCTTCTTCTTCAGATTGATTGTTTGTGTATAGGAAGGCTACTGATTTTGTGTGCTGATTTTGTATCCTCCTAGTTTACTAAACTGGTTCATTATTATTTTTTTGAAAGTCAGCAGTTATTCATTTTATTTATTTATTTTTATATTTTTTAAATTAAAAAATATTTCATCATCATTCATTGTTAAAGAATATTTGCTTCCCCCCACACCCTCAGGTGTACTTCCCATAGAGTTTCCTTCCCCAAGGCACCCGTGCACCGTCACCTCAGTCCCCTGTGCTCCTCCCTCCCTCGGATCCCTCTCCCTCCTGCTGCCCTGCAGGATGTCTCTGATTTATAATTGTCTGTTTTTGCTTTGTTATGTTTTGTACCATTTCTATTTTTTTACACTGATGCCCTATTTGATTCCTCTATATTTCTACTATAAGTGAAATCACCTGATATTTTTCTTTTTCCTGCTGTCTTATTTCACTGAGAATAATTCCTTCTAGCTCCATTCACATTGCTGCAAATGGCATGAGTTTATCTTTTTTGATTGCTGAATAATATCCCATTGTGTATATGTACCACATCTTCTTGATCTAGTCATCTATTATGGGGCATTTGGGTTGTTTCCAGGTTTTGTCTATTGTAATAAACATAGGGGTACAGGTGTTTCAAATCAATGTTTTTTTGTCCTTTGGGTAGATCCCTAGGAGTGGAATTGCTGGATCATATGGAAGCTCCATTTTTAGTAGACTGCGGCGCCTCCAGACAGCTTTCCATAGTGGTTGGGCCAGTTTGCACTCCGACCAGCAATGCAGGAGAGTTCCTTTTGCACCATATCCTCGCCAACATTTATTGTTGCTTGTTCTTTTGATATGTGCCATTCTTACTGGTGTAAGGTGGTATCTCAGTGTGGTTTTGATTTGCATTTCCCTGTATGATAAGGGATGTTGTACATTTTTTCATATGCCTGTTGGTCCATTTGCATTTCCTCTTTGGAGAAATTTCTTTTAAGTTCTTCTGCCCATTTCTTGACTGGATTGTTTACTTTGTTTTTGTTGAGTCATGTGAGTTCTTTGTATATCTTTGTGACCAGTCCCTTATCAGTTTTATGGAGTGCAAACATTTTTTCCCAATCAGTGGGGTGTCTCTCTGTTTTGGTTAATGTCTCTTTTTCTGTACAGAAGCTTTTCAGTTTGATGTAATCCCAGGTGTTTATCTTTTCCTTGACTTTCTTTGCTTTGGGTGATGAGACTTTAAAGATGTTACTGAGATGCTTTGTAGTGTTTTACCTATATTTTCTTCTATATATTTTATGGTTTAAAGTCTTATGTCCAGGTCTTTTATCCATTTTGAGTTGATTTTTTCCACGCGGTGAGAGGTAGTGGTCTGGTTTCTTTCTTTTGCATGTGGAGTGCCACGGACCAGCACAGCAGTGAGCGATGAGGCCGTCTCAGGGTTGAGAGACTGCGCAGGGTGGTCAGGGATTCGGTTAAAGAAATGACAAACAGACACACTTCAAGAGTGAAAATCTGAGTGTAATTTTATTTGAGTTGGTGACCAGTATATATATGTTTTCTAAAAGCATAGGAATGGCGAACATCAGTGAAGAAATCAGCTTGCTTATAGGTTTAGCTTATCATTGACAGGGCAGTGATTTACATCTGGACCCAGGTGCATTCCTAAGTAGTTAGGCTATTAATTTTTCTTTTTGTTTTATATGATTACTTTTTGTTTTAACTACTCACTATTACTATTAATTAACACGGGTGAATTTTACTTTTCACAATGTAATTTTTTATCATTTAGATTAATACAAACAAGGCTAAGTATACAACAGAGAAATTATTAAGCTAGCAGTTCTATTAATACACAGAGTTTAGTAACGTTTCATTTGAATCAGCCTAGTTATTAGATTTCATATGTTCTTTTTTAATCGGCAAACCAATGACCTTTTAAACAGAGAAAGAGAAAAGATTTTAGAGAGACAGTTGTATTAGAATAAAGTTTGTGGGTCTAGAGAAGGTGAGATAAGTTTCCGTGTGGAGAGCATTCCTGTAGTGGCTCCTGGTGGTCGTTATCTTTCAAAAGGCTTCCGTGTTATCTATGTCTTCATGCGGTTTTTGCTGTTCTCCTCCTGCGCGCTGGTTGTCCAGCTGGGCCTAGGGATTCCTAGAGGTCACTGCAGGAGGAGGTGCAGCAGGTATACCTTCAGGGGGTTTTGCTGTTCTCCCCCTGCGCGCTGGTTGCCCAGCCGGACCTAGGGACCGTGGCGCAAGCCATTAGCCCTAAGGGTCACTGCAGGGGGAGGTGCAGCAGTGGAGGTCCAGTTTTCCAAGCACCATTTATTGAACAAACTGTCCAAGTTCCATTGCATGTTCTTTGCTCCTTTGTCCAAGATTAGTTGTCCATATAAATGTAGCTTTATATCTGGGCTCTCTATTCAGTTCCATTGGTCTGTGTGTCTGTTTTTGTTCCAATACCAAACTGTTTTAATTATTATGGCTTTACAGTATAGCTTTTATCATGTTAAGGTATGTTCCTTCTATCTTGAGAATTTCAAGTGCTTTTATCATAAATAGATGATGGATTTTGTAGACTTTGAGAATGCTTTCTCAGCATCTATTGATATGATCATATGTTTTTTATTTTTCTTTTTGCTGATGAATTGGAATATACTGATTGATTTTCATATGTTGAACCATCCTTGTGCCCCTTGGATGAATCCCACTTGATCGTGGTGTATTATCCCTTTGATGCATTGTTGGATTCTGTTGGCAAGGATTTTGTTGAGGATTTTTGCATCAGTGTTCATTAGGGAGATTGGCCTGTAATTTTCTTTTTCTTGTGCTGTTTTCGTTTGGTTTTGGTATTAGTGTAATGTTGACTTCATAGAACGTATTTGGCAGTACTCCTTCTTTTTCAATTTTTTGAAAGAGTTTGTATAGGATAGGCACTAGTTCACTGCTGAACATTTGGTAGAATTCATTTGTGAAGCCATCTGGGCCTGGGCTTTTGTTTTTGGGGAGTGCTTTGATTACTGCCTCAATTTTGCTGCTTATAATTGGTCTGTTTAGGTGTTCTATGTCTTCTTTATCCAACTTTGGGTGATTATATCATTTTAGGAATTTGTCCATCTCTTCTAGGTAGCTGAATTTGTTTGCATATAAATGTTCATAGTAATCTATGATTATTCTTTTGATTTCCACTGAGTCTGTTGTGATTTCTCTTCTTTCATTTATAATCCTATTTATATGTGTTTTTCTCCCATTTTTTTCTTTGTGAGACTGGCTAGTGTTTTGTCTATTTTGTTTATTTTTTTCAAAGAACAAACTTTTGGATTCATTGATCTTTTGGAGTGGTTTTTTTTTTTAAATTTCTATTTCATTTATCTCTGCTTTGATTTTTTTTAATAATAAATTTTATTTTTATATTCCCCATACAATTTCAACTCCTTCATCTGACCCCAATTCCTCCCCTCCCTCCCCCCACCCCACAAAAAGTGTCTCTGGTTCATAATTTTTGTTGATTTTCACTTTCTTATAGTTATTCAATTTCCTGGTCCCTTATTTAAGTTTTCTAGATTCCTGCTATGAGTGAGACCATCCGGTATTTTTCTTTCTCTTTTTGGCTTATTTCACTGAGCATGATCCCTTCCAGCGCCATCCATGTTGCTGCAAATTGCATGTGTTTATCTTTTTTAAATGCTGAGTAATATTCCATGGTATATATGTACCACATCTTCTTGATCCAGTCATCTATTTTTGGGCATCTGGGCTCTTTCCAAAGCTTAGCTATTGTAAATAGTGGTGCTATAAACATAGGGGTGCAGGTGCTCTTTGAAATTGATGTTTCTGTGTCCTTTGGGTAAATACCTAGGAGTGGAATTGCTGGATCATATGGAAGCTCTATGTTTAGTAGGTCCAGAAATCTCCACACAGCTCTCCATAGTGGTTGGACCAGTTTGCACTCCCACCAACAGTGCAGAAGAGTTCCTTTTTCTCCACACCCTTGCCAACATTTGTTGTTGCTAGTTTTTTTAATATGTGCCATTCTCACTGGTGTAAGATGGTATCTCATGGTAGTTTTGATTTGCATTTCCCTGATTACAAGTGATGTTGAACATTTTTTCATATGTCTGTTGGCCATTTGCATTTCCTCTTCAGAGAAGTTTCTTTTTAGCTCTTCTGCCCATTTTTTGACTGGATTATTTTCTTTGTTGTTGTTAAATCTCATCAGCTCTTTGCAGATTTTTGTGATCAGTCCTTTATCATTAGTGTTGTGTACAAAAATGTTCTCCCAGTTGGTGGGGTTTCTCTTTGTTTTTGTTATTGTCTCTTTTGCTGTGCAGAAGCTCTTTAATTTGATGTAGTCCCAGCTGTTTAACTTTGCCTTCACTATCACTGCTTTGGGTGATGTGTCTGTAAAGATGTCTTTGATGTGAATGTCACGTAGTGTTTCGCCTATATTACCTTCTATGTATTTTATGGTTTCAGGTCTTATGTCTAGTTCTTTAATCCATTCTGAGTTGATTTTTGTGTATGGTGTGAGGTAGTGGTCAAGCTTCATTCTTTTGCATGTAGCGACCCAGTTTTCCCAGCACCATTTATTGAACAAACTTTGCTCCAATGCATATTCTTTGCTCCTTTGTCAAAGATTAGTTGACCATAAATCTGTGGGTTTATTTCTGGATTTTCTATTCTATTCCATTGGTCTGTATGTCTGTTCTTGTTCCAATACCATGCAGTTTTGATGATTATGGCTTTGTAGAATAGTTTGAAGTCTGGGAGTGTGATGCCTCCATTCCCTTTTTTTTTTTCAGGAGAGCTTTGGCTATTCAGGGTTTTTTGTGATTCCATATGAATTTCATCAATAATTGTTCTATTTCTTTGAAGAATGACATTGAAATTTTGATTGGAATATCATTGAATCTGTAGATTGCTTTTGGTAGGATGGCCATTTTAATAATATTTATTCTTCCAATCCATGAGCAGGGGATGTCTTTCCATTTCTTTGTGTCTTCTTCTATTTCTTTTAACAGTGTTTTATAGTTTTGTTTGTATAGGTCCTTTACCTCTTTTGTTAGATTTATGCCCAAATAATTCATTTTTTTGTTTCCATAATAAAAGGGATGCTTTTTTTTTATTTCTTCTTCTTCAGATTTATTGTTTGTGTATAGGAAGGCTACTGACTTTTGCGTGTTGATTTTGTATCCTGCCACTTTACTGAACTGATTGATGAGTTGAATTAGTTTTTCTGTGGAGTTTTTGGGGTTCTCTATGTATATTATCATATCATCTGCAAATAGTGATAGTCTGACTTCTTCTTTTCCTATTTGGATTCCTTGTATGTCTTTCTCTTGTCTTACTGCTCTGGCTAGGACTTCCAGTATTATATTGAAAAGCAGTGGTGAGAGTGGACATCCTTGTCTTGTTCCAGATCTTAATGGAATTGTTTTCAGCTTTTCACCATTGAGAATGATACTGGCTGTTGGCTTGTCATAGATGGCCTTTATGATGCTGAGGTATGTTTCTTGTATTGCAAGAATTTCAAGGGCTTTTATCATGAATGGGTGTTGCACTTTGTCGAAAGCTTTCTCAGCATCTATTGATATTATCATATGGTTTTTATATTTCTTTTTGTTGATGTGTTGGATAACGTTGATTGATTTTTGGATGTTAAACCATCCTTGTGACCCTGGAATGAATCCTACTTGGTCGTGGTGAATTATCTTATGTATACATTGTTGGATTCTGATAGCTAAAATTTTGTTGAGGATTTTTGCATCAGTGTTCATTAAGGAGATTGGCCTGTAGTTTTCCTTTTTTGTGTTGTCCTTATTCGGTTTTGGTATTAGTGTAATGTTGGTTTCATAGAACGTGTTTGTATTGTCTCTTCCTTCTCAATTTTTTGGAAGAGTTTGTGAAGGATAGGCACTAATTCATCTCTGAATGTTTGGTAGAATTCATTTGTAAATCCATCAGGTCCTGGGCTTTTGTTTTTGGGGAGGTTTTTGATTACCATTTCAATTTCGCTGCTTGTAATTGGTCTGTTAAGGTGTTCTATTTCTTCTTTATCTAGCTTTGGGTGATTGTAGAGTTGTAGGAATTTGTCCATCTCCTCTAGATTGTTGAACTTGTTTCCATATAACTGTTCATAGTAGTTACTGATTATTCTTTTGATTTCTGCTGTGTCCGTTGTGATTTCTCCTCTTTCATTTATGATCCTGTTTATTTGTGCTTTCTCCCTTTTTTCCTTTGTGAGCTTGGCTAGGGGTTTGTCTATTTTGTTGATTTTTTCGAAGAACCAGCTCTTGGTTTCATTAATCTTTTGGATTGTTTTTTTAGTTTCAATTTCATTTATTTCTGCTTTGGTTTTTATTATTTCTTTTCTTCTACTGGTTTTGTGGTTTTTTTGTTGTTCTTTTTCTAGATCTTTGAGCTTCGAGATTAGGTTGTTTCTTTGTGTTCTTTCTTGTTTCTTGATGTGAGCTTCTATTGCTATATATTTTCCTCTTATTACTGCTTTTGCTGTGTCCCATACATTTAGGATATTGGTGTCCTCCTTGTCATTCAATTCAAAGAATTTTTTAATTTCCTCTTTGATCTCCTCATTAGTCCAGTGGTTTTCCAGTAGTGTAGTTTTTAGTCTCCATGAGGTAGGAAAGTTCCTTGCCTTCTTTTTATGGTTTATTTCTAGCTTGATACCTTCATGGTCAGAAAAGATGGTTGGTATGATTTCAATCTTGGTGTATCTGTAGATGTTTGTCTTGTGCCCCAGTATGTGATCGATCCTGGAGAATGATCCGTGTGCGCTTGAGAAAAACGTGTACTCCATTTTTTTGGGGTTTAGTGTTCTATAGATGTCTGTTAAGCCCAAATGCTCTAGGTTTTTTTTAGAGCTTTAGTTTCTTTACTTATTTTTTGTCTTGTTGATCTATCCATTGTTGATAGTGGTGTGTTGAAGTCTCCCACTACATATGTGTTTTCTCTGATGTCTGTTTTCAGAGAGGACAACAGTTGTCTGATATATTTTGGTGCTCCTTCGTTTGGTGAGTATATGTTAATGAGTGTTATTTCTTCTTGAAGTATTGTCCCCTTGATGATAATGTAGTGACCATTGGGGTCTCTTTTTATTTTTTTGAGTTTGAAATCTGTTTTATCTGATATAAATATAGCTGTTCCTGCTTTCTTTTTTTGGTCCATTTGCTTGTAGGATTGTTTTCCATCCTTTAACTTTGAGTCTATTTTTATGTTTTGTAGCTAAATGTGTTTCCTGGAGACAGCAAAAGGTTGGGTTTTGTTTCTTAATCCAGGCTGCAACTCTGTGTCTTTTTATTGAAGAGTTTAGTCCATTTACATTTAGGGTTAATATTGATATGTTAGCATCTGTATTTGCCATTGTGTATGTCTTTCTTTTGATTTTATTTATTCTTTTAATAACTTTTTTTTTTCTTGCCTTCTTTCATTGTTATTCGTCCCTCTGAGGTTCTGACTTTAGAATTCCTTGTAGTATTTTTTGGAGTGGAGGTTTAGTGGTAATGAAATTCCATAGTTTCTGTTTGTCTGGGAAGGTCCTTATTCTTTCTTCATAGAGGAAGGAGATCTTTGTGGGATAGAGTATTCTTGGTTGACTACTGTTTTCTTGGAGTTTGTTGAATATGTCCCTCCACTCTCTCCTTGTCTGTAGTGTTTCTTCAGAGAAGTCTGATGTCAGCCTGATTGGTTTTCCTTTGAATGTTATCTGTTTCTTCCCTCTTGTCAGCTTCATTATTTTTTCCTTGTCCTGGATTCTTGGGAGCTTCACTATTATGTGTCTTGCTGTATTTTTCCTTTCGTTGTGGAAGTTTGGTGTTCTTCTTGCTTCTTGTATATCAATTTTCAGCTCCTTCTTCACGTTTGGGAAGTTCTCTTCAATTATCTCCTGGAATATTTTCTCTGTTCCTACATCTCTCTCCTCTCCTTCTGATTCCTATAACTCTTATATTTCCTTTCCTCATGGAGTCAGATAATTCCCAAAGCCTTTCTTCATTCTTTTTCCTTCGTACTTTTCTTTCCTTTTCTGTTTTTGTTCTTTTCATTTCTGTGTCTTCAAGAGTACTTATTCGTTCTTCCATTTCATCTATTCTGCTTTCATTGCTTTTCCCAGAGTTCTTTAGTTCCTCCATTAATTCTTTGATCTCCTGCGTTTCTTTCGCTTCCCTCTTTAAGGACTCAATTTCATTCTTCTGAGCATTGTTTTCCCTCTTTAGGGACTCAGTTTCCTTCATGAGTTCTGTCATTTTTTAAATCATGGCAAATTTAAATTCTCTTTCTGGAAGGCTCAGAAGTTCTTCCAAGTTACTGTCGTTGCAATCTGGGTGTTGGTTTTCTTTTTGTGGTATGCTTTTTTCCTGAGGGGTTGTTAGGTTGTGTGTGGTTCTTCTACTCCCTACTGTCTGTTTTCTAATTTGTCGTATGCATTGGGATACTGTGTTGCTGGGACTGGCCGGAATCTTGGGTGAGCTTCTCCGCTCCCCTCTGGCTTCTCCAGGAGCCATCTGTCGGTGTCAAGCAGTCTTTACTGAAGAACGGTCCCTGTTCTAAAATGCCGATGTGGGGACACACTCCCCTGTGTGCTTGGTCTGCTCCGGCGGTGGTTTCCCGTTCCCCCTCTGGGTTTGGACTGCGGGCCAGATGGGTCCTGGCGTGGGCGAGCTTCCCCGCTCACCTCTGGCTCCTGAGGGAGCCTTCTGCAGGCGGCAGTCTTTACTGAAGAAATGTCCCTGTTCTAAAATGGCGATGCGGGATGCATTCCCTGCGCGTCCGGTCTCAGGTACACTCTTCTGTGCGCCCAGTCTTCCCTGGCCGTGGGTGCCTGCTCCCCCTGTGGGCTCAGACTGCTGGTCTGAAGGGGCCTGGGGTGGGCTAACTTCCCAGCTGGCCAGGGCTCCGCCTTCTGCTGGTCAAGTGGTCTTTTCTGAAGAAAGGTGTTAGTGACTTTTTTTCTGGTCGCTAGGTGGCGCCAGAGATCTCTCCTAGAGACCTTGGGGAGCTGTGTTTTTCACCCAGTGTGGCAGGGAACAGAGTGGGAATGGTAAGGAAAACCTCAACGGCTTTGGGGTGCTGTGTCTGCCTTGTGCCCCACCGACGTGTAGGACCCATGCCCCGAATTTCGTGCCCTGGGTCTCAGTTCCAAAGCCCTCAGGTCTAGGACGTGGGCTGTAGCCCAGTTCAGTGGCCGCAGCAATGGCGCCTTTTGCACCCCACTCCCATGTCAGGGTGCCTGGTTTCTGATTACTCAGTGAGGGACTTTCACCTCAGTGAGGGCCCCCGAGCATCTCCCCGCAAGCCTAGTTCTCAGGCCTGGGGACCTGGGCAGCGTGATCCCGATCCGCGTTTGCTTTTCAAGTGTGCCGCTTTTCCGCGCAAGCTTACCGGCCAGCCTGGGCTGTGTGCAGGTCTCCCGGGGTCTCTGCTGTTCTTTAATGGCGCCTGGAGCTCACCGTGCGCGAATCCTGCAGGGTTCTCCACAGCTCCCATTCACGGGGTGTGGTGGCTGAAATAGATCCTTTCCACTCACAGTCCCGCCTGATGCGTAGTTTGTTCTTGTTGGTCGTTTTAGTTTGTTTTTTTCCTCCTTTCTGCGGGTCAGAGAGTGCCAACTCTGTGGGGGAGTGGGGGAGCAGGGTTCTGGGCTTTCCTCCCTTCTAGACCTCTTTTATGGCAACTTTCTTCTTCGGGTAGTTTGCTGGAGTCTTCCGTTTATCTTCTGTGTCCCAGTTCTCACTGGGACCTGCCGCTTTTCCTCCCTATTAACTTTCTTTAATGGGAGATCTTACTCGCAGCATCTCCTCACTGCCATGTTGCTCCGCCTCTCTGCTTTGATTTTTATTATTCCCTTTCTTCTATTGGCTTTAGGGTTTTTTTTTTTTTGTTCTTTTTCTAGCTCTTTGTGTTGTCAGATTAGGTTGTTTCTTTGAGTTCTTTCTTGTTTCTTGATCTGAGCCTGTATTGCTATATATTTTCCTCTTATTACTGCTTTTGCTGCATCCCATACATTCTGGAAAGTGGTGTCCTCCTTGTTGTTCAACTCAAAGTATTTTTTTAATTTCTTCTTTGATCTCCTCATTAGTCCAGTGGTCTACCAGTAGTGTGAATTTCAATCTCCATGATGTGGGAGGGTTCCTTGTTCTCTTATCATGATTTATTTCAATTTGATGCCTTTATGATCAGAGAAGATAGTTGGAATGATTTTGATCTTCATGTATCTGTTGATGTTTGTCTTGTGGCCCAGTATGAGATCGATTCTGGAGAATGATCCATGCACACTTGAGAAAAATGTGTACTTGGATTTTTTTGGGTGCAGTGTCCTATAGATGTCTGTTAAGTCCATGAGTTCTATGTCTTTTTTTAGGGCTGTAGTGTCTGTTTATTTTTTGTCTCATTTATCTGTCCATTGGTGAGAATGGGGTGTTGAAGTCTCCCACTATATATGTGTTTTCTTTAATGTCCGTTTTCAGAGCTGATAATAACTGTCTAATATATTTTGTACTTCTTCATTTGATGAGTATATGTTGATGAATGTTATATCTTCCTGATGTATTGTCCCCTTGATCATAATGTAGCGTCTGTCTATGTCTCTTTTTACCTTTTTTTAATTGGAAGTCTATTTCATCTGTTATAAGTATGGCTATTCCTGCCTTCTTTTTGGGGCCATTTGCTTGTAGGATTGTTTTCCAACCTTTTACTTTCAGTCTGTGTTTATCTTTTGTGGTTATATGTGTTTCCTGGAGCAGCAGAAGGTTGTGTTATTCTGTGTCTTTTTATTGATAAGTTTAATCCATTTACATTTAGAGTTAATATTGATATGCTGGCATATGTATTTGCCATTTTGTTTGTCTTTTTTTGTGATTTTATTCCTCACTTTATTCTCTTCATCTTGATCATTCTTTGGCTATAGGACTTCTTGTAGAATTTTTTGGAGTGGGGGTTTAGTTGTAATGAATTTCTGGAATTTTTGTTTGTCTGAGAAGGTCCATATTTTTTCTTCATAGAGGAAAAAGAGCTTTGCAGGGTAAAGTATTCTTGGTTGGCATTTGCTGTCTTGAAGTTTGTTGAGTATTTTACTCCATTCTTTTCTTGCCTGTAGTGTTTCTTTGAAAAAGTCTGAGATTAACTTGATTGATTTTCCCTTATAAGTTATCTGTTTCTTCCCCCTTGCCAGTTTCAGTATTTTTTCCTTGCCTTGGACTCTTGCAAGCTTTACTATTATGTGTCTTGCTGTAATTTTCTTTTCATTGTGGTAATTGGGGGTTCTTCTCATTTCTTGTATGTCTATATTCGTCTCCTTTTTCATGGTTGGGAAATTTTCTTCAGTTATCTTGTTTAATAATTTCTCAGTTCCTTTGTCTCTCTCCACACCTTCTGGAATGCCTATAACTCTTATATTACCTCTCTTTATGGAGTCTGATAATGTCTAAGGTTATTCTCATTCTTCTTCCTTTGCACTTCTCTCTCTTTTTCTCTTTTGGTTCTTTCTACTTCTGTATCTTCAAGAGTACTAATCCATTCTTCCATTTCCTCAGTCCTGTTTTCAGTGATTTTCCATGAGCTCTTTGTCTCCTCCAGTAATCTTTTAGTCTCCTCCTGTTCTTTTATTGCACTTCTTAAGGTGTCATTTTCATTCTTCAGTTCGTTGATTATTTGTCTCATTTCAATATACTTTTTAATCATGATGATTATTAATTCTCTATGTGACAAGCAGAGAAGTTCTTCCATGTCATTGTTGAGTTCTGGACACTGATTTTATTTTTGTGGTGTGTCCTTCTTCTGTGGGCTTGCTTGGTTATTTGTATTTTTCCTTCTCACTGCTGTTTGCTTTCTAATTTGTTCTACACATTGGGACATTGTGCCACTGGTGTTGGTGGGCATCTCTTTGCATTGCTCCTTCAGGGGTGTCGAAACCAGCACTGGTAGGCCAAAACTCCACCAGGGTGTTTATGCTATGGCTGTGTTACTGGGCACTGTCTCTTACAGTTCCCTCCCTCCATATTTACTCAGCTCCAGCAGGGAATCAGTTAGTTGGTGATTTTGCTCTGGTCACTAGGTGGTGTCAGAGATCTTTCCTAGTATCCTTCCAGAGCTGTGCTTTTCCCTGTGGGTCTCTGGGGAACTGAGTGGGGGTAGCATGGAATGGCTCAAGGGCTTGAGGGGGCTGTGTCTGCCCTGTGCTGCGTGTCGTGGGGATCTCATGCCCCGAATTTAGAGCCCTCTGTCCCAGTTCTGAAGCCCTCAGATCCTGGACACGGGCAGTAGCCAGTTCAGTGTCCGTAGAAATGGCGCCTTTTGCACCCCACTCCTGATCCCGGGCACCTGGCTTTTGATTACTCAGGGTCATTCACCTCAGTGACAGTTCCCATGAGTCTCCCCATGAATCTAGCCTCGGGTGCGCGGGGGGGGGGGGGGGGGGGGGGGGGTGGGGGTGGGGGGGTGGGGGGAGGGGGGCCTGGGCAGCCACAATCTGCATATGCTTTTCCAGAGAGGGCGCCCTTTTCTGCACAAGCTGACCATCTGGCCTTGGCCTATTTGCAGGTCTCTCCGGGGAGTCCTCATCTTCCTCCAATGGTTCCCAGAGCTGGTTGCTCTCCTCCATGGCAATTCCTGCACCATTTGCCACAGTTCCCGGTTACAGGGTGTGGTGCCTGCAATACTTCCTTTCCACTCACTGTCCTGCTTGATCTCTAGCTTGCTGTTTTTTTTGTTTTTGTTTGGATTTATTTTTTCTTTTTCCTTTCTGTTGGTCAGACAGTGCTGGCTTTGTGGTTTGGGGAGGGTAGCAGGGTTCCGAGCTTTCCTCTCCTCATCCTCTTTTATGGCAACTTTTCTCTTTGGGCATTTTGCCAGAGTCACCCATTTATCTTCCGTGTCCTGGTTCTTCTCCTGGACTTGCTGCTTTTCCTCCCTATTTATTGTTTTCATGGGACAATTTACTCGTAGCATTTCTCCACCGCTATGTTGATTAGGAAGTTGGTTGATTATTTTGATTAGTTTTTCTGTGGCGTTTTTAGGGTTCTCTATGTATATTATCATATCATCTGTGAATAGTGATAATATTACTTCTTTTTTACCCCTATTTGGATTCTTTGTATGTCTTTCTCTTGTGTTATTGCTCTGGCTAGGATTCCAGTATTATATTGAAAAGCAGTGGTGAGAGTGGACATCCTTGTCTTGCTCCTGTTCTTAAGGGAAAGGCTTTCAGCTTTTCACCATTGAGAATGATATTGTCTATGGGCTTGTCATATATGACTTTTATTATGTTAAGGTATGTTCCTTCTATCCTGAGAATTTTGAGGGCCGTTATCATAAATGGATGTTGAACTTTGTCGGATGCTTTGTCAGAATCAATTGATATGATCATATGGTTTTAATTTTCCTTTTTGTTAATGTGTTGGATTATATTAATTGATTACTGGATATTGAACTATCCTGGGATAAATCCTACTTGGTCATGAATTATCTTATTGATGCATTTTTGGATTCTGTACAAGAACAGACACACAGACCAATGGAATCAAATAGAAAACCCAGAAATAAACCCACAAATTTATGGAAATTTCTGACAAAGGAGCAAAGAATATGCAATGGAACAAAGAAAGTTTGTTCAATAAATGGTGCTGGGAAAACTGGTCTGCTACATGCAAAAAAAATGAAGCTTGACTACTACTTCACACCATGCACAGAAACCAACTCAAAATGGATTAAAGAACTAGATATAAAACCTGAAAACATAAAATATATAAATGAAAAAAATAGGTGAAACACTACATGACATATACTTCAATAACATCTTTAAAGACATATCACCCAAAGCAAAGATAGTGAAGGAAAGGATAAATATCAAACTAAAGACCTTCTATACAGCAAAAGAGACAATAACCAAAACAAAGAGACACCCTACTTACTGGGAGAAAATTTTTGCACACAATACTAATAATAAGGCGTTGATTACAAAGATCTACAAAGAGCTGACAAAACTCAACAAGAACAAAGTAAACAACCTCAAAAATGGGCAGTAGAACTAAAAAGAAACTTCTCCAAAGATGATATGCAAATGGCAAACAGGCATATGAAAAAATGTTCAATGTTCCTTATAATCAGGGAAATACAAATCAAAACCACACTGAGATACCACCTTATACCAGTAAGAATGGCACATATCAAAAAAACTAGCAACAATAATTGTTGGAGAGGCTGTTGAGAAAAAGGAACACTCCTACACTGTTTGTGGGAATGTAAATTGGTCCAACCACTATGGAAAGCTATCTGGAGGCTCCTCAGTCTACTAAAAATGGAGCTTCCATATGACCCAGCAATTCCACTTCTAAGGATCTACCCAAAGGACACAAAAACATTAATTCAAAAAAGACACCTGCACCCCTATGTTTATTGCAGCACTATTTATAATAGCTAAGGTATGGAAACAACCCACATGCCCCAAAATGGATGACTGGATCAAGATGTGGTATATATACACAATGGAATATTACTCAGCAATCAAAAGAGATAAACTCATGCCATTCACAGCAAAATGGATGGAGCGAGAAGGGATTATGTTCAATGAAATAAGCCAGAAAGAACAAGAAAAATACTGCATGTTTTCACTTAGAGGAGGAATGCAGAGGACTAGAATAAAGTATCAAAGGAAAAAAGTAATTATAATAAAGTAAAAATCAAAATCAACAAGCAACTATAAAATAGAGATACTCTGCAGAGAGAGAGAGCAGGTGTTAGGATCAAAGCAGGGGTGCGAAGAGCACAAGGGTCTAAGGTGATGATACATAGGTTAATTGGTGGTGGAAATCTGATGGGGACTTAACCAAGATGAGAAAGCATACATTGTACGAAAATGAAGAATGATGTAAAAAAAAATATAAAATAAAAAAAAATACCGTGATTTCTGCAGGCATTTATTGGCGACACAAAAAATTACATGCCAAAATACAGGAAGGACAAGACCAACCTTTTTTAGCATATCACATTTTATAAGCACATGTAGTATTTAGAGAGCTAACTCAAATCAAAGCACTACATGCTATTTTAGTCTCACATATATGGTTAAATAACCTTGAAGTGGTTAAATAACCAACTTAAGTCAAGGATGTTGGAAACGTGTATAACATAAGGCAAACCAAATGAATTATTTGCTTTCTTCTGCCTCCAGGAGTACCCTATGAATAGCTGCATGGCACCGGGTAAAAACAGAACAAAAGGAGAAGAGAAGCAAGAAGCACTCAGGCATTTAGCAGAGGCATGCTGGGGCAAGGGAACTTCATTCTGTTCACACAGGAACTCCTGACTCTACAGGGAAGAGGGATGCAGAGTGGAATGTGTGTATGTACCGGGCAAGCAAATGTCCAGAATCACTTTTTTTTGTAAGACTGTGCTTGTGCGTGTATGTATTATCACACTGCAATATTACCTACCTTCAACTTTAAATTCCTGATTCTTAACTAGCTTGAGGGAATTTTCCACTTAGGAATATGTTTTAATCACTTTGCAAAGGTTTTTAAAAAAGCACAAAAGATTTAACCAAGTGTGATGTCAATAAGTAACCAATAAATCTCAACCAGGCCATCATCTTAAAGTGTTAAACTCAACTTTCAAATCTCCTCCATAAATGTTTACATATCTGCTCAGATTGCATCCCCTCTTGTATGATTTTGGAGGGATGCTTTGGCAACACTGAACAGCAATACTAGCTGTTATTGATGACTGTATGTCCTTCATAATCGCTTCTCTCACTCTTCGCCATAGTAAAATTTCTGTTTGAAGATGAAGATTTATGAAATTGAAGTAATGTTATATATCTATCATCATCCTCTCTCTCTCTCATCTATCTATCTATATTAAGTCAGTGTTTGGAGTCATGCAGATCTTGTTCAAGTTCAGCCATCTTTCTGTGCCTTTGTTTCTTCTGTAAAATGGGAATTATAGTACTTACTTAAGGAGGTTGTTGTAAAGATTCAAAGAGATGGTATTTGTAAGAGGCTTGGCAGGTAATACAGATTAGGAATATGTAGGTGGAAGCAAGCAAGGCCTTGCAAGCATTCCTGGTGTAGTTTATTTGCTGCCTTTCCAAAGAGATACTACATGTTGGAACAGAGCCAGTCTTTGGGTTTGAGCACAGAACACAATTGTCTTTTTGATCATACCCCTGCTGGGGTGATTGCTTTCAATCAGACAGGAAAGAGCTTTCCTTATTTATCCTTTTGCACCTGGATGAGCTGATCTGCCAGGTACCTGCAGTTTGGGGATTTTCCCCTTTTCTAGCCAATTACTCCACTAATTTCTTACTTTTCCATTACTGTAGGGTGGGAATTTGTGGTTATGAAGTCTCTTTCTATTTGGTCACCTAAGGAAATATTTCTGTTTTCTGTTTGGAGGTTCTTAATACTGGCTACTTATCAGAATCAATGGAAAAATGAGTGATTAATACATGTCAATGTTTGACAGCTCCTACCTGAAAAACTTTTTCTCATTGAGTTGGATGCATAAACTGATTGAAAAACAGTGGCAGAGAAATCTGGTCAAAGCATAATAGAGTGTGTCTATCAGATGTCCCCTTTAATGAAACTCTTAGGTGACCTTTTCAGTCCCACATATTATGGCTATAAAGAGTGATCTGCATCTATGCCTGTCATGAGGTGATTAACTTTCATACACGTTATGCCTTCAAATACTTTCTACTACTTGTAAAATTGATTCTGTTTTACAGGTGTGAAAGCTAAGGCTCAGAGAGCTATGCAATTTGCATAACTCTTCAGTAATCCTAGGGTTCTTATATTGGTTTCTCTAACTTCAAGTTCAAGGCTCTTTTTCTTATAGTTCAGGTAAGTGAATCACCAGAGTTGATTTATTTCAGTGATGTCATGAGCTGGGTTAAATTATCCTAAAGTCATGCATTAAAGTACCATGCTGAAGATGTTTTGATAGGACCATACTAAAGCCAGGTAAGTATGGGCAGGTTTTATGGAAGAGATGATATCTGGAGTAAGTTTTGAAAATTGAGCACCATTTCAATTGGTGCAGAGGAGTGGGTATATGTTGCATGGGATGTGAAAAAAACAACATGAAAAAATGCCTTAGATCTCATGACTACTGCTTGTGAAAGGAGGAATAAAAGAATGCAACAAACTCTTCAAAAGGTATCAGGGAACTAACTTGTCTTTGCAGGGCTTTTTTTCTTTAAGTCCTCTTGAAATAGGAAGAACTTAAAAGGTATTCATGCTTAGCATTTCCAAATGTTAAGTTTATGGAAATGACATTTCCTTTAGCAATTTGACTACTGAGTATAAAAATGCTTAATTACATAAAATCATTGAATTAAATTAACCTCTGTTGATATGCAGAGGATTACCTTTTATTTATTAAAGTACTAGTTGCATCACAGGATATAATTAAAAGCTAATCTAAACTATTTAAGATAATCAACTTAATCACAAGAAAATCTAACCTGTGAGTTGGATATGCATGCACTACAGTCATCAATGAAAAGGAGGACATTCCTACCTTCACAAGTTAGGGAATTTTCAAAAGCAAGGTGTTACAAATAATTTCTCAGATGACAAAAATGAAGTACCTCAGACTATTCATTCATTTTAATCATTCAGTAAATATTTTTCACTACTTGATCTGTTCCAGGTGATATGTGTTGGAGGAGATCATCAAGAGGACATGATTCTTTATTGATCCTCACACTGTTCTTGGGCATTGACAGTATCCTTTCCACCATCTCCATCCCCACTACTGGAATGTATGCTTTGTCCACCTTTCCCCACACTAGAACCTCTTTAGGATGTAGCCTTGAGATGTATTGTGTTGCTGTAGCCATCTGGATTGTCTATGTGACTGAACCCATTAAAAACTCTATATAAACTCTTAAGATTCTGGGATGTGTGTGTGAGTGTGTACTCATCTTGATATCTCCCAAGACACTCCTTCTAGGCAAGTTCACTTGCTTATTAAAATTGAGACCTATCAGGACCTCCCCTGGTGGCACAGTGGTTGAGTGCTGGACTGCGAAGCTGCCTGCAGCCTCTGCAGTGCTGGTTCTATCCCCGCCACCGGCGAGGGTCCCACATGGTGCGCAGACCTCTCCTGCTGCGCCCACTGCTCCCCCCAGCAGTATATTTCTTCGTCAGTCTGCCTGTTCTGTTCCCTGCTCTGGCCCTGGTGAATTCTCTCACCCTCCCATGCTTCTGACTATACCCAGTGCTTGTAGAAATAAATAAATAAATCTTAAAAAAAAATTGAGACCCATCAATCTGGAGTGTCTGGAGTGACTGCCTCTTTGTTTGCTCTCCACTTGACCTTGTATATGAGAGTCAGTTTACAAGTCAACAACATTTTAGCTACAAAGAATAAAGAAACAGTCTTTCTGTGCTTTACTTGAAAAGAGGAAAGGATAAAAGTAAACAGAGATTTAAAATATAGAGCATTTCATGAAAAAATGTTCAACATCACTTATAATCAGGAATTTACAAATCAGTATTTATAATACTTTTACTGATTATTTATAATCAGTATTTACAAATCAAAACCACAATGAGATATCACCTCATAACCGTAAGAATGACCCAGATTAAAAAAAAAAATGTATCTACAGCAAATGATGGTGAAGATGTGGAAAAAGAGGAATTCTTTCATACTGATGGTGGGAATGCAAACTGGTTCAATCACTATGGAAAGTTGTGTGGAGGACCATCAAATTACTAAAAATGGTTCTACCATATGACCCAGCAATTCCACTCCTAGGAATCTACCCAAATTATACAGAAACATTAACTCAAAAGTTTACCTGCATATCTAAATTTATTGCAGCATTATTTATAATATCTAAAATATGGAAACATCCAAAATGTCCAACAAAAAAATGACTGGATTAAGAAGATGTGGTATATATACACACTGGAATACTACTCAGCAATCAAAAAAAAAAAAACTCATGCCATTCACAGCAACATGGATGGAGCTGGAAGGGATTATGTTTAGTGAAATAAGTAAGAAAGAACAAGAAAAATATTGGATGATTTCCATTATAGGAAGAATATAGATTACACCATACAAGGGATCAGAAAAAAATTTGAAAAAAGGTAAAACTAACAAGCAAACTATTAATTGGAGACATTCTACAGGGGAGGGGGTAGGAGAGGGATCAAAATGGGAAGGAAGAGACCAAGAGTGTATGGTGATGGTTCATGGGTGTCTTGGTGGTAGTTAATTTATGGGAACAACACCAGAGAAGAGAAATCAAACACTGTAAAAAAATGAAAAACATCAGGAAGAAATAACACTCATCAACATATACTCACCAAATGAAGGAACACCAAAATACATATTACAATTATTATCATCTCTGAAAACAGATATTAGAGAAAATACATACATAGTAGGAGACTTCAACATACCACTCTCAACAATGGACAGATCAATGAGACAAAAATGAAAAACAAGGACACTAGAGCTCTAAATAAGGACTTAGCTCTCATGGGCTTAACAGACATCTATAGGACACTACACTCAAAAGAATCCAAGTACATGTTTTTCTCAAGTGCACATAAATCATTTTCCAGGATCAACCAAAAATTGGGACACAAAACAAACATCAGCAGATGCATTGAAATCAAAATCATATCAAAGATCTTGTCTCACCATAAAGGCATCAAACTAGAAATAAACCATGAAAAGAAAACAAAGAACCCTCCTACCTTGTGGATATTGAAACCCACACTATTGGATGACCACTGGATTAATGAGGAGATCAAAGAAGAAATAAAAAAAAATATGTTGAGAAGAATGACAATGAAGAGACAACTCTCCAGAATGTATGACACAAAACAAAAGCAGTAATAAGAGGAAAATCAATAGCAATACAAGCTCACATCAAGAAACAAGAAAGAACTCAAAGAAACAACCTAATCTCCCACCTCAAATAACTAAAAAAAACAACAACAACAACAAAACAAACAAAAACCAGTAAGATTTGCATTTGCATTTCAAAACTACTATGAGATACCATCTTACACCAGTGAGAATGGCACATATTAAAAAAACTAGCAACAACAAATGTTGGCGAGGGTGTGGAGAAAAAGGAACTCTTCTGCACTGTTGGTGGGAGTGCAAACTGGTCCAACCACTGTGGAAAGCTGTATGGAGATTTCTGGACCTACTAAACATAGAGCTTCCATATGATCCAGCAATTCCACTCCTAGGTATTTACCCAAAGGACACAGAAACATCAATTCCAAAGAACACCTGCACCCCTATGTTTATAGCAGCACTATTTACAATAGCTAAGCTTTGGAAACAACCCAAATGCCCAAAAATAGATGACTGGATCAAGAAGATGTGGTACATATATACCATGGAATATTACTCAGCATTCAAAAAAGATAAACACATGCAATTTGCAGCAACATGGATGGCGCTGGAAGGGATCATGCTCAGCGAAATAAGCCAAAAAGAAAAAGAAAAATACCGGATGGTCTCACTCATAGCAGGAATCTAGAAAACTTAAATAAGGGACCAGGAAAACGAATAACTACAAGAAAGTGAAAATCAAAATCAACAAAAAACTATGAACCAGAGACACTTTTAGGGGGGCGGGGGTGGGAGGGGAGGGATTGGGGTCAGAATGGGGGGGCTGCAATTGTATGGGGAATATAACAATAAAATTTATTAAAAAAAAAAAAAAAAAGAAAAAATGAAATATAAAAAAAAAAAAAAACCAGTAAGAGAAAGGAAATAATAAAAATCAAAGCAGAAATGAATGAAATAGAAATTAAAAAAAAATTCCAAAGACCAACAAAACCAAAAGTTGTTTCTTCAAAAAATAAATAGAAAAAGCTTTAGCCAGGCTCAAAAAGGAAAAAATGGTAGAAAACGCAAATGTACAGCCTCATAAACTAAAGAGGAGAAATTACAACAGACATAGCAGAAATCAAAAGAATAATTAGAAATTACTATGAATACTTATGTGAAAAAAGTTCAACAATCTAGGGGCCTCCCTGGTGGCTCAGGGGGTTAAGTTGCAGCACTATGAAGCTATATGCAGCCACTGCAGCACAAGTTTGATTCCAGCCAAGGAGGTGACCCACACGACAAAGCAGACCTCCCCTGTCTTGCTTGTTGCTCCCCTCAGCAGTGTATTTCAGTATATCTGGCTCTTCTGCTCCCCACTCTGTCTCTGGTGGATTCTCTCACCCTCTGCACCTCTGGCCTGCACCCTGGCTCTTGTGCATAAATAAATCAATCTTAAAAAAAAAAGTTCAACAATCTAGAAGACAGGGACAAATTCCTAGACCATACAATTATCCAAAGCTAGATAAAGAGGAAACAGAACACTTAAACAGACAAACTACAAGCAGTGAAACTGAAACAGTAAGCAAAACCCTCCCCCCAAACAAGAGCACAGAACCAGACGGCTTCACAAATGAATTCTACCCACTGTTCAGAAACAAACTAGTGCCTGGCCTATACAAACATTTTTAAAAAATTTGAGAAGGAAGGAATACTACAAATACATTTTATGAAGCCAACATTTCACTTATAAAACTGAACAAGGAAAACACAGAAAAAGAAAACTAAAGGCCAATCTTTCTAATGAATACTGATGGAAAATTCCTCAATAAAATCCTAGCTAACAGAATCCAACAATGCATCAAAAAGATAATTCACCATGACCAAGTGGGATTTATTCCAGGAGCACAAGGATGGTTCAACGTATGAAAATCAATTAATGCAATTCAACACATCAACAAAAAGAAAAATAAAAACCATATGATTATATCAATTGATGCTGAGAAAACATTTGATGAAGTTCAACATATGTTTATGATGAAGGCCCTCAAAATTCTCAGAATAGAAGGAACATACCTTAACATAATAAAAGCCATATATGACAAACCGATAGCCAAAACATTCTCAATGGTGAAAAACTGAAAGCTTTTCCCTTAACAGGAGCAGGACAAGGATGTCCACTCTTACCACTGCTTTTCAATATAATACTGGAATCCTAGCCAGAGCAATAACACAAGAGAAAGACATACAAGGAATACAAATGGGAAAGAAGTAAAACTATTGCTTTTTGCAGATGATATGATAATACACATGGAAAATGCTAAAAATGCCACAGAAAAACTAATCAAAATAATCACCCAGTTTAGTAAAGTACAGGTTACAAAATAAACACACTAAAATCAGTAGTCTTCCTATATGCAAACAATCAATCTGAAGAAGAAATCAAGAAAACCATCACTTTTATAATTGAAACAAAAAAATCACATAGAATAAATCAAACAAAAGAGGTGAAGGACCTATACAAAGAAAATTATAATACATTGTTAAACAAAATAGAAGAAGACACAAAGAAATGGAAAGGCATCCCATTTAATGGATTGGAAGAATTAAAATTACCAAAATGGCCATCCTAGGAAAAGTAATTTATAGATTCAACACTAACCAATAAAAATTTCAATAAAATAGAAATAGAACACATATTCAAAGAAATAGAACACATACTATGAAATTCATATGGAACTACAAAAAATCTTGAATAGCCAAAGGTCTTCTGACTAAAACAAATGGGAATAGAGGTATCACACTACCAAACTTCAAACTATACTAGAAAGCCATAATAATTAAAACTGTATGGTAGTGGAACAAAAACAAAAACAGACACACAGATTAATGGAATTGAATAGAAATCACAGTAATAATCCACATATTTATGGGTAACTAATCTTTGACAAAGGAGCAAAAAATATGCAATAGAACAAAGAAAGTTTGTTCAACAAATGGTGCTGGGAAAACTGGACTGCTACATGCAAAAAATGAAACTAGACTACTACCTCAAACACACAAAAAACAACTCAAAATGGATAAAACAATTGAACATAAAATCTGAAACCAAAAAAATATAGAGAAGAAAATACAGCAAAATACTACATGACCTACATCTCAGTAATGTCTTTAAAGATATATCCTTCAAAGCAAAGAAAGTGAAGGAAAAGTGGAACAGCTGGGATTACATCCACCTGAAAAGTTTCTGTACAGTAAAAGAAACATTAACTAAAACAAGGAGACACACTACTCGTTGGGAGAAAAAAATTTGTACACAATACTAATGATAAAGGACTGATCACAAAGGTCTACAAAGAGCTGACAAAAATCAACAAAAACAAAGTAAACAATCCAGTCAAAAAAATGGGTAGAAGAGTTAAAAAGACACTTCTCCAAAGCGGAAATGCAAATAGACAACAGGTATATGATAAATGGTTCAGCATCACTTATAGTTGGGGAAATGCAAATCAAAACCATAATGAGATGCCACCTTACAACAGTGAGAATGGCACATGTTAAAAAAAACAACTAGCAACAATAAATGTTGGCGAGGAGGTGGAGAAAAAATAACTCTCCTGCACAGCTGGTAGGTGTAAACTGGTCCAACCACTATGGAAAACTGTGAAGGTTGCTCAGACTGCTAAAAATGGAGCTTCCATATGATTCAGCAATTCCACTTCTAGGGATCTACCCAAAGGACACAAAAACATTAATTCAAAAGGACACCTGCACCCCTATGTTTATTGCTACATTATTTACAATATGTAATATATGGAAACAACCCAAATGCCCCAAAATAGATAATTGGATCAAGATTCAGCAATCAAAAAAGATAAACTCATGCCATTCAGAGCAACATGGTTGAAGCTGGAAGGGATTGTGCTCAGTGAAATAAGTCAGAAAGAAAGGAAAAATACCGGATGGTTTCCCTTACAGGAGGAACATAGGGAAACCAAGTAAGGGATGAGGAAAAAAATATATAATAAATAAAAAAACCTGAAATTAACAGGCAACTATTAATTGGAGACATTCTGCAGGGGAGAGGTAGAAGAGAAATCAAAACAGGGGAGGGAAAACACAAGGGTCTATAGTGATGGTGCACAGTTGAATTGGTGGTGGGAATTTTACAGGAACTACATTTGGGAGGATAAAGCATACATTCTAGAAAAAATGAAGAATGATGTGAAATACATATAATTAAAAAAGAACAGTGATGTAAAATACATAAATAAAAATAAAAAATATATAGTGTATTTATATTTTGATAGATGGATTGTGTTTAGGGGTAAAGGGTGGATAGAGAAGGGCTGATGTAATTTAGCCAAATGGGACAAAGAATGGTTATGTGAAGTACAGAGATAGAACACTAAAAATATAGTGAAGTTGGTGTATCAAGAACATTGATAATAATTGCAGCAGTAATAACTCCCCTCAGCAAAACACAGTTCAATATTGAATGCAGCTTTGAACTTTCCGTGTGTTAAGGGAGCAGTGAGATAAAAGTGGATTCAAAAAGTGTTCTGTAAGGTTTACTTTCACAGTCATCATTATCTTTGTTTGTTTGATTTTTTTTAAACCAAAAACTAATTTATTAGCTTCATTAGTTGATAAAGAAACATGGGTAACTAATGAATCATATCAAAGATGCTAATTAAAGATTTGATATTTCTAGGACTTTTCATTGTTTATCTCTGCTTATCACTCAATTTTTCCCTGAATGTTAACCTTCTTTTCACTCGTTGCATGTAGACTTGCTCATATGACATTGATTGAACACATGAGAAGTTTCCATTTTCAGCTTCTTTGTTACAGTTCTAAGAAAGGAATCTGGTGAGCCTTGTTTGGATTGATCGCTCTTACTGGTGAGGTGAGACAGCTTTGGGTATTTAAATGCTCACTCCAGAGGGTGGATAGGAGAGCAACAAAGTCAGAGAGGAGGAGAACGACTATGAATTCTGATTTGATTCAGTGACAGAGGGAAAGAGAGGAGGAAAGTGTCAAAGATATGAAAGATGCATAAATCACATAGTGTAGGGACAGTAACAAGGGGTAGAGAGAAGGAAGGAGGGATGAGGAGCATATGGTGGTGCTATTACTGAGGTTTGAGGAAGAAGGACTTCAGCACAGGAAAGAGGAAATTCAGTATTGCTTTCCATTTTACTTTCCATCAGCATTTAAGTATTTTCTCTGTTTTTTTTTTCAAAGGCAATGATTGTCACTGGGCCTCCCTGGTGGCACAAGGAGTTAAGTCTCAGCACTATGAAGCTATAGCAACCACTGCAGCATGAGTTAGATCCCTGGCCAGGGAGCTACCCATGTGGCATAGCAGACCTCTCCTGTCTCACCCGCTGCTCCCCTCAGCAGTGTATTTCCATTGATATTCCTGTTCTGTTCCCCACTCTGTCTCTGGTGAATCCTCTCACCCCCTGTACCTCTGGCCTGCCCCAGCTCTTGTCTGCATGACTAAAGAAAATAAATCTTTAATACCGCCCCCCCCGAAAAAAACCCCACAGACACTGAAAATAAAATTTCACTTATATCTGAAATGGGGGGCACCTTACTTATTAGCAGATTAACAGATAAAGTAGCCTTCTAATAATTAGGTTGGACACAGTGGTTGTGAGAATTCAAAGAGAGAGAGTATGTAATGCTTAATAAGATGGTTCTGGAAAAGCTGAGATTTACCTATTGATGTCAGTGGGATAAAAGATACTCTGTATTAAAACTAGGGGGTATTTTAGTAATGCTAAATTTAATAAAAATGTATTCTTTTTTAATAGATACTCATAGCTCAATTTTCTCACTAATCTCAACCAACTCCAGTAATTTGAATTAGTAGGATACATTGGACTTTGACTTGTAAAACAAAAAAAGGCATTTGCTTGCACACAATGTGTCTTTGAATTCCATCTTTCCTCTGTCTCTTTTTACCATATGGAAAGCATATTTTTAATTTGTACTGCTTTTCTTTAAGGTCCACTATTTCTAACTTTAATGTATTTCCAGCACTTAGGGAGACTCAAATGAAAGTAACTTTTCTGTTCAAATAAATAAAGCAGTCTACTTAGATGTGGGAAAAAAATAACAACAAAAAACACCAGCAGGAAAAGTAAAATAGTTAATCTCTCCAAGTTACTGCTACAAATATTTGCAAAATAAATAAGGGAAATTAAAAAAAAAGTAAAATGGGCAGACAAAAATATATCACATGGAAACTCAAGATCTCAAGAGAAAATGCCATCACAGGTACAATAATGCTCCAGAATTCAACCACAAATACATGGAAGGTTATGCGTCCCTACTAGATATGTAGTTCAAAATTTTGATAGTAAAGAAAAGCAAAAAGATACAAGAAAGCATATAAAGGCATGCCAAAGTAATGCAGGGGACTCAGAAAAGTTAACAAAAGAGAGAAAATAAAATTCAGAAAAAGAAATGAATGAGCTCAGAAATAAAATTAGTGAATAGAAGGTAAAAATTGATGCTTTAAACAAGAAAAGAGCATAAATTCAGCAGATAACAAGTTCATTGAACAATATCAAGAAATTTAGAGAAAACTAAGGAAGCAGAATAGAGTATTGAATCAGTGATCTTGAAGACAGTGATGTACAAAGGACACAGGTGGAAGAAGAGAGAGAGTTAAGTTGTAGAAAACATAAAGCAGCACCTCAAGAACTATCTGATTCCATTAGGAAGGCAACATAAGGACTGAAACCATGCAAAAGTTTGGGGACACAAAATGTCACATTTGGTGGCTATTCACCTGTGTTCTTACAACTGCACATGCAGGATATAACTCAGGCCAGAGTTCAACAACAACAGGGTTTATTTATAAAGGGGAGAGAGTGAGAGAGAAGTTGGGAAAAAGGAATGAGTTACTCGCAGGGCCAGAGGCAGTAGCAATGTTCGGGTGGCAGGTTGAAGCAGAGATGAGATGTGAAGATATCTAAGGTCAAAGTTCTTTAAGATTGAAGTTCTCAAAGATCTCTTTGAAGGTCTTTCTGCTGATAGCAGTCAGCAGCAGCAATCCAAAGTCTAGGCCAAACAGCACTGGACACTGGACTGGTTAGTGCCAAAGGCAAGAGCACAAAGAATTGGTACTAGATGGGTGTGTCAGAGGCAGGGACCAGGGTTATAACTCTCAAGATGCTGGGCATAAAGCCAACAGCAAACAACTCTTTTAGGGACACCTACCAGAGGGTGAATGGTGTCATTCAGTAGGTGATACTGGAGGCAATTATTGGAAATCAGGTCTGCAAAGGAATGGTGCCAGAGAACAGGGTTATAGAACAGTGTTATAGACCTGTGAGGTTCTTGCCAGAAGAAAGTCTAGACAAATATGACTGACTTCCCTAAAGATGGATGGGGTCTGGCTTATATACTTTTAGGGTGTCCACCTTTCAAACTTGATTGGTCCTTTTTAGTTGATTGGCACCCATGGGAGCTCCAATCAGATTGACCTGCTTACAATCCCAGATATTTGATTGTCACACCTGTATGCCCAGCCCGACCTATGTTTCTATGTTGAGGTTGGGCTTCAAAACTGAACATCAGATGCAGTGGAGCTGGTGATGGTGGTGGGGCAACAGTCCCAGCTGTTTGGTTGCTGCTGGCCAAACTCCAATCAAATTGATCCATTTCCATAGATCTACCATATGACTAAGCAATTCTACTCCTAGGTATTTACCTAAAGGACACAGAATCATCAATTCCAAAGGACACCTGCACCCCTATGTTTATTGCAGCACTATATACAATAGGTAAGCTATGGAAACAACCCAAATGCCCAAAAATGATGACTAGATCAAGAGGATGTGGTACATATACACAATGGAATATTACTCAGCGATCAAAAAAGATAAACTCATGCCATTTGCAACAACATGGATGGAGCGGGAAGGGATTATCCAAAGTGAAATAAGTCAGAAGGAACAAGAAAAAATATCAGATGATTTCACTTATAGGAGGTATATAGGGATACCAAAAAAGGGGTAGGGAAATAAAAAGACAAAACTCACAGGCAAACTGTAATTGGAGACATACTGCAAGGGAGGGGGAGGGAGAAGTTTCAAAACAGGGAAGGGAAGAGCACAAGAGACCATAGTGATGGTTCACAGGTGACTGGGTGGTGGGAAATTTATGAAAATTACCCCTGAGAGGAGAAATCAAACAAAAATTAATAACAATGTTATATATATATAATTGATATCTTTCCTCTCAAAAAAAAAAAAAAAACCAAGTTGGTCCCTTTTCAAATTGGTCCATGCTAGTCCATTTTCAATCTCACACTGTTTCAAAATTGAAACTGCACCAGTTATCCAATCTGAGGGGTTGGACTTCAAATCTGAACACCAGGAGACCCTTTGGCATGGGTGCAATCTCAGACCTGATGAAGAAAAATTAGGAGTTTTGCCAACACTTGATATGCCCTGCAAGAAATGTTGCCAAGGGCCTCCCCTGATGGCGCAGGCGGTTGAACACAGTGCTGTGAAACTATCCAAAGCCTCTACAGTGCCTATTCATCCCTACTGGGTAACGAGGGTCCCACCTGGCGACGAAGACCTCTCCTGTCTTGCCCACTGCTCCCCTCACCAGTGTATTTCAGTATATCTGCCTGTTATGCCCCCTGTACTGTCTCTGGTGAATCCTCTCACCCTCCTGTGGATCTCGCTGTACCCCAGTTCTTGTATGCATGAATAAATAAATCTTTAAAAAAAAAAAAAGAAATGTTGCCAAGGAGTTAAATTTAAGCGGAAGAGAAGAAAGTCCATAATAAACATATGGATTAAAGAATGTCCCAAGATCAAAGCACCTAACTTTTGGTCTGTTGGGTTACTGGTGATTATTTACTGTAATTTGTGACAGTCAGACTAAAGTCTCCACATTTATCAAGCAGTTTGAGTCATCAAGGGTGAAATTGCTAATCAGTATTGTGTTTCTTTTCTTAGCATGATGATAGTTCTGCTTTTTAAATCAGGAAAGATCAAGAAATTAATTTTGTGGATCATGCTAATCCAGAAATCCCATCCTGTGCCTTAAAGATAGGCTGGAGACTTGGTTTAACTCATTCTAGTACCACAGTCAAAGTGACTATTTCAGGGATGAGCTTAGGACTCAAGCAGGACCAACCCAAGTCCTGTTCTGGAATCATGTGCAGAGGCTAGGCAAGAGAGGATTCATTGGTGTGCTGGAAGGTTATCATCCCTTGGCAATTTCTCCTCTTTTTCTCACTACTATATAGAAGAAAACCAAGTGCCTAGGCCATAATGGGATCAACACACAGGGGAATTAGGGTCTTGGCAATGTTGTTTGAGTCCTTGCAGTCCCCGAGGCCTGTTCTTCCTTTGGCTTTCCTAGTTAGATAATGCATACATCCTTTTTTTTTTAAGCTTAAAATCATTTCAGTTGTGTATTTTGATTCAAGATTCATTGATATGAATAGATCCTTAATAATCTTCACTACTACCTTATGAGTTAGGTATTGTTCCTCTATTTTTAAGGTGTGAAACCCAGACTCAGAGAGGTTAACTGTAGAGGATATAAAACTGCCAAGTGGCAAAGCTTGGTTTTCAATTCAGATCTGATTCTAAAACTCTTACTGCTTTGATGGTTTCCATTGACATGTGACCCTGATAACTGCTCCTGGCCTTGATTTTCCTAAATGCCAGTCTATGCTCATCAGGAGGCACTGTTGCTTTCCTGGCACCTTGCCACCAGTTCTCATAGTATTCAGTTCCCATTTTTGTCTAACCAAATTTATTTGTAGGCTTGTCTGTTTAAGTTTGTCTTCACTCCTTTTCTGAGTAACTCAGGAGCTGTGAAGATCCTCCTTTCCAGGTTGCCTCTGACCCTAGTGGTGACAGGTCTATCAGTCTCCCAGACTCTGAGGGGGAATGTGAATTCTGCAGACGGCATTTCTTAGGAGACAGTAAAGACAGTCAGAGGACATGACCAGAATCTAAATGGCAGGGACCTGGTCTAGGAGGAAGGGCAAAGACGCAGCTTCATTTAATTGCTTTATTGGTTCCTTGTATCAATAGTGAATATGACATTGATTTGATAATTAATAAGTTAAGAGTGTTCATTTACAACCATAGGGAAAATTCTGGAAACAGAGAGGGAGTGATCCAAGATATAGTATGTATATCTGTGTTCCTGATAATTTCAACCAACTGTGTTTATAGGTGTATGTTACTTATTTTAACTACCATTTTCTTTTTCTATATTAAAGACTACAGATTAAAATATTATCCTTTAGGATTATAGCTATAGTTCTACTCATAAGATAATTTTTCAAACTATTAAGAACATGCTAGAATTCAATCATTAATCTTCATCTTAGGGGATTCTGTATCTAATCACACATCTAAATTTTTCTTTTTTAAAAAAATCATGTTTTTAAGACTTCTTATTTCCTTCTCTGAAGGGATTCCTACTCAACCTTGGTGATATGTCTTTTAGGAAGTTTTAATCTTGGCACATCTCTCTTTTAATACACTTGCAATTTGGGGGGTTCAATTTTGCCTTTCTAACTAGATTGCAAGCTCTATGCAATGACTGAAGTAGGATCTTGCACATTTGAGTTTAGCAAAATTGTTCTGAAAGAACCACTGGGCTATACTATCTATTCTATCTTTAGAGTCCCCCACGTGATTTGAGTTTGGTTGGAAAATGGGAATGAGATGCAGGTGGACTTCTACTCATTCCATCCTGGTATACATCCCCTGCCACTCCTGTGGGATTCATCTTATTCCTCAGGAGTTTGGGGGTATAAAGAATGCTATGAACCCCTGTGTATCTGAACTTTTAGTGCTCATCTTATTGCATGATAGTTACAAATCTTTTATTTGCTTCCTCCATTGAACTGTGAGCTACTAAAAGTTGATGATGATGTCTTAATTATTGCCAAGCATATTTATTACACCCAGTTTTCATGACAATAGGCAATATTTATTGAGTGCTGAATATGTTGTACACATTATACAAAGAATTAAATATAAATTATTTTCACAACATCCTCTGAGCTATATGCTATTACTATACCTATTTTTAAAGTGAGAAATCATTACATATATGAGACCTTTAATGATAAGGCAGGAATTTAAACTCAGTCTGTCCAACTCAAAGACCACACTCTTAACAAGTACTTTTTCTCAATATGTGTTTCAATTAAATTTACTTTGGTATTAATAAGCAGTTCTTGTCAGAGATATCAAAAAGGAGATGTCATTTTAGGCATGGTAAAAATAATGAGGTAGGCACAATCCAGAGTTAAGTTGAGTACGCTTAAATCATTTTTTTTTTTTTTATTTTTATATTCCCCATACAATTGCAACTCCCTGAATTTGACCCCAATCCATCCTTTCCCCGCTCCTCCTGCCCTGCAAAGTGTGTCTCTGGTTCATAGTTGTTTGTTGATTTTTTTTTTTTCTTTCTTATAGTTATTCTTTTTCCTGGTCCCTTATTTAGGTTTTCTAGATTCCTGTAATGAGTGAGACCATCCGGTATTTTTCTTTTTCTTTCTGGCTTATTTCACTGAGCATGATCCCTTCCAGCTCCATCCATGTTGCTGCAAATTGCATGTGTTTATCTTTTTTGAATGCTGAGTAATATTCCTTTGTGTCTATATACCACATCTTCTTGATCCAGTCATCTAATTTTTGGATATTTGGGTTCTTTCCAAAGCTTAGCTATTGTAAATAGTGCTGCTATAAACATAGGGGTGCAGGCATTCTTTGGAATTGATGTTTCTGTGTCCTTTGGGTAAATACCTAGGAGTGGAATTGCTGGATCAAAGGAAAGAATGAAGCTTTACTACTACCTTACACCACGCACAAAAACCAACTCAAATTGGATTAAAGAACTAGACATAAGACCTGAAACCATAAAATACATAGAAGGAAATATAGGCAAAACACTACATGACATGCACCTCAAAGACATCTTTACAGAAGCATCACCCAAAGCAGTGACAGTGAAAGCAAAGATAGACAGCTGGGACTACATCAAATTAAAGAGCTTCTGCACAGCAAAAGAGACAATAACCAAAACAAAGAGAAACCCCACCTACTGGGAGAACATTTTTGCATACAACACTGATGATAAAGGATTGACCACGAAAATCTACAAAGAGCTGATGAGACTCAACAAAAACAAAGAAAATAATCCATTCAAAAAATGGGCAGAAGAGCTAAAAAGAAACTTCTCCGAAGATGAAATACAAATGGCCACCAGGCATATGAAAAAATGTCCAATGTCTCTTGCAATCAAGGAAATGCAAATCAAAACTACAATGAGATACCATCTCACACCAGTGAGAATGGCACATATTAAAAAAACTACCAACAACAAATGTTGGCGAGAATATGGAGAGAAAGGAACTCTCCTGCACTGCTGGTGGTAGTGCAAACTGGTCCAACCACTATGGAAAGCTGTGTGGAGATTCCTCAACCTGCTTAAGATAGAGCTTCCATATAAATCATTTTCTTAAGAGAATGGACTTCTCAAAGGGAGGAGTTTACACTACCAAATCCTGACTTGTGGTATGAGTTTATCTTAGTGGGTGCCTTGACTTGGGAAAGCAGGGAGCACGCAGTAATGGTAGTGGTGATAGGGTGACAGTCCTAGGTTATGTGAGGTCAGTTTCTCATAGTGGTTAAGAGCAAGCATTTTAGAGACAGAGGGTAGACTGATTTAGTACAGTGCCTGACACATGGTAAATAATCAATCCATGTCAGTCATCTAGAACTTCCATTTGAGAATATTTCAAGCACTCAGATTTAATGCTATATATTCAAAAATATCAGGCAATAATGCACGTTCATACTCCTGGAGCTAAAGGCCTATAGAGACAGGAACCCAACAAGAAAACCCAGTTTCTGTTTCACACTAACAGCTTCCCACCTGGGAAATGGAACTGCCACATCTATGGGATACCTGGTCTGCAAGAAAGATGAGCTTTGTCTGGCCAAGCCCTGACATCCTCACACTTCTGTGGCCATTTATGTGAAAAGTTATGTCTAGTTCAATTTCTTTTCTCCATTAACCCAGAGAAGGTGCTCTCTGGCTAATTGAATTCACTAGAATGCTGCCTGCTTTGATTAGACTTCCTGCAGCCTGATCTGAGAGGAAGAAGGGAACAGCCAGAGAGGTAAATATCTTGGTGAGTGCAATTCAATCTACTGCTAAATTTAATCTGTATGTTTATGGTTTCTGTTCATATTCAACCACCTGCAGTGATATTTCAAATGTCCCCAATGCATCAGCCAGGCAGGCAGTGTGCCAAGACCAAGGGTTGTTCGTTTTCTCTTCATTTAATATAAAACTCTAATGAATATTAGGTAGTATTTTTTCTTTTCTCTCTACATCTGCAATTTCAAATTTTGTGGGAAGACAAGACTGAAGTTTTTGTTACAAATGGAGTCTTCAAGAAAGGTTTTAACATTGGCCTCTGCCCTACCCTTACCACACAAATTTTCCTCTTTCTAGAAGTTGTTAGGTCCTAGACATTCTTCGTTTTGGAGCTCTCATCTCACATTATATAAAACATATTAACCCATCTAAATATTTTATGATATAATATTTACCTAAAGTTTCATGTTCTAAGTTGTCGATGAGTCAAAGTTTTGTAGACATATAATTAAATGATATTAATTTGAATTTTAAGTTTTGATTTTTTTTTTTTACTCTCTGGCCAATATTTATTTTTGGTGGGTCTCATATCTATCTTTTAGGTCTCTGAAAAACTCAGTGCTTAGGTCCTGTGCCCAGCCTGACTGAAGGATGACAAGGTCTTACATGGGCCAAAGTGGGAAATAGAAATTGATATATTTTATTGTCTCCTGACAATTGTTAGCTTTACTGAAGAAAAGGAAACAAATGTGCATGTATGTGATGACTCAAGCCACAGTCTCCAGCATCAAGTCAAGATGTTCCCAGAGTCCAGTGGGAAATTTCAAAAGTGCAAGTAAAATAGTAGTGAGATTTTGTAGTTCACCCACTTTGTCACTTACATGCTTCCTTGCCCAGCTGGCAGTAAATAGGGACAAAGCCTACAACATGTCTAGTCTTTCTTGGGTCTTCCCAGGGCAAGTGTACTTGTTTCGTTTTCAGGACAAGGCCCTGACTTTTTCAGGACACTCACAACAATGATTTCAGAAACGGAAACAATGACGCTATTTCAATCCATTCTTGTGGATTCCAGCTCTTCCTCACTTTGCATCCATCTTCCCTCCCTGACTGCTTGTCCCAAGGACCCAAAGCTCCAACCTCAGCTGTAAAGACAACCAGCTTTCACAGTTGTGAAAGGTCAAATCCCTGTTACAGACATTTTTCTAAATTTATAGTGATTCCATTTCTCTGGTTGAGTCTCGCCTGAAATAGGACTTACTCATTCCTATTGTTTGAATAAGATAGGGTTTGCGATATATAAGTGCATAGTACATGCTGGCTTATATTAAGTATTGAATAAACATCTCCCTCTCTATTACAATCTTAAAAGATGGACATTATTGAATTAGTCCAGCACCTAACGCAGAGTCTGGCACATAGCAGATGCTCTGTACAAACTTGTTGAATTTTTTTTTTTTTTAATCACGAAAGAAAGAAACAGGACTATATGTGGCAATACATGGGAGTTGAGGGGGAGGTGGTAGAATCAGTTGAGTAATAGAACATCTATATTTAAGAATACCATTTTAAAGAAATGTGATTTATCATTTCACACTTATAGAGTGATTACCTAGACCAACATCAAACATTAGATTTAAACTGTTGCTGAGTGCATTCCTTGGGATCAGTTTGTATGAAACATTAGATTGATATCTAGTAAGTATGTTCATATAAAAATAGATGTTCTCATGATACTTGAGAATAAAACTATCCTCTTACAAGATCTGCATATTCTGTAAGTTTCTTATCCTCTGTATGATCCGGCATCTTCTTGTCCTGAGTGAGGATTCCTTTTACCTGTATGGCCTTGTTGACATTGTGAGTTTCACTTTCATTTTTTTCATTCACTCATGTCATCATGGTAATTCCATGGCTCTTGTCTTCAGTTAGGCTGCACTACTCAGAAGGCTTACTTCTAATCGTTTTGGTAATTTAATATTGTATAATAAACCACCCCACACAATAGCAGTCATTTGTTGTATGTGGTCAGAACTCAGCAAGGACAACAAGGCTTTACTCCATGACATCTGGGTTGGCAGTGGCAGAAGTTTGACCAGATTATGCCTATCATGTTGCAGTCCCAGGACTTCTGTGGCATGTCTGATGGCCTCCTCAGCATGGGATGATCCAACATTATAGAACAGCTGGACATCCTATAAGGCTGCTCAGGGATCCAATTTTAAGTTTCCCAAGAACTCTAGATGGCTTCTCATAACTGTCTAGTGAAACACTTGTAGCCATTTGTTGAGTTAATCACTGTGCTCAAACCAGATCCAAGCACGTGCGAAATAAGACTCCACCTCTCAGTGGGGGAAATAGCAAAGAATTTGTGTTCTTCTAATTTATTATATCAATTTTGAATCCTCTGGCCACCACTAGCTACTGTCATTCTATTACTTCTATCTGCCATCTGTCATTCTATTACTTCTATCTGCCTACTTGTTGAGACCTCAGCTTCTTTAATAATTCTGTTTTCTTCTAAAAAGTTTCATATCCTCCACAAGTTATTTAGAGACAGCCAATGGCTGAAGTATCCTTTGAACTTAGAAACAATTTTATTCTTAAAAAAATTATTTAATTTTATTGAGGTAACATGGTTTTTAATGCTGTTTGTGTTTTAAAGATATTGGATCTCCCCCTTCAGTTGTTGCTGCTACACCACATCCACCTCCAAAGCACCATAGTCCATCATATTTACTTTCCACTTTGTTTTCAATAATCCCTTTCCCCATACCTCTTCTCTGCTAGCCTCAGTTATACACTCAGATTTCTTTCGTTTGCTATGGGTTTGGCTTTACCTGACATTTGTTTTGTTTCCTTATATTTCACATACAAATGATACAATCTAGTATTTGTCTTTTTCCTTCTGACTTATTTCACTTAGTATAATATCCTCTAGCTCCAAATATGTTGTTGCAAATGATAAGAGTTTATATTTTGAATACCTGAGTAGTATTCTCTTGTGTATATATACCACCTTTTCCTGATCCACTCATCTGATTATGGGCATATAGGTAGTTTTTATAGATTGGCTACCAAAAATAGTGCTGCAATGCTTGTAAGAGTGCATGTTCCTTTTTGAATCAGTGTTTTTGTATCCTTTAGGTAGATTCCTCAGAGTGTGATTGTTGAGTCATATGGCAAATCTATTTCTAATAACTTGAGAAATCGCCATACTGTATTCCATAGGAGTTGAACCAATCTGTATTCCCACCAATCATGTACAAAGGTTCATTTTTCTCCATATCGTTGCCAATACTTGTTATTTGCAAGGGCTTTCCATGTGGGCTATCATGAAAGGTGTGGGGTGGTATCTCATTGTGGTTTTGATTTGCATTTTCCTCATGATAAGTGATGAACTTTTTTTTTCACAATGAGTTATGATGAGCATTTTGTCTGTTAACCATCTGTTTGTCTTCTTTGCAGAAGTGCCTCTTTAGCCCTTCTGCCCAATTTTTGATTGAGTTGTTTCCTTTTGTTGAATAGCATGAGTTCTCTGTATATCTTTGATATCAGCCCCTTGTTGGATGCATGGTGTGCATTATACCCCCTTCGGTAGGGTAACTTTTTGCTTTAGTGATAATTTATTTCTCTGCACAGAAGCTTTATAGTTTGATATAGTCCCAATTATTATATTCTCTTTTTTTCCCTTGTGGTTGCAAACAAAGACATCTCTTTATTGGCAAACCTATGTGTGATGTTTTGCTTGTGTTTTCTTTTATGTATTTTATTTCTGATCTTACATACAAGTCTTTTATCCATTTGAATTTATTTTTGTGATTTGTGTGATATAGTTGTTTATTTCCATTCTTTTGCTTGTGACTATCCTCTTTTGCCAAAAATATTTATTGGAAAGGTATTCCTTGCTCCAGTGCATTTTCTTAGCTACTTTGCTATTGATTAACTGTGCATTGAGTCAGATTTATTTCTAGGTTCTCAATTCTATTCAAGTAGTTTGTGTGTGTTTTTCCTCCAGTACCATACTGTTTTTTTTTTTTTTTTTTTTTTTTTAAATATTAAATTTTATTTTTATATTCCCCCATACAATTGCAAACGCCCCATTCTGACCCCAATCCTTCCCCTCCCGCCCCCCCCCCCCAAAAAGTGTCTCTGGTTCATAGTTTTTTTGTTGATTTTGATTTTCACTTTCTTATATTCATTTTCCTGGTCCCTTATTTAAGTTTTCTAGATTCCTGCTATGAGTGAGACCATCCGGTATTTTTCTTTTTCTTTTTGGCTTATTTCGCTGAGCATGATCCCTTCCAGTGCCATCCATGTTGCTGCAAATTGCATGTGTTTATCTTTTTTGAATGCTGAGTAATATTCCATGGTATATATGTACCACATCTTCTTGATCCAGTCATCTATTTTTGGGCATTTGGGTTGTTTCAAAAATATGGAACGCTTCACAAATTTGCGTGTCATCCTTGCGCAGGGGCCATGCTAATCTTCTCTGTATCGTTCCAATTTTAGTATATGTGCTGCCGAAGCGAGCACTCATACTGTTTTGATTATTATAGTTTTATAGTATAGTTTGAAGTTTGGGAGTGTGATGCTCCCTCTTTTTGTCAGGATGACTTTGCATATTCAGAGTCTATTGTGGTTCCATATAATCATGTCATCTGTAAATGATGATAACTTTACATCTTTCCTAAATGGGATTACATTTTTATTCTACTTTTGCCTAGTTACTCTAGCTAGGAAATCCAATACTATGTTGAATAATAGTGGTGAGATTGGGCATCCTTGTCTTGTACCAAATCTTAATGGCAACACTTCCAGTTTTTCACCATTGGGGATGATGTTAGTTATGGCTTTGTCATATACAACCTTTATTATTTTCTTTTTTCAAAAGATCTATCTATCTATCTATCTATCTATCTATCTATCTATCTATCTAAGAACCGTGGTACAGGCCAGATGTGCAGGGGGGTGAGAGGAGTCACCAGAGACAGAATGGGGAACAGAACAGGCAGACTGACTGAAATATACTGCTGAGGGAGCAGCAGGCGAGACAGAAGAGGTTTGCCGCACCATGTGGGACCCTCGCCGGCCAGTTGGGATCGAACAGGCACTGCAGAGGCTGTGGACATCTTCACAGCGCAGTGCTCAACTGCCTGTACCATCAGGGGAGGCCCTACAAAGATTTTGTTAAGGATTTTTTTGCATCTATGTTCCTTAGGGAGATTTTTCTGTGGTTTTGTTTTTTGTTGTCTTTGTCTGGTTTTGTATTAAGGTGATATTGACATAATAATTGTGTTTGGAAGACTTCCCTCTTTCTTAATTATTTGGAATAATTTGAGAACAATGGGTATTAGCTCATATTTGAAGTTTTGGTAGAACACATTTATGATGCCATTTTATCTTCGGCTTTTGTTTATTGGGGGGAACGTTTGAGTTTTGTTTCAATTCCAATTTCCCTATTTGTAATTGTTCTGTTCAGGTTTTCTGTTTCTTTGCTACTCAGTTTCAGATATTTGGATTATCTTCTGAATTTCTGAAATCTATTGTAACATCTCCTCTTACTTTCTTTGTGAGCTTAAAGAGACAGTTTAATGTTTTTATTTTTTCAGAAAACCTGCTTTTGACTACACTAATCTTTTGGACTACCTGTTTGATTTCCATTTCATTAATTTCTGCTCTAATTTTTATTATTTCATCCCTTCTACTAGTTTCGTTTTAGTTTGTTCACCATTTTCTAGTTCCTAAGGTGAGATGTAAGATTATTTGTGGTCTTTCTTAACTTTTGATGTGGGCTTGTTTTGCTATATACATATCCCTTATTATAGTTTTTGCTGTGTTCCATAAGTTCTGGGAGGTTGTGTCTTCATTGTCATTTGTCTGAGTTTTTTTTTTATATCTTCCTTGATTTCCTCATTGAACAAATACATAGTCATGTGTTGTTCAGTCTCTTATAATGGAAATTTTTCTTGCTTTCTTTTTGCAGAGGATTTCTAATTTTATACCACTGTGATCAGAGCAGTTACTCGATATAGTTTCAAACTTCATGAATTTTTGTTACTTGTCTTGTGCCCCAATATGTGGTCAATCCTGTAGAATCCCATGTGCATTTGAGATAATGTGTATTCAACATTTTTAGGGGGTTCAAGGCCATATAAATATTAATCCCATGTGATCTAATTCTTTGTTTAAGGCTATTGTGTTCATTTATTAATTTCCTCCCTGGTTTACCTCCCCACTAGTGAAAATAGGGTGTGGAACTCCCAGCCACAGATGTGTTTTTCCTAATGTACTTTTTCAGGTATGATAATAATTGCCTTAAATATTTTGATGTGTCTTCATTTGATGAGTATATATTTATGTCACTCATTGGAATACTGGGGATCTTATACTCATCACAGAACTACTTGTAGGTCCTATTCTGTCCATAATTCTGCCTCTACTCTCCAAAGCAGCAAAATCAGACCTTCCGCACTTACTCTGGTGCTTACAATCTCCCCACCTCACCACTTCCTTCTTCATTCTTAGTAGATGACCTTGTTTGACATTTTACAGAAAAAAGAGACACTCTCAAAACACATCTAAACCTGAACCCCTTGTTGCTTTCCTCTAATTCTTTCAGTGAATGAGAAAGGTGTTTCCTGTTCCTGTCTTATGACTACCTTTACCCCCATGCTCTGCTCCATTTCCTGCCTCCCAGGAACTTTACTCCATCACTGTTTCCTTAGCTCCAGTGTTTCCTCTGAATGACTCTGTCATGAGATTAGAATATAACAAAAGTTGCTAATATTTATTGTTTTCAACAAGTTGGACACTATCTAAACACTTGTATTGTAACTTGTTTAAATCTCACGAACCCAAATTGTTAATATTTGCTATTATCTCTATCCTACATAAGTAAATGGGGTCCTGGAAGTTAAGGAATATACCCAAGGTCACACAATTTCTGTGTGACCTGGGAATTGAGTTCAGGGACTCTGACTCTTGAACTGGAACTACAGTACACACACTTCATTACATGCTCTCCATAACATCCATAATTATTACTATTTTTTAAAAAGATTTATTTATTTATTTATATAAGTACTGGCTACTGTCAGAAGCGCGGGAGGATGAGAGAATTCACCAGAGCCAGAGTGGGGAGCAGAATAGGCAGACTGGTGAAATACACTGCAGAGGGGAGCAGCGGGTGGCAGGAGAGGTCTGTTGAGCCATGTGGACCCTCACCTGTGGCTGGGGATCGAACCAGCACTGCAGAGACTGTGGGCAGCTTTGTAGCCCAGCGCTCAACCACTGCACCACCAGGGGAGGCCCTATTGAGTTTTTATGGGTTACTTCCATATCTTTGGCTACTCCTCTGTCACCTTCTCCCACTGCCGTGCTCTTCTCTAAATAGTTATTATTTCTTATACTCCCAACTGTGCTCAAATCTTATTCTTCACAGTGTCTTGGGTGATTCCACCTGTTCTCAGTGCTGCCATTATGTAATCACTGTGCTGATGACTCTCAAACATACACTTCTGACTCAGAGTCTGCTCTGAGGTTCAGCTCTACTCATGAACCTAGACTGGAGACTTGATTGCTCAAGTCATGCCTTTAGAGGGATCAGTGTGCCAGCAAACAGCTGGAGAAGTTAGACAGCTTGACAAAGGCACCAAATCCTTAGAAAACTAGAGAGAATCTATCACTGTGCTGTATTAATACATGATTTGGTAGGATCTGAAAGACAGAGTTAGTATATTTACATAAACCTGCAAGTGGCCTGTGCATGAAAAAATGTTGTGTCATATAACATCAAGGAACAGGATTGATATGGACACCATAGAAATGTCAAATGAAATATGTACAAAACTCTGCAAGCCCCTTCTCTTTTGCAAACTTGCTGTTCTTCTCATTCACTGTATCAGTGAATGACTCTAGCCTAGTCCCCCAAGTAAAATTCTGGACTATTTAATTTGTTTTCCATCTCACATCAAATTAGTCCACAAATTCTGGTGATTGTGCTCACTAATTATGTTTTTATTTTTTAATTTTTTTAATTTAAATTTTATTTTTATATTCCCCATACAATTACAACCCCCTTATTTTGAGCCCAAACCCTCCTTTTCCCACCCCCCATAGAGTGTCTCTGGTTCATAGTTGTTTGTTGATTTTGATATTTTCTTTCTTATAGTTATTCTTTTTCCTGGCCCCTTATTTAAGTTTTCTAGATTCCTGCTATGAGTGAGACCATCCGGTATTTTTCTTTTTCTTTCTGGCTTATTTCGCTGAGCATGATCCCTTCCAGCGCCATCCATGTTGCTGCAAATTGAATTGCATGTGTTTATCTTTTTTAAATGCTGAGTAATATTCCATGGTGTATATGGACCACATCTTCTTGATCCAGTCATCTATTTTTGGGCATTTGGGTTGTTTCCAAAGCTTAGCTATTGTAAACAGTGCTGCTATAAACACAGGGGTGCAGGTGTTCTTTGGAATTGATGTTTCTGTGTCCTTTGGGTAAATACCTAGGAGTGGAATTGCTGGATAATATGGAAGCTCTATGTTTAGTAGGTCCAGAAATCTCCACACAGCTCTCCATAGTGGTTGGACCAGTTTGCACTCCCACCAGCAGTCCAGGAGAGTTCCTTTTTCTCCACACCCTCGCCAACATTTGTTGTTGCTAGTTTTTTTAATATGTGCCATTCTCACTGGTGTGAGATGGTATCTCATGGTAGTTTTGATTTGCATTTCCCTGATTGCAAGTGATGCTGAACATTTTTTCATATGCCTGTTGGCCATTTGCATTTCCTCTTTTTTTTTTTTTTTTATAGCGGCATGTTTTATTTATTTATTTGTTTGTTCGTTTGTTTCGTTTATACATGCACTGGGTACAGTCAGAAGCGCGGGAGGGTGAGAGAATTCACCAGAGCCAGAGCAGGGAGCAGAGCAGGCAGAAGGACCGAAGTACACTGCTGAGGAGAGCAGCGGGCGGCAGGAGAGGTCTGCGCACCATGTGGGACCCTCCTCTGGTGGCTGGGGAGCAGCCGGGAATCGAACCGGCGCTGCAGAGGCTGCGGGCAGCTTCGCAACCCAGCGCTCAACCGCTGCGCCACCGGGGAGGCCCTGCATTTCCTCTTGAGAGAAGTTTCTTTTTAGCTCTTTTGCCCATTTTTTTGACTGGATTATTTTCTTTGTTTTTGTTGAGTCTCATCAGCTCTTTGTAGATTTTTGCGATCAGTCCTTTATTATCAGTGTTGTGTGCAAAAATGTTCTCCCAGTTGGTGGGGTTTCTCTTTGTTTTGGTTATTGTCTCTTTTGCTGTGCAGAAGCTCTTTAATTTGATGTAGTCCCAGCTGTTGATCTTTGCCTTCACTATCACTGCTTTGGGTGATGTGTCTGTAAAGATGTCTTTGAGGTGCATGTCATGTAGTGTTTTGCCTATATTTCCTTCTATGTATTTTATGGTTTCAGGTCTTATGTCTAGTTTTTTAATCCATTTTGAGTTGGTTTTTGTGAATGGTGTGAGGAAGTAGTCAAGCTTCATTCTTTTGCATGTAGCAACCCAGTTTTCCCAGCACCATTTATTGAACAAACTTTCTTTGCTCCAATACATATTCTTTGCTCCTTTGTCAAAGATTAGTTGACCATAAATCTGTGGGTTTATATCTGGATTTTCTATACGATTCCATTGGTCTGTGTGTCTGTTCTTATTCTAATACCATGAAGTTTTGATGATTATGGCTTTTTAGTATAGTTTGAAGTCTGGGAGTGTCATGCCTCCATTCCCTTCTTTTTTTTTTTTTTTTTCTGGAGAGCTTTGGCTATTCGGGGTTTTTGGTGATTCCATAATTATGATTCCAAAATTCCATAATTTCATCAATAATTGTTCTACTTCTTTGAAGAATGACATTGAAATTTTTATTGGAATAGCATTGAATCTGTATATTGCTTTTGGTAGGATGGCCATTTTAATAATATTTATTCTTCCAATCCATGAGCAGGGGATGTCTTTCCATTTCTTTGTGTCTTCTTCTATTTCTTTTAACAGTGTTTTATAGTTTTTTTTGTATAGGTCCTTTACCTCTTTTGTTAGATTTATTCCCAAGTATTTGATTTTTTTTTTTGTTTCGATAATAAAAGGGACATTTTTTTTGATTTCTTCTTCTTCAGATTTATTGTTTGTGTATACGAAGGCTACTGACTTTTGCGTGTTGATTTTGTATCCTGCCACTTTACTGAACTGATTGATGAGTTGAATTAGTTTTTCTGTGGAGTTTTTGGGGTTCTCTATGTATATTGTCGTATCATTTGCAAATAGTGATATTTTGACTTCTTCTTTTCCTATTTGGATTCCTTGGATGTCTTTCTCTTGTCTTACTGCTCTGGCTAGGACTTCCAGTATTATATTGAAAAGCAGTGGTGAGAGTGGACATCCTTGTCTTGTTCCAGATCTTAATGGAAATGCTTTCAGCTTTTCACCATTAAGAATGATACTGGCTGTTGGCTTGTCATATATGGCCTTTATGATGTTGAGGTATGTTCCTTGTATCCCAAGAATTTCAAGGACTTTTATCATGAATGGGTGTTGCACTTTGTCGAAAGCTTTCTCAGCATCTATTGATATTTTCATATGGTTTTTATATTTCTTTTTGTTGATGTGTTGGATAATGTTCATTGATTTTCGGATGTTGAACCATCTTTGTGTCCCTGGCATGAATCCTACTTGGTTGTGGTGAATTATCTTATGTATACATTGTTGGATTCTGATAGCTAAAATTTTATTGAGGATTTTTGCATCAGTGTTCATTAGGGAGAGTGACCTGTAGTTTTCCTTTTTTTGTGTTGTCCTTGTTCGGTTTTGGTATTAGAGTAATGGTGGCATCATAGAATGTGTTTGGTATTGTCCCTTCCTTCTCAAATTTTTGGAAGGGTTAGTAAAGGATAGGCACTAATTCGTTTCTGAACATTTGGTAGAATTCATTTGTAAATCCATCAGGTCCTGGACTTTTGTTTTTGGGGAGGTTTTTGATTACCATTTCAATTTCGCTGCTTGTAATTGGTCTGTTTAGGTGTTCTATTTCTTATTTATCTAGCTTTGGGTGATTGTAGAGTTATAGGAATATGTCCATCTCCTCTAGATTGTTGAACTTGTTTCCATATAACTGTTCAGAGTAGTTTCTGATTATTCTTTTGATTTCTGCTGTGTCTGTTGTGATTTCTCCTCTCTAATTTGTGATCCTATTTATTTGTGCTTTCTCCCTTTTTTCCTTTGTGAGCCTGGCTAAGGGTTTGTCTATTTTATTGATTTTTTCAAAGAACCAGCTCTTGGTTTCATTGATCTTTTGGATTGTTTTTTTAGTTTCGATTTCATTTATTTCTGCTTTGGTTTTTATTATTTCTTTTCTTCTACTGTTTTTTTTTTTTTTTTGTTGTTGTTGTTCTTTTTCTAGTTCTTTGAACTTCGAGATTAGGTTGTTTCTTTGAGTTCTTTCTTGTTTCTTGATGTGAGCCTCTATTGCTATATATTTTCCTCTTATTACTGCTTTTGCTGCATCCCATACATTTAGGAAATTGGTGTCTTCCTTGTCATTCAATTCAAAGAATTTTTTAATTTCTTCTTTGATCTCCTCATTAATCCAGTGGTCTTCAGGTAGTGTAGGTTTCAATCTCCATGAGGTAGGAGAGTACCTTGCCTTCTTTTTATGGTTTATTTCTAGTTTGATGCCTTCATGGTCAGAAAAGATGGTTGGTATGATTTGATCTTGGTGTAACTGTTGATGTTTTTCTTGTGTCCCAGTATGTGATCGATCCTGGAGAATGATCCTTGTTGCTTGAGAAAAATGTGTACTCAGATTTTTTTTGGTTTAGTGTTCTATAGATGTTTGTTAAGCCCAAGTGCTCCAGAGCCTTATTTAGAGCTTTAGTGTCTTTTCTTATTTTTCATCTCTTTGATCTATCCATTGTTGATAGTGGTGTGTTGAAGTCTCCAACTACATATGTGTTTTCTCTTATGTTTGTTTTCAGAGATGACAATAGTTGTCTGATATATTTTGGTGCTCCTTTGTTTGGTGAGTATATGTTAATGAGTGTTATTTCTTCTTGATGTATTGTCCCCTTGATCATAATGTAGTGACCGTTGGGGTCTCTTTTTGCTTTTTGAGTTTGAAATCTGTTTTATCTGAAAAAAGTATAGCTGTTCCTGCTTTCTTTTTTGGTCCATTTGCTTGTAGGATTGTTTTCCATCCTTTTACTTTAAGTCTATTTTTATCTTTTGTAGCTAAATGTGTTTCCTGGAGACAGCAAAATGTTGGGTTTTGTTTCTTAATCCAGCCTGCGACTCTGTGTCTTTTTATTGAAGAGTTTAGTCCATTTACAATTAGAGTTAATATTGATATGTTAGCATCTGTATTTGCCATTGTGTTGGTCTTTTGTCTCAATTTATTTATTTTTCCTTTTAATTACTTTTTTTTTGGCCTTCTTTCATTGTTATTCAGCCCTCTGAAGTTCTGGCTTTAGGACTCCTTGTAGTATTTTTTGGAGTTGGGGTTTAGTAGTAATGAAATTCCAGAGTTTCTGTTTGTCTGGGAAGGTCCTTATCTTTCTTCATAGAAGAAGGAGAGCTTTGCAGAATAGAGTATTGTTAGTTGGCATTTGTTTTCTTGGAATCTGTTGACTATGTCCCTCCACTTTCTCCTTGTCTGTAGTGTTTCTTCGGAGAAGTCTGATGTCAGTCTGATTCAGTTTTCCTTTGTATGTTATCTGTTTCTTCCATCTTGTCAGCTTCATTATTTTTTCCTTGTCTTGGATTCTTGGGAGCTTTACTATTATGTGTCTTGCTGTATTTTTCCTTTCATCATGGAAGCTTGGTGTTCTTCTTGCTTCTTGTATATCAATTTTCAGCTCCTTCTTCACGTTTGGGAAGTTCTCTTCAATTATCTCCTTGAATATTTTCTCTGTTCCTAGGCTCTCTCCTCTCCTTCTGGAATTCCTGTAAGTCTTATATTTCCTTTCCTCATGGAGTCAGATAGTTCCTGAAGTCTTTCTTTGGTCTTTTTCCTTCGTACTCCTGTTTCCTTTTCTGTTTTGGTTCTTCTTATTTCTGTGTCTTCGAGAGTACTTATTCATTCTTCCATTTCCTCTATTCTGTTATCACTGCTTTGCCCAGAATTCTTTAGCTCTTCTGTTAATCCTTTGATCTCCTATATTTCCTTCATTTCCCTCTTTAGGGACTCAATTTCATTCTTCTGAGCATTGTTTTCCTTGATGACTTCCATCAGTTTTTTTCATCACGGCAATTTTAAATTCTTTTTCTGGAAGGCTCAGAAGTTCTTGTAGTTTTTCTTTTCCCTTCCGTCTGTCTTCGAATTTGCCTTATTCGTTGGGACACTGTGCTGCTGGTACTGGCTGGCATCTTTTTGGTGTGTTCTTTCAGGAGTTTCAGAAACTGGCAATCCTAATGAGTCAAAAACTGTTATGCCAGAAGTCTAGTGAGGCAGTGGTACTTTGAGTATGTTAATGGTCACTGTCACAGAATCTCTCCTCCTTCTGTGTTTAGTTACAAAGGTGCGCCTTAAAGTCCCACCGACTTCCCTGGAGGTGGGGCAGCTGGATTGCACTCGGGGTTCCAAATCTCTGGATCCTCCTCTGGGCTTCGACTTCCTGCCAGGTGGGACTGGGCTTGTGGGGGCCTTCAGCTCACCTCTGACTGTGCAGGGAAACTTCTCCCTCTGGCTCCACAGGGAGACTTCTGCCAGATTCAAGCAGTCTTTACTGAAGAAATGTCCCTATTCTAAAATGGTGATTTGGAGACAGATGTACTCTTCTGCGTGCCAGGTCTGCCATGGCCGTGGGTGCCCGCCCCCCCCTCTGAGTTCGGTTTCTGACCTGAAGGGGCCTGGTATGGGCAAACTTCCCAGCTCACCTCTGGCTCCTCTGGGAGCCTTTTGCCAGTTTCAAGCAGTCTTTATTGAAGAAAGGTCCCTATTCTAAAATGGTGATTTGGAGACAGGCACACTTTCCCGCATGCTGGATCTGCCCCGGCCGTGGGTGCCCGTTCCCCCTCTGGGCTTGGACTGCTGGTCAGAAGAGGCCTGGCTTGGGCAAACTTCCCACCTCACCTCTGACTCCTCTGGGAGCCTTCTGCAGGTTTCAGGCAGTCTTTACTGAAGAAAGGTCCCTATTCTATGGGGTGTTGGTGATTTTTTTTCTGGTCGCTAGGTGGCGCCAAAGATCTCTCCTAGTGTCCTTGGGGACAGGGGGACAGGGGAACAGAGTGGGAGTGGTGGGGAAAGCCTCAATGGCTTTGGGGTGCTGTGTCTGCCTTGTGCCCCACTGTCGTGGGGATCCCATGCCCTGAATTTCATGCCCTGGGTCTCAGTTTCAAAGCCCTCAAGTCCAGGATGTGGGCTGTAGCCCAGTTCAGTGTCCACAGAAATGGCGCCTTTTGCACCCCGCTCCTGTGTCCGGGCACCTGGTTTCTGATTACTCAGTGAGGGACGTTCACCTCAGTGAGGGCCCCCGCGCATCTCTCCGCGAGCCTAGGTTGCAGGCACAGTGACCTGGGCAGCCGCGATCCGCATATCCTTTTTAAGCGCACTGCTTTTCCGCACAAGCTTACCCGCTGGCCTTGGGCTGTTTGTAGGTCTCCGGGAGTCTTTGTTTTTCTCTCACTAATTTGTGTTTTTAATTCACTTACTGTCTACCTGGATTCATTCAGGTCTCTTGTCTAATCTAGCTGTTGTCTAACTGTTCTAGACCCACATATCTAAAATGCAGCTGTGATTAAATGCAACTTCTCTCTACCTTTTGGGAATCTTTCAATTACTCCCATTATCTACTGAAAGAAATATATAATACTTAGCTAGGCTTGTAAAGATTTCCATTATCGGACTCCTAACTTCTCTTTCCAATTCTATTCTTTCCACTTCTGCTTTTATATACACCCAAAATCTGAACTCAAAGTAACACTGCATAGCTCATTTCTACTATTCCTTCTGAAGAGAACAAAATTCTAATTCCATAACTTGGTTAATCCCTCACTGTCTTCATGTCTCTACTTGGGTCACCTTTGGCTGTCTTACCGGTTGGTATTCTTGATTTTTTTTTGTGTGTGTATTCTTGATTATACTGTCCTCTTCTAGAGGAAGATCACAGGAGGAAATGTGTTCCTCTTTATCATTACTTTTTACTAGATGCAGGGACTGAGTTATATTTGTCTATATCTATCTTCACTGAGCACAGAGATTTTTGACTAACTTATCTTTTAAAAAACTGTCAGACATAGATCTAAAGTATCCAGGAGGAGATAATAATAATAATATGTTATTATACTATAATTATATTTAATTAGATTATATATTAATATATAATAATGTAATAAATTATACCTATATGGTATATAGTTATTAATTATATATAATATTAAGATATTGTTATGAATAATATATAACATCAATTAAACACTTACCTATGTGTTTATATATATAATAACTGATTCATGGATGACTAGAGATAAAGGTTAATCTCTACAACACCCCTGCTAAATATTTACTATTAACTACATTATATAGAGGGAAATACTGAGATTATGACGTACTGTGATAGGCATTAGAGATATGACATGAATAAAACTGATAGGGTCTATATCTTCTTAAAGTTAATAGTGTGCTGGTGGGAACACAAACTGGTCCAGCCACTCTGGAAAGCAGCATGGAGGTTTGTCAAATCACTAAAAAATGTAACTACCATGTGATCCAGCAGTTCCATTCCTAGCAATCTACCTAAAGAACACAAAAACCCTAATTTGAAAACAAACCAGCACTCCTCTCTTTATTGCAGTACCATTTACAACATCCATGATATGGAAACAACCCCAATGCTCCAAAGCAGATGAATGGATCAAAAGTTGTGGTATATTTACACAATATAGAGAAACCAAAAATAAGTCAAGAAAAAAACAAAACTGGGGCATCCTGGTGGCACAGGGTTAAGTTCTTAGCACTATCAAGCTATTACCAGCCACTGTGGTATGGCACGAGTTCCATCCCTAGTCTGGGAGCTACCCTCATGGCACAGCAGACCTCTCCTGACTCACCAACTGCTCCCCCCAGCAGTGCGTTTCAGTCAGTGTGCCTGTTCTGTTCCCCACTCTGTCTCTGGTGAATCCTCTCACCCCCACACCTCTGGCCTGCACCCCAGCTCTTGTATGCATAAATAAATAAATCTTTTAATAAAAGGAAAACAAAGAGAGAAAAAAGACATTTGCAAGCTGACCGTAGATCTGAGGCATATGGAAAGGGAAGGAGAGTAAAGGTGGTCAAAACAGGGGAGGGAAGAGCAGTAGGGAATTTGGTGATGGTTCACATGTAGTGTGGTGGTGGGAGGACTACAGGGACTACACCTGAGGGGAGAAACCAATCACTGTACAAAGATGAACAGAGATTTTAGAAAATAATACAATGTGTTAATAGTGTGGTAGGAGGGATGAACATAAATCTAAAATATCATTAACATGGCCTCCCTGGTGGCATAAGGGTAACCTCTGCACCACGAGTTTGATCCCTGCCCAGGGAGGTGACCCACATGGCGCAGCAGACCTTTCCTGTTTCGCCTGCTGCTCCCCTCAGCAGTGTATTTCAGTCAGTCTGCCTGTTCTGTTCCCCACTCTGTCTCTGGTGAATCCTCTCATCCCCCACACCTCTGGGCTGTACCCCAGTTCTAGCATGCATAAATAAACCTTAAAAATAAAATATTATGAACAATAGTAAAAACTAACATTTCTTTAAAACTTTCTTTAGGTGCTTTTATAGGTGCTTTCTCATTCACTTATTAACTCCCAGGAAATAAGTGTTATTATCCCCATTTTCTATAAGATTAGTCCAAGATTTTGTTATGCTAGGTTTAAGGACCTAGTATAGTGAGGGAATACTAGGCTTAGAATCTTCAGTAACCTGGTCTCATGCCTTATGCTCCTAAGAAATAAAAGTTCACACTGAGAATATTACCAGGGAACTGGTTTGATTGGTGTGAGGACAGGAAGGTTCCCCAGAGAACGTGACATTTGTTTTTTTTTTTTTTTTAAGATTTATTTATTTATACAAGAAACGGGGTATAGTCAGAAGCTCAGGAGGGTGAGAGGATTCACCAGAGACAGAGCGGGGAACAGAACAGCCAGACTGACAAAATACACTGCTGAGGGGAGCAGCGGGCGAGACAGGAGAGGTCTGTTGCGCCATGTGGGACCCTCATCGGCTGGCCGGGATCGAACTGACGCTGCAGAGGCTGTGGATAGCTTCACAGCGCGGCGCTCAACTGCCTGCGCCACCAGGGGAGGCCCAAGAAGGTGACATTTGAATTAAAATTTGAAGGACAAATTGAAGGAGGAGAAGAATTTCAGGCTAAGAGATCAGAATTCTTTGCTCTGAGTATATGTCTTTCCTCTTAGAATTCCTCCTGGAATCGTGGTTTACTCATTTTTGAATCACCAAGACTATGTTCACATTATGATGTGCATACATATACATATATGTGTGTATCTGAAGCACTCTGTTAGGTAGCACATGGTAAATGCTGAAACAATGCTTGTAAAACACAAAAGCACATTTGTGGCTTTAGTAAGTCTATGCCTTTTGATTCCTTATTTAATTCTTTGATTCTAAAGATAGTGAATAATATTGAAAAGATCAACAATAAAACAGAAAAGTGATTATCTTTAAGTTGCCAGCCATAAAGAGGAAGAGACAGAACCTAAAATTATGCTTCTCTGAGCTAAGGAGGCTTCTGCAACGCCTTCTCTCAGAGTAGCTCACACTACGGTGGCTTACATTGTTCTTCCAAGAATCTAGAAACCACTCTGGCCAGAGGAAGCTGAATCTGCACATGACCACAGCATCACAAAGACATGCCTCAGAGTCTCATTAGCAGAGGAATTAGTTTCTTTTGGGAGCCATTTACACTGCACTGAGAAAAGCTTCTTCTGGGTTTTCTCCAATATAAACCAGCAGGTGTCACAATTTACCCAAAAAGAATGCAACTAGGCTGAATAGTAGCTCCTTTCCAAGGGCTGCCTTGACTAACCATGTTTCCCTGTCTTCCCACCTCCACTGCCAAGTGGGGTGACTGTGTTTACACCACACAATTCCTTCCCCCCTTCTGGCTACGGTTGGCCATATCAAAAAGTGTATTTTAGTGAGATGGTGGAGCTGCAACTAGGAAGTGCAGGATGGAGAGGATTGAGGAAACGTGAGGGAAGGGGGGTGGGAATAAGGGAAAGCAGGAGTGGAGTAGAGAGTTGGGTTAGGCAAATATGTCTCCTGTATTACCGACCAGCACGGCTGACCTGAGATTCTGAGAGGTACGTGCAGGTAAGCAGGAGAGGAAGAAACAAATTACAGAGGTCTTGAAAGCCAGTCCATATTCTGGGCTCAAATTCCACTCTAAAAATCAATAATTCAATGGGATATAGATCAGAACTTTACATTTTGAGGAGATGTCACGTTGGGGGTAAGGGGAGGAGAATACAAGTTAATGTTTTTCTTATACCAGTGACTCTTGTAGCTGCTGTTATATGTAATTTCCACATTTCAGGAATGCGTTTGGTGACAAGAAACAGAAAACACAATTTACAGTAGCTTAAGGAAAGGAAGGAAGGAGGGAGGCAGACTTTTTTCCCCATCATGAGAACTGTGATAGTTGATAGCTTCAGCACTGGTTCAATGTCTGAAATATGTCAAGACTGATGACTCTGAGATTCTCCCAGTCACAACATGACTCCCGAAGCTCCAGATAGCACAGGTGTGTTCACAGTAGGGAGAAGAAGAAAGAGGGAAATCAGCTCCATCTATCCCTTTTATTAGGAGCGCAGATGCATTTCTTGAACCCCTTTCAGGATTTTGCTCAATACTGCACTGTCTAGACTGTATTAACTGGCCACCACTTGCTGAAACACAGACCACAAAAGTAAGATTTTTTTTTTAAGATTTATTTATTTATTCAAGAACTGGGGTATAGGGCAGATATGCAGGAGGTGAGAGGATTCACCAGAGACAGAGTGGGGAACAGAACAGGCAGACTGATGAAATACACTGCTGAGGGGAGCAGCGGGTGAGACAGGAAAGGTCTGCTGCGCCATGTGGGCTGCTCCCTGGCTGGCAAGGATCGAACCCGTGCTGCAAAGGCTGCAGACAACTTCATAGCGCTGCGCTCAACCTGTTGCACCATGAGGGGAGGCCCACAAAAGTAAGTTTTAAGGCCTTCCAGCCTATTGAGGCACAATGTGCCAGTGTTACTGTGTAAACCCCATAGAAAGGGGACCGGTCACGTTCCCTGCCCCACATAAGGCAGGGTGCAGCAGAGCAGTGAGGGGAATCTACAGAGGACTTGGGAGAGAGGACTGGGAAACAGGAGAAGACTTGGAAGACGATGGCTTGAGATAACTTGGAGGAGGCACATGGAGAAGAGAGACAGGTGAAGAAGAAGCCGCCTTTGCTTCCAGGCCTGCGACTTGCACCAAGGACTTGGAAACATGGAAGGAGACACTAAAAGGGACATGGTCAGAGATGTGTGGGAGGCTGACAATGGCCTGCATCTTGACTTGCGTTTTGCCTTCTTCCTGTTCTCAAGAGGATGATAAAATTGAAAACAACCAAAAGTGTCTGCGTAATTACTTTATTTACTTCTCAAAAAACCTGTATAGGTGTTAATATTTCTATATCACAAGTGAGAAAAATTGAGGTGTCATAAAGAAAATACACTGATTAAAAGTTAGAATTTAAAGGACATTCTGAACCCAAAGTTCTAGACTTATATGAGTCCTGGCAAGCTCATTTCCACCTTTGACATGTATATCTCCAGGTTGGATGGGAGAAACCCTCTCTGACATGTGTATCTCCAGGGGATGTGGGAAACCCTCTCTGACATGTGTATCTCTAGGTTGGATGTGAGAAACCCTCTCTGACATGTATATCTCCAGGTTGGATGTGAGAAACCCTCTCTGACATGTGTGTCTCCAGGTTGGATGTGAGAAACATTCTCTGACATGTGTCTCCAGGTTGGATGTGAGAAACCTTCTCTGACATGTGTCTCCAGGTTGGATGTGAGAAACACTCTCTGACATGTGTATCTCCAGGTTGGATGTGAGAAACCCTTTCTGACAGTCCTGAAAGCAGGCTCCTGAGTGCCATATAAATGAGAAGCATGAGAAAAAGTATTGGAACCTCAGTGAATTACTTGATTCTTTTAGAAGACTGGGGTTCCTATGGTGTTGCTAGGTGGAGGAGGTGGATAGAGGAGGTGTGGATAAGAAAGAGCAGAATTTAAGCCTTTATTCTTTGTTCTAACTGGTTCCTAAATAGGTTTGGACATGCAGCTCTGGGAGGGGTATCATTTATGAAGAAAGAATAGGACCTAGAAATTTGATCTTTAAAGCTGCAGAAATTGCTCTGTGAAAACTGCTGCAGAGTAGTCAGGCTTTCTGCTGTTTCTGGAATGTCCGCTGACAGGCAGTTCATGGGGGAGCAAATATGAGAAATAAAAGGCTTAGTTAAGTTTGACTGAATGACATTTCCAATGGAGCCGGAAATGGCAAGTAGTGATTTCCTTTCAATCACACCTTAGGTGACTATTTTAAAAACAAATTGTCCTTATAGACATTAAAAGAAAAAAGGAAAAAGAAAGAACATTTCTGGGTGTGGGTTTTTGCCCTTAACCTAACTCTGCATGTGGTTATTTAGAAGACTTTAGAATAGAAATTGGCAGATCCTTGGAGGGAAGCAGGCAATAGGAAAGTTTGGTTCAAGGTCAGTTCCAGTTTTGGAATGGGGAGGAAAGTCTTTGGAGAATCCAGGCTCTTCTGTTTGGCAGGGAAACTAAGCAGTTGTTGAACCTCAGCAGGCCCTGGAGGATGGCTCTGGATGAAATAATCCCAGTCTTCTCAGCTTTTTAGACAAGGTTGAGGAACAGAAACATTTTTTCTTTAAATTGGCACATCTCAGATGCCTTTCAATTCTCTTTCTTGTCAGTGGTATCAGATGTAACCTGCTCCATACTGTTTCTATTTTATTTCAATTGTTTTGTTGGTTGAGTAGGTCCTTTGAGATTATGGAGTCTTTTCTTGGGCAATGACAGGGAAAGTGATTTTCATTGAATTGATATTAAAGGAAAATACAAGTCAGAGAACTATTTTAAAGGAACCTTTTATCCTTTTCTCTTAAAGTCTTGTATACTTGGTTCTTTCAGTCCTACTCCAACCTTATATCTTGCTACTTTCTATATATCTTCTCTGTTCCAATTAGGTGCGTGGGTCTATCCTCTGTTTCCTTGGCCTACTGATGTTCATCCTTCCAGGTTTTGCTTTTCCTTCTTCCTGGATTTCTCTTATCACATTTGCTTCCTGACAGACTCATTTGGGATTCAACTGAATGTAATTCTTTGTGAAAGGCATCAATAATTCTTTTAGGCAGGAGACACTCTTCCTTGCTGTCATAACATAACTTCAATCATGATATTTTATTTTAATGAGATAGAAACTGTTATTAGCAGTTTTATTCCCAGTCAGGGAAGCAAAATTGATACTGAGAAAAACACAAGGATGCCCAGGGACCCCAACTGTTGAGGAGAAAATCCACATTGCCTGTTCTATGGGTTCATGACATTCTCACACAATCACCTCACAGCAAGAAGGTTAGGCATGACCCAGTGGGTTTGGGGATAAGGAGAAATCTAAAATTTAGAATGTGCCATCCAAGGTGGATAATCTACCATGAGGTCAAGACAGTGGCTTCCATTGTCTCTGAAAAGCCAATCTACCAAAAGTACTAAAGCAGCAAAGAACAAAGACCCTGAGTAGCCTACCTGTGTGACATATGAGATGTTGGTGAGAGGTGATGGGGGTAGGGAAGATGGTGTCCATTCCCATGGTTTCAGAAAATGTTCCTCCCTACTCCATTGTGACATAACAATCCCTCTTACGTTTTCTTCACTTTCAATATTTATCACCATTTCTATAGTGATAAAGGCCAAATGTGTGGAAAAGAGGAGGTAATTCTTTCTTTCACTTCAGATTTTTCTAGACTGGTAAATGATAAAATTGACATCAGACAGATTGATAAGATAAACAACACACAAGTTTAATAATAACTTGAGTAAGTCCTGTATACATAGGCGAAAACTATAAAACTAAGGAAATCAACAAAATAGCTTGAGTCACTACCTAAAATATTTTTAGCTAAAGACAACAAAATCTTGGGGAGGGGGAGGTATGAGGTAAGCCAGGGGATGTCACCAGGAAATGAACAGCAAGCAAAGATATAACCATTATGAAGATTTAATTTATTGCTTTTTGCAAATGATAGGAATTAGAGATTTAGCCTTCTTAGTAAAAGTTAAAGATATTAGGTCTTCCTAGCATTATAAAAGACACTCCCTTACAGAAGGAGATTTTCCCTTTACACATATAAATGTCTTACAATGGTATAACCTCAGCCAGCATTCAGAGCCTTTATTATGAAATAATTCTTGTGTCAAAGAGACAATTTTGGGGTGGCAAATTTGTTTCCTTACACACTCATAGGGCTTGTTTAAAATGAGGATTCATGAGCTCCAACCCCAGAGTTTCTGATTCAGCTTATCTAGATGAAGCAAAGGAATTTGCATTTCAAGCAAGATCTAGGAGCTTCTTATGTACTCTAATATTGGTATCCCATTACTCTACCACATCGACTGGTAGGTTCAATTCAGGCAGACCTCTGTGAGACCCATGGGACTTGGAATCATCCCCATAGGAGGCAAGCCCTCACATACTCCAGTCACCCCAAGAGGGAGTATTGGAAATAGTGCCAGCATGGAAGCCTCTTGAAGACCTTAGCAAGCCCCAGGTGAATTCCTGGAGGTAGCCTCGACACAATATGCTCTAAAAAGTAGTGGAGTAAGCCTTGTCAAGGGATGCAGATGCAACAAGTCTTATCAGAGGCAGTGGCAGATTCCTACTGGCTGCAACTGTTGGAGTTTGAAGAGATAGTTTGAAGAGAGAGTTCTGCAGATAAGAATGGAATTGAATATCCTTGGAGAATAAAGACAAGTGTAGACTTTAACAGATTTGCCACAGAGGAGATTCATGATGACTTGATCAGGAGGTGGTTGGAGAGAGAAGAATCTGGTATTGTGGTGTGAATATTGATGACAAGACTGTCAACTCAGCCAACAGCTTTTGGAAGGTGGAGCAGCAGTTATTTGGAGGCACTCTCCCTTAAAAGAGGGGAAACCTTGTGAAGAAGATAGGGTTTCCACACAGAGTTAGTACTCAGTAAAGAAAATATAGAAGAGGCATTCTGATATGGATTTCACTCCCCAATTTCCTGGTACTGGGGCTTACCTGTGAGGTTCACTGAGAGCACAGGGTCTACTAATGCCTTCCCAAACACCAAAGAGGAGGGATAACAGGGGTTTCACAAATACTAGTGAGTCTTCTACTCCAACTTGTATATACCGACATCTATCTTTCCAAGCCCTTTCCTCACCCTGATGACTTAGTAACTACAAAAAAGAACTGAGTACATGCAGAAACCAGCAAAAGCAATAACAACAACAACAACAAACCACAGCACCAAAGCAGGAAAAGTAAAAGTTTAACTCCTAAGATATTGCAAGGTGAGAACAACTTCATAGAATCTTTACACAAAAAGATGCAAGATTATGATTCCTTATCAGTTACGAGAGTTCAGATGTGTTATAAAACAAAAATGCAAAGAGATAGAAAAGAGTATGAAAAGCAAGTTAAAGTAATAAGAGAGAACTTAGAAATGTAATTCAAGGAAACACAGGAGAAAATGTAATCAAAGAGAGATAAAATAAAATTCAGGGAAAACAAATTAATGAACTCACAAATAAAATAAGAGAGCACAAGTTAAAAATTGAAACTTTAAAATAGAAAATCATACAGTACAGGGGGCAAAGAAATGTTGAGAAGAGAACTACCTAAATCAAAGCAAGAAAAACCAAATAAGGAAATCAACAGAAACAGAAAAGCAAAGACATGATGGAAATAGCAAATTTCCACATATTGTAATCACTCTCTTTAAATGTAAATGATTGCCAATCAAAGTGCACAGAGTGACTGGTTATATAAAAAAAACAAAATCCAGCTTTCTGTTATTTCCAGGAGACTCATTTGAGTTCCAAAGATAAAAATGGGCTGCAAAACAATCCCACAAGTAAATGAGGTTGCCCCCTCCTCTCACCAAAGAAGCAAAGAGGAACAGCCATACAGCCATATTTTCATCAGACAATATAAATTTCCTGTTTTAAAAGAAATTTAAAAAGAGATGTGGATGGGCATTGTATAATGATTAATGAATCAAGATGCATCAGTAAGAACTAATATTTATCAAGATGTATGCACCACAGTTGCACCAAAACACATTAGATAACTATTAATAAGCCTAAATACATATATTAATTGCAATACAACAATTGTAGAAAACTGCAACGCTCCACTTACATCAATAGACAGATAAACCAGACAGAAAATCAACAAGGAAACAATAACTTTAAATGAGGAATTAGACCAGATGGGACTACTGAACATCTATTAGTACACATTCTTTTCAAGTGCACATGAAGTATTTTCCAGGATAGACTATATGTTAGGTCACAAAACAAGTGTCAATAAATTCATGAGGATTGAAGTAATATCAAGCATGTTCTGTGATCACAATGGTATTAAATTAAAAATCCGTCACAAAAAGACATCAGGAAATGTCTCTAATATCTGAAGATTAACCAACACACTACGGAGTGAGTACTGGGTTAATTAGGAAATAGAAGAAGAAACAAAAAATACCTAAAGAAAAATAAAAACATGGGCCTCCCCGGTGGCGCAGCATTTGATCGCTGGGTTGCAAAGCTGCCCGCACCTTCTGCAGCGATGGTTCGATCCCTGGTCGCCAGGGAGGGTCCCACGTGGTGGGCAGACCTCTCCTTCCATGCCTGCTGCTCCCCTCAACAGTATACTTCCTCAGTCTGCCTGCTCTGCTCTCTGCTCTGGCTCTGGTGAATTCTCTCACCCTCCTGCGCTTTGAATGTACTGAGTGCTTATATAAATAAATAAATAAATCCTTAAAAAAATTAAAAAAAATAAAGAAAAATGAAAACATGATCTACCAGAACTTACGGAATGCAGCAGAAGCAGTAGTAAGGTAGAAGTATATAGCAATGTAGGCCAACATCAAGAAAGAGCTCAAATAAATAATCTAATATTATATCTTCAGGAATGAGAAAAAGAATAAATGAAATAAAAAACTAGTCAAAGAAAGGAAGGAAATATTAAAAAATAAGAGGGAAATGCATAAAACAGAAATCACAAGGCAATTCAAAACATCAATGAAAACAAAAGTTAGTTCTTTGAAAAATGCATATATATATATAATAGAAAAAACTCTAGCTATACTGACTATGACAAAAGGGGGTAAAAGTCTAATAAATATAAATATAAATGAAAGAAAATTTACAGCAGACACTTCAGAAACACAGGGCTGAGTCTCCCTGGTGCAATGGTGAGAAACTAAAATCTTTACCTCTAAGATCATGACAAGGATATTACATTCACCACTAAAATTCAACACAGTACTGTACGTCCTAGCTAAAGCAATTAAGCAGGAGGAAGATATAATAAGAATCTAAACTGGAAAAGATGAAGCAAAAATGTCACTATTTGCAGATGGCATGATAATATACATAGAGAACTCTAAAGACTCTACAAAAGCTTTCTAGATATAGTCAGTATAGTAAATGTAGCCACAAATCAATATACAAAGGTCTATTTCATTCTTATTTGTCAATAATGAACTAAAAAAGAAATAAATCAAGAAAACAATCCCATTTAACTGTGCTTTACAAAGTACTGAATTCCTTGGTATAGACCTAACAAAAGACCTATTCAATGAAAATTATAAAATACTGTTAAAATAAGTAGAAGACACAAGGACATGGGATTATACTCTACGTTCATGAATTAGAAGAATTAAGTTAAAATGTCCATCTTACCCAAAGCAATACATAGATTACATGTAATCCACATCATAATTTCCAAACAATTTTTCAACAAAAATAGAAAAAATATTACTGAAATTTATTCACACCCACAAAAGATCCTGAATAGTCAATGCAATCTTACAAAAAAGAAGAACAATGGAGGTATCATTCTCCCAGACTCAAACTATTCTATAAGGCTATATTAATCAAAACAGCATGGCATTAGAATAAAATCAGACATGTGTAAGAATGGAACAGAACTGAGAAATGAGCCTACCTTTTAATGGATATTTAATCTACAATAAAGGAACTAAGAGTATACAATAGAGAAAAGAAAGTCTTTTCAACAAATGGTTTTTGAAAAACTAGATTGCCACATACAGAAAATTGAAACTAGACCACTTTCTGACAATATACATAAAAAATAACTCAAAAATGGATTAAAGACTGGGATGTAAGACTGGGAGATATAAATTACATAGAGGAAACACAAAAAACACTCCCCAACATTGTTTACAGTGATATCTCTGGTTTTCAACTCCAGTGGAAAGAAAAACAAAAACAAAAATGAATAAATGGGGCTATATAAAACTAAAATCTACTGTACAACAGAGGAAACTATCATTAAGAGAAAAAGAATCCTACTGAATGGGAGAAAAAATTGCACATAATGCATATGACAAGTGGCTTATAGCCAAGATCTACAAATAACTCATAAAACTCAATGAAAAGAAAGCAAATGTTCCTATCAATACATGGGCAGAAAACTTACATAGACACTTATTCAAAGAAGATGTGGGTAAGGCAGGCACATGAAAAAATGTTCAACATCAATTGTCAGCAAGAAAACACAAATTAATACCACAATGAGAGACCACCTCACTCTTGTGAGAATAGCTCATATCAAAAAACCCTGAAATAACAAATGTTGGTAAGAATGTGGAGAAAAAGGAACCTTAATAAACTGTTGTTGGGAATAAAGACTGGTGTAGTCCCTATGGAAAACAATATGAAGTTCCTGAAAATATTAAAAGTAGATATGCCCTATGACAACAATTCCACTCCTAAGTATGTGCCTGATGAATATTTCAAAGGGATATATGTTCTTTGCAGCAATACTTGTAATAGTCAAGTTAAGGAACCAGTCTAAGTACCCAATGAGAAATGAGTGGACTAAGTATGGTGTATATACACAATGGAGAACTACTCCATTATACAAAGGATGAATTCTTGCCATTTGTGGCAGTATGGATGGAACTAGAGGGGGTTATGGGAAGTGAAATAAGTCAGAGGGAAAAAGACAATTACTGGATGATTTCACTCATATTTGGGTTATAGAGAAACAAAACAAGAAAAGTAGCAAAACTAAATAAAAATAAACCCTAGGCTACAATAGGAGTAGAGAGGAAGGAAGGTGATGGGGACAAAGACTGGAGTGTTTATAGTAAAGGATTACAGGTGCTTTGATTGTGGATGTGGTATCATACATCTAGGCATTGTGAACCTATTCCCATAAATCATATCCAATGGTAAAAGCCAATGTTACATCAAAAAACCAAAAGAAAATAAAAAACATTGTAAATAATAAATTCATATTTATTTACAGGTATAACAATTCATGCATTGGTATGTGTTGAAAAATATTTAACATAAGACGATGTGTGTGGTTCAAACACTTGTTCTTTAAGGTTCAACTGTAGTTTCAGAGGATATTTGTGGGTTACACTTTGATCAAAGGTGATAGGTCACTTGTACCAGATGATTTTCTTCTCACTGGTGCTTAGGACAATCTGTATTTAGTATTAAATCATTGGGTGTGATCATAGGTCAGACCAAATCTGAAGCTGCTTTGTTGTCCATATCTTCTATTTACATTTGTGAGTACCAAAGCATAAGGGTTTTTGAGCTCTGTTATTCATCAGCATGAGTTAGAAATCCCAGTTAAAGCTGCCAACAGAGACTTAGAGAAACAAGATGAAGTCTCTGTGATCAGGAACTAAAGTTTTTTTTTAATTTTTTTTTTATTTTTTACATCATTATTCATTTTTTTAATTTTATTTTTTTATATTCCCCATACAATTACAACACCCTTATTTTGACCTCAAGCCCTCCTTTCCCCGCTCCCAACCTACCATAGAGTGTCTCTGGTTCATAGTTGTTTGTCGATTTTGCTATTTTCTTTCTTATAGTTATTCTTTTTCCTGGTCCCTTATTTAAGCAGCACTGTTTACAATAGCTAAGCTTTGGAAACAACCCAAATGCCCAAAAGTAGACGACTGGATCAAGAAGATGTGGTACATATACACCATGGAATATTACTCAGCATTCAAAAAAGATAAACTCATGCATTTTGCAGCAACATGGATGGAGATGGAAGGGATCATGCTCAGCGAAATAAGCCAGAAAGAAAAAGAAAAATACCAGATGGTCTCACTGATAGCAGGAATCTGGAAAACTTAAGTATGGAACTAAAGTTTAATGTGAGAAGGTGGACTTTGGGTTGGTGATCACTGGCCGAGAAAATGAATGGAACTCATGTTTACCCATTACTTACAGGATTCATTTTGTTTTGATACTTTCTGAGTTTCTTAATCTATGACATTTAGGAACTGCAGCACAGGCAGCATGATTTTTTATTTGAAGCAGCCTTAACTCTGATGCTATGCTTGGGTGGGTTGGGCATCTATCCTTCTGTTGATGGAGATGATTTCCCTGTTCAATGTTGCATATTTTGCTGTATATGTTATTATTACAAATTTCTAATCTAATATTGTTATGAATAGAGAATATAATCTGATATACTCTGTGATTTCAATCCCTTGAATTTATTGAAACCTTTTTTATGGTTGGCATTTATGGTCTATTTTTGTGAATTTTTCACATGTGCTCGAAAAGAATAAGTGATCTGTAGTTGTTGAATGTAGAGTTCTATAAATGTTAATTTTAACATTTTAAATGCTAATTTCTCATCAATTACTGAGAAGATTATTGTAATCTCTAACTTTAATTATTGATTTGTCTGTCTCCTTTCTAATACTGTCAAATAGTCATACTTGAATAAGTCATTTGGAATTATGTCATGCAGATGAATTGATCTTTTTTATCATTAATGAAATCTCCCTTTTTCAAGCTGATTATATTCTTTTTTTTTTAGAGGCATGTTTTATTTATTTATTTATTTACTTGTTTGTTTGTTTTTGTTTATACAAGCACTGGGTACAGTCAGAAACGCGGGAGGGTGAGAGAATTCACCAGAGCCAGAGTGGGGAGCAGAACAGGCAGACTGATGAATTACACTGCTGAGGGAAGCAGCAGGCGGCAGGAGAGGTCTGCGTGCCATATGGGACCCTCCCCAGTGGTCAAGGATTGAACCGGCGCTGCAGAGGCTGTGGAAAGAGGTAAAGTAACCATGTAATATTTGTATATGTATATATTGAAAGTATACTTCTGTATGCATGTGCAAGTTTTTGTACATGTCATAAAGAAGAGGTGGTAAGAAAGAAAGCATCAAAAAAGAGATAAAATATGAATTAGATCATGCCATATGAATAGAATCTTCATACATAGAGTTTAAAATTTTCTTTTTTTTTCTTTTTTAAGATTTATTTATTTATTTATACAAGCACTGGGTACAGTCAGAAGTGCGGGAGGGTGAGAGAATTCACCAGAGCCAGAGTGGGGAGCAGAGCAGGCAGAAGGACCGAAGTACACTGCTGAGGGGAGCAGCGGGCAGCAGGAGTGGCCAGGGATGGAACGGCACTGCAGAGGCTGCGGGCAGCTTCACAGCCCAGCGCTCAACCGCTGTGCCACTGGGGAGGCCCAAGTTTAAAATTTTCTATGAATGCAGTACTTTTTAAAAAACAGTTATAGAAAAATAGATGACTGGATCAAGAAGATGTGGTACATATACACCATGGAATATTACTCAGCCTTCAAAAAAGATAAACACATGCAATTTGCAGCAACATGGATGGAGCCGGAAGCGATCATGCTCAGCAAAATAAGCCAGAAAGAAAAAGAAAAATACCGGATGGTCTCACTCATAGCAGGAATCTAGAAAACCTAAATAAGGGACCAGGAAAAAGAATAACTATAAGAAAGAAAATATCAAAATCGACAAACAACTATGAACCAGAGACACTCTATGGTGGGTGGGGGTTGGGGAAAGAAAGCCTTGGGGTCAAAATATGGGGGTTGTAATTGTATGGGGAATATAAAAAATAAAATTTAAATAAAAAAAGGGAAAAAAGATATTAAAGTAAAACAAAAACAAAAAACAGTTATAGGTTCTATGATGGCAGAAACCTAGTATGTGTTGTTTATTGTTGTTTTCTTGGAGTCCAGGACAGGGCTTAGAACAATGTAGATTTTTTTCCCTCTCACTCTAAATCTATCTAGCCAATTCCTTTCACACACACACACATATATATATATATATATATATATATATATATATATATATTTGTATATATAAATATAACTACATGTAATTTTTATTTTATTTATTTTTATATTTATTTTATGTTTTTTTTACATCATTTTTCATTTTTGCACAATATATGCATTTTCATCTTGGTTATATTCCCCATACAATTCCCACCCCCCCCTTATTTTTACCCTAATCCCCCCACCATTCCTCCCCCCAACCCCGTAGTGTATCTCTGGTTTATAGTTGCTTGTTGATTTTGACTTTTACTTTATTATAATTAGTCTTTTTCCTGGTCCCTTATTTAGGTTTTCTAAATTCCTGCTGTGAGTGAGACCATCCGGTATTGGTGCATGTAATTTTTAAATGAATAAATGTTAGAGATAAGAGATATGTGATCAGTTTATTCAGGAGAAAAGTGTGGTTCAAAGAGGGTGATGTCACTTGTTCAAAGCGACACATTTAACAGTAGGAACAGAATTCCAAGTCAGTAGTTGTCTTAATTTATCATTAACATACTACTTGATGGTTTTATGGATTAAATTCTATTACCTCACTCTATTAATATTTACTTTGATTTCACGTCTGATTTTGATGGAATATTAAGAACTCAGTTTATCTTCCCATATGAAACAACCAAAAAACTGTATAAATATATGAAATTATGGCTTTCAATATATGAAATAATGGCTTTTCAAGCTATTAGATATCAAAGAACAGAGATCCGTGAGAGATGGAAAATAAAGAGGATAGCCTGTGATGCTTTTGCTCACTGCCTAAGGAGGGCTCTAGATCATGGTGCAGAAAGAGGAAAATAATATGGAGGCACAAGAAGGGAGACACCAAGCTCTGAATAAATAGTGTTGTGAGAATTCAATAACTATAGTGTTCATAGTTCACAAGAATGAGGACTGAAGAGGAGAGAAATACATTTTGAAAACTCCAAAGATCTGCAGAGGGTTGCGCTTGAACGTTCAATAAAGTTATAATCAATATGTATGTGAGGAAACTGCCTGAAGTGGAGAAAGCTGTGCAAAAGGATTAGAGAGATTTAATTTACATTTCCCTAATAATAAATAATGTTGAGCTTTACCCCACATGTGCCTGTTGACCATCTATATGTCTTCTTTGGTGTAGTGTCTATTCAGATCTCCTTTCCACTTTTTAGGGTTGCTTTTGTTTTTGTTGTTGAGTTTTATGAATTCTTTATATATTTTGGATATTAACTCCTTGTCAAATGTAAAATGTGTAAAACCACAATGATTTGTCACCTCATATTTGTGAGAATAGTCTCTATCAAAATACTAGAAACAAGTGTTGGCATGACCATGGAGAACAAGGAACTCTCGTTTGCTGTGATGAGAATGTAAATTGGTATAATCTCCATGGACAAGGATACAGAGCTTCTTCAAAACATTATAAATAGCACTAACTGCATAATCCAGAAATTCTACTTCTAGTTATATATGTGGAGACCCTAGAAATTCCTCAAACATACTATTTCAATATATATATATATGCACACTCGTCTTCATTGCAGCATTATTCGCAATGGCCAAGACAAGATGGAAATATGTGCATAAAGTGATATAATATTATTTGACCGTAGACTGTGATATATTATTATTTGAAGATAAACTGTGATAAGTAAAATATATACTCTACTAACACTGAAACACTGCCTAAATCCTCATAAAAACTAGTAAGATGTCATCAGGGAAAATTAAGTGTAATAATAAAAAACAGTTAACTAAAAATTAGGTAGAAAGGAAAGAATGGAACAAGGAATGAATGCAACAGATAGTGAGATAAAAAATCAAACTTAACCATGTGTGTTGTATGTGAATAACATGTATGTATCTACATTAATCTATATTATACTATTAATAGTATATATAGCATATATAGTATAGTATACAGCAGTAGAGTAATATATATTATAATATATATTACACATGATGTATATATAGTATAATATATCACATGTAATATATATAGTATAATAGTAGATTTATATATATTAATCTACATATACCATTTGTCTATGTTAATAATTATTAATAACCATGTATGTGAATAAAATGACCTAAATATAACATTTAAGAGACAAAGATTATCATATTGGGAACAAAAAGCTAGAACAAATTGTATGTTGCCTACACATGTACTTTAAATATAGGACACAAATTGGTTAATAGTAAAAGGCTGGAAAGATAAAGCACAAAGAAAATGTCTTGAAAGAAAATAGATCAGCACAACAGAACAGTGAGTTCAGAAATAGACTGACACTTAAGTAGACACAAACTTTTCAAAAAATGTGCAAGTATATCTTATGGAGAAAGGACAATCTTTTCAACAAATAGTGCTAAAAGAATTTGGTACCAGAGTGCTAAAGAACAAATTTCAATTCCTACTTCAAGTGATTGTAAAAATTAACTCAAAATGCATCACAGAAATAAATGTTAAATCTTGAACTATAAAACTTCTAGAAGAGGTTTGGCTTAGGTAAAAGTCACTTTTATGTGACATATAAAACATAATTCATAAAGAAAAAAATGATAAATTATATTTTACTAAATTGTAACTTTGCTTTATGCAATATGCTATTAAAAGAATGAAAAGACAAGCCATATAGTGAGAAAAAGATATTTTCAAGTCATATACATGTAAGAAAGAATTTCCACACGAAATACACAAAATAAATTCAAAACTAAATAATGAATAAACAAGTGACCCAAGAAAGAAGTAGTGAAGAGATTTGAACAAAAATTTTACTGAAAAAGATGTGCAAATGGTAAATCAAGATGTAAAATAGATCACCAATGCTCTCGATTCTTAGAGAAAGGCAGTGAGATACTATTTATTTATGTATCTATTAGAATGGTTAGAATAGGGGATTGAACAAATGGTGTGTTGGAGAGAATGTACAGGAACTGGAATTCTCACATATTGCTGGTCATGATGTAAAATATTTAGCCAGTTTGGGAAGCAACTTGGAAATTTATTCCACGTAGGAATAATGAAGGTATATATCCATGCACAGATTTGCACATAAATATTCCCAATCACTTTATTTGAATTGTTTACATGCATGGTGACATGAATGAATCTCTAAATAATTACGCTGAATGAAAGAAGCCAGACCAAAAAAATATACATAATATCCAGCACCTAATATCTAATTGCATTTGTATAAATTCTATATAATATATATTAATTTAGAGTGACAGAAAGCATATCAATGGTTGCCTGGAGTAGGGAAAGGAGGTAAGATTACAAAGGTACATAATAAGCCCCGGGGGTAATGTATATGCTTATTATTTTGATTGTAGTTACAGGTTCACAGATATGTAAATGACAAAATTCATCAAGTCTTACTCTGTAAAATTTTAAATATACATTGGTTATTATATGTTAATTATATTTCAATAAAACATTTAAAGAAACTAGCAACTTTCATGATGAATTTATTTAATCTTTGCTTAATATTAGAGATATTTGCTAGGTAAAACAAAATTTTACCATGTTTTGAAATGTTTTTATCATTCAAAAATCTACTTGAAAATAAAACTAAGTTATACAACATGATTCCAGGCCTAAAGAGGGAAAATAGAAAAATGTAGATTTAAGAAACCTTGGTTCACCCTGTCACTTTTTTTTTTTTTTTTAAAGATTTATTTCTACAAGCACTGGGTACAGTCAGAAGCGCGGGAGGGTGAGAGAATTCACCAGAGCCAGAGCGGGGAACAGAACAGGCAGAAGGACCGAGGTACACTGCTGAGGGGAACAGCGGGCGGCAGGAGAGGTCTATGCGCCATGCGGGACCCTCCTCTGGTGGCCGGGGAGCAGCCGGGGATCGAACCGGCGCTGCAGAGACCGCGGGCAGCTTCGCAACCCAGCGCTCAACCGCTGCGCTACCAGAGAGGACCTCACCCTGTCACTTTTTAATATGCACAGTTGGGACCATTTATTTTCATAGTGTTCATGATGAATTGAATCGCGGAGTTGAATTTTAAGTCTTAAAACTAAAATAGCTATCACTGTGGGCTATGTGAAGTCCAACTATAAATGAATTGTAATTGTAAATTCCTGAATATAGTAATTATATGCACAGTATTAGTTTGTAGAAATAGCAGATGTACAGTAATTATTTTATAGCACTAAGACTTTAACTGTGTGATTTTGCAATATTTTCCAAAAGAGTGGTAGCTTTGGACAGACAGAATTGAGTTTGGAATTGGAAGTGTTGTTGGGACTTATTTCTCTAGAGCAAATCAGGGTTTGTAGGTTGTCAGGTAATTCAGGTAATAGAAGATTTTAGCTTAGGAATCAGTGAAAAAAAGTGCATGTTGGTAAAAAGCTAATATTAAAATTGAACAACAAAATGTATGTCAGTACAGAAAGGAGCAAGTCTAATGATGGCCAGCTGAGAGGTTCAGAATAATTGAGCAAAACTTAAAGTTAATTTTTCTCAATCTCACAATTTTAAGATGTAGACTACAAAGTAGTACCAAGAAGAGGGATTTAGGAGTTGGGTAAAATTGAGCTGCAGTACAAGGTTTACAAGCATTTAAGTTATATAATCATCAGAAAGATCTATGGCTTACTTATCTATAAAATGGAAATAATAGCTACCTTTTATTGATCCCTTTATGTCACTTCTCACTTATGACACCTAACACTTTCAACCACTACTTTGAGTGGTTCTTTTGAAAATTAGAACTGTTCTTTATAAAGTGCTCAGTATAATGTCTTGCACATAGCACACGTTAGGTGCCCAATAAATGGCATCTAGTATGCACATTATTACAGACACTTGGGTAAGGATCTGGACTAGGAATGGGAAGACTTAGACCCAATTGTAGTTTTACAACCAAATCATTGGGTGCATTTTTCTAAGTTAATGTCCACTAATGCCCATTCTGCATTGTGATTTGAGAACTTGCTTTCTTCTTCAGTTTTAAAATTTTTGATTATTATAAATGAAACCACAAAAAGAATAAAAATTCAGAGTGAATTGAGAATGTCATATCGCTCATCATCCAGTTCCTTAACTATCATCAACTGTTTCTAATTTATATTTTCAGGAAATTTCCATGCAAGCTCCATGTATGTTTACTTTAACACACTAAGAACACTTATTATTCTAAACATACTCTTTTATATCTAATTGATTATTTCTTCAAGTACCACTTTATTTTAAAGATTTTTTTTTGGCCAGCACAAATATATCTGCTACATTTTGGTTCATGTCAATTAAATAGTGATAGCTGTATTCTATTCCAAAAAAATGGAAGTAATATTGTTGATCTAGTGTCCTATTAATGCATTTGTATATTACTTTTCCTTCACTTTTAAAAATGCAGTGAATATTTATCTGTGCACACTCTCTTTTGTATGTGCATAAATTTATTTCTAGAATAAAATTTTGGAAGTGGAACTGCTGAGTCAAAGGGTGTGCATAGTAAAGCCTTAATAAATATTCTTACTGGTCTCCAAAGAGGATGAGTAAATGTACACGACTATTCTCTAGATTCGTAATTATTTCCCTATGGGAAATAAATACTATGACTGTGTAACTTGCATTTTTGCAGAGAATAATTTTTTCCCTGAAACAATTTAGTTCATCCTCTATTGGTCACATTTTTTTCCCCAGTAGAAATAACTTGATTCAAATATATTTAATATCATAAAACTTTATTATGTGTGAAGTATGGCATTAGATTTTTGGAGAAGTCAACATTTATTAGATACAGCCTGCGTCCCTGACCACATGCTAACACCATTAAAGGAGGCAGACTCAGTCTGGCCTCATTTTACCTTTCCCACCTTATCTATTTGTAATTGCTTTTGTGACCACTGTGGGACTGAAAATGAGCAAGTTTCATAAATATTTTATGAGAGTACTGGAAATTTCATGAATATGTTAAGTAGGTGTGAGATTGCCTGAATATATTAAGTAGGAAAATGATTAGCAAGGGCCTTGCAGCCACAGTTCACTAACCTACATTCTCATTTGCTACCACCTGCATTTTTGCATAGCTCCGAGCTAGCACAGAATGTGATTGGGGACTATGACATCATGTGTCTTTCACATCTTTTCCAGGTTGGCTGACTCACTATGCCAACTGTCTATAACTAGATTATAACACTTCTGTATCATTATGGAACAGAGATCCCCAATGGAAAGTAGCAATGTTTTAATGATCATCATTAAAAGACATACCATACCATAATCAAGACAACAAGCAAAATTGTAAATATAGATGAAGGTGTCAGAGAGAAATGGCTGACAATAGTGGGGAGCTGTCTACTGACAGTTGGCATCAATGAAGGAGAGACAACAACAATAAAAAATCAAAGGCATGAAGATAAATAATGACCATGCTTAAGTTCTCATAGCTTTTACCTTAGGTTTTGAATATTCATCTTTTTTAATTGGAGGCATAAACTGTTCTGTATCAGAGATACATTCCTTATTAAATACCTCACAGTAAATCAGTGTACCAGCCTTTGCCCTTATCCTGCATGATGAGAGGAGAGCCTTGTCAGCTATCTGTTGAGCAGCTGAAAACCCAAGAGGTCAGGGATAAGGACAATTATTGTTCTCTGCACACAAAGGGAAAGAGGCAGCTGTCTTCCACCTTTCTTGAAAAGATTTCCTTTCATTCCAAACCTTTGGTACATAAATAACATTTTTGTAGGTATTTGGTAGTCCCTTTCTGCAGAGCTTTTGTTCTGTTTTGGTATCCTAATGTCAGGATTCATTGTTCTTTCAAGAGGAAATCCCTAGGGAAGCAATGTCCTCTTATCCAAGTACCTTCTCTGCTAACCTAGAGACCTCTCCTGGGATGTAACTACTTGACTGAGGAAAGGTAAGAGAAGTTTCAATCAAATGTATACAGATCTAGTCTGTGTGGTATATGGACATATCTTCAGAAAACAAAAGCAAGATTTCTCTCAATTTACAGCATATGTATTTTGTAACTCAAGAGAACATGACTTCTTTTTAAGGGCTAGGAAACTTTAGTTCTATAAAGCTATAATGAATGAAGTACAATTACGTTGATACACACATGCTTTTTCAATCCAGTGGTCTATGACAAAGAAGCCAAGAGTATACAATGAAGAACAGACAAATGGTGTAAGGAAAACTGGAAGACCACACGCAGAAAAATAAAACTAGAGTGGAATTGCTGCATCATATGGAAGCCTCATTTTTAGCACTTTGAGGAACCTCTACACAGCTTTCCATGGTGGTTGGACCAGTTTGTACTCCCACCAGCAGTGCAGCAGAGTTCCTTTTTCTCCACATCCTCATCAACATTTGTTGTTGCTAGTTTTTTTTTAATATGTGCCATTCTCACTAGTGTGAGATGGGATCTCATGTGATTTTGATTTGCATTTACCTGATTACAAGTGATGTTGAACATGTTTTCTTATGCCTGTTGGCCATTTGCATTTCCTCTTTGGAGAAGTGTCTTTTTAGCTCTTCTGCCCATTTTTGACTGAGTTGTTTATTTTGTTTTTGTTAAGTTTCATCAGCTCTTTGTAGATCCTTGTGATCAGTCTTTTATCATTAGTATTGTGATCAAAATGAAGAATGAGGTAAAAATAATAATAAAATTAAAAACATATATACTAGAGAACACTCCCATCCCATATTATTCTGGATTAAAGAATTACATGCAAGATCTGAATCAATAAAATGCATGGAAGAAAACATAGGCAAAACACCATGATATTGGCCTCAGTGATGTCTTTGGGGTCTTGACTCTAATGGGAATGAAAATAAAAGAAAAAGTAAGTAAATGGGACTGGTCAACTTCTTCATCCTCTGTTTTCACCTACCTTGATAAGACTCATTCTCTAAAATCCATATCAATTCAATCTCTTCAAATCAACAGCATCTTCACATTGTTTGAAAAACCTCATAATCTCAGTAGAAACTTAAAGGTAGTAAGAGAAAGGACATGAATGATTTTGACTGAAATCAAGTGATTAGAGTGTCTAGTGAGTAGTTTAACTAAAAGTTTGCATGTGCTTTTTTTTATGCCATCACTGATAAATCCTGGGAAATTGCATTTCCTTAAACCTGGTAAAGTTATATCCTGGTTTGTAGAAGCCACTAAACTATGTCTATCATGTTGTCCTTGGTATTTAATGAGATGTATTTTGTTTTAAATGGGCAGGCATTGGGAATGGACAAGTCCAGCTAAGCTTAACACCAGTTTATAATAGCCATTATATATATCTTTAGAGTAAAGGAAGATATTTCTTTTCTTGACCAAATTTTGGAAGGTTTTGTAATGGAACTGATTCTGAGACTGGCTATTAATAATTAGCTGGAATTGTCATATAAAAAGAGGGGTTGGAAACCTTTCCACCTAGAGCTGTGTTTCTCACATTTTCCCTTTGATTCAAAAGCGGACTTCCAGAATGCTGATGCATGTGGTGATGGTGAAGAGAATAATTTAAAACAGATTGTTATTTCCTTGACATTTCATTTAATTTTTGCATTCAATTTCAAATAATAAATTTTTACCCTTACATCATTATGAGCAAAATTATACTATTCCTGTTTTCTCCTTAATTATCATATCCTCAGAAAATAATTGTTCCCAGTTTAAGCAACTTGTGATGGAGCATCACAAGCAGACCCATGACAATAGAATATTGAGGGCAAGATAAGAAAAATGTAAATGGAGTTGGGATTAAAGTGTGTGAGTGTGTCACACCCAGTGGGCAGTGATATTAGAAGATGTTCAACAAAGTAGCACTTTATTTAGGGCCTTAAATGCTATGATAAGGAATTGGAATTTTACAGAGAATTAATAGTCTTGGCGAAAGAAATTACAGGAGGCAGAGGGTGACTTAGAGGTAAAAGATTTCAGAGTAAGTTTGTGAGGGTGAGCGAAATGGGGAACTGAACAAAGAACTGAACTATGGAAGCAGAAAAAGCAAGTGCAGATGAGATACAACCATCTTGATCAGGGTGAAATAAGATAATAGCAAGACTTGTACTCAGAACAATTCATAGGATCATAATTTTCATCAGAAATGGGTTACCTTCCAGTTGTGACTTCAAATTCAATATAGTGAAGAAGAAATGGTGTTAAATTTGGCTTGTGGACAAAAGAAAATGTGTTATTCATAGAAAGTTAACAAGTGAAAGAAAGGAGACTGCTAAAGTTGACCATATTTCTGAAGATAATTCTTGCTCACCAAGGGTCCAAAGTGGAGCATTAGCTTCTGTCTATTCACATACTAGCTTCATTCCTAATATGCACTACATTTTAAGTTATACAGCTATTAAAGTTTTGGAAATCACTGTGGAGAAAGGTAAAATTGGGAGTGGGTAACCTAATTTCTTGAAGACTTTTGACCTCCTCCCTTTGATGGGGTCTACCCTAAAATGACAGTATTTTTCCCTTGATGATTTTTCCTTCTGTCTACCTTGATTTTCAAATATAATATGTGGAATTATTTTGCTGTCAAATCAAAGTATACCCATGACATATTTTTATTTTTAAAATTACTGGGTGGAACTTACAAAAATTCAAGGTGTTTCATTCTTAAGACCAAAAATCTTAGCTGTAAAAAATTAGTATTTTCTCTAAACCTTCCCAGAAATTTTTCAAGGTTTAAAAATATGTAAAATAAACCTTCCTTAGTCACTAGTAAAAAACCTATTAAGTCTAGAGGTGTGTTGTAACTATTACCACTGCAACATAATTGCAAAAGTAATAATCACTCATAGTAAAATCAAGTTGAAATTTTTGTCTCAATAATACCCCTACTCCCCATAAACACAATGTGTATAATAGTATGCTTATTCTTTTTTATCTCTAGTTTTTAAGGTGACTAATAATCCAGGAATATTTCTCCACATCAATACAGGCAAATATCTTTCAATCTTTTTATTGTTTATGTATTACCCCATAGTATGGATGTACTGTAATTTATTTAACTGCCCGCTTTTTATAAACATTTAGTTTCTTGGCAACAAAGTGTGCATTTAAAACATATCAGTTATTGGGATACTAGTCATGGTACAAATTAAGTCATCTGGTTGGTGAAAATAAATCAACTTCAAATTTCTATCTTAGAACTCCTGCTTAAATTAGTTGTTCAAAATATTTGTTCACAATATGACACCAGTGATGGCAAAGAGGAGAGGGGCTGATTACTCTCAGATTCTACCATTAACAGTGAAAATTAAATCACCTTTGCTGGCAAAATTTATCAAGAACTTTGAAATGATTTATCTTCTTTGTTGCAATTATTCCATTTTTAGGGATTAATTCCAAAGTAATTATTCCATAGAAAAATATTTATAGGCATGGATATTTAATAGTGTTATTTATATTAGAAAAAAACATGAAAAAATACCAGTTAGTGATTATATAATACATATTTTATTTACAGCAAAATGACTGAATCATAATTTGGAACTAATTTAATCAAGTTTACAAAAGATTATGTTGCACAAGAAATGCTTCTGATGCTAAAAGAAATACAATCTGATGTTAAAAGAAAAAAAGCTAGTAAAGATCTATTTTTGGGCCTCCCCTGGCAGCATAGCAGTTGAGCGCTGGGCTGTGAAGCTGCCTGCAGCCTCTGCAGCACTGGCTCGATCCCTGGCTGCCGGCGAGGGTCCCACATGGTGCGGCAGACCTCTCCTGCTATGCCTGCTGCTCCCCTTAGCAGTGTATTTTGTCAGTCTGCCTGTTCTGTTCCCCACTGTGGCTCTGGTGAATTTTCTCACCCTCCCGTGCTTCTAACTGTAGCCAGTGCTTGTATAAATAAATAAATCTTAAAAAAATATATTTTGCCTGAAGAATAAATATTGCTCTGATTTTCTGTGGTGGATGAGATGATGGATGCTTATGAAGGGAAGGTAGTTTCTTCTTGTTGACTTAAGTTACAGAAGTTAATAAATAATTAAGGGGTCTCTTCAAATAGGGAAGAATCATATTGCTTAATTTTTTTTGTTAGTTGGATCAACAACTATTGGATAGACTCTTGGGGGAGGGAGGGTTCCCCCTGGTTAAGAAGGTGAAGGATTTATTAAGGGACTATAGGGTAAAAGGTGATGTTTACTGCATTAGGATTTCTTGTTTGTTTTCAAATACAAAGTATATCTTCCTCTCATCCTTTGACAGTGTTCCTCCCATGACTGAGACAGAGAAGACAAAGCCCAAATCTACCACTTTGAAGAACATTTTATAGATTTGTTCCTTAGGTGAAAGCACATTTAGAAAATTGCTGCCCAAACCTCAAAGTTGTAACACTTAAAGGCAAATATGAAAGAATCTACTTTACTCTTTGAAATTATAAATAGAAAGAAGGCAGGAGTCTCAGAATTCTAACAACCAATAAGCAGTGAGAAAGCACAAAATTTTATGTAAGGGTTATTTTCTTGAAACATAAATTTTATATATTATCTGAATATAATTCTTGGAATTATTCATCTTTTTAACTTAAAAAAAAATCTGATCTGTAGTTCAAGTGCCAGGACTTTAATTCTATTTCTTCCAACCATGCGGTTAATAGAGTTCCCATTACTTGTAGCATCTTTACCCATATCATTGGTATTTTTTATGGCAGTTAAAAAGGCATATTAAAAAATGTTCAACATCCCTTATAATCAAGGAAACGCAAATCAAAATCACATTGAGACACCACCTTACACCAGTAAGAATGGCATATATCACAAATGTTGGCGAGGATGTGGAGAAAAAGGAACTCTCCTGCACTGCTGGTGGGAGTGCAAACTGGCCCAACCACTGTGGAAAGCTGTGTAGAGGTTCCTCAGTCTACTAAAAATGGAGCTACCATACAACCCGGCAATGCCACTCCTAGGGATCTACCCAAAGGACACAAAAACATTGATTCAAAAGAACACCTGCACCCCTATGTTTATTGCAGCACTATTTACAAGAGGTAAAACCTGGAAACAACCTAAATGCCCAAAAATCGATGTCTGGATCAGGAAGATGAGGCATATATACACAATGGAATATCATTCAGCAATCAAAAAAGATAAACTCATGCCATTCACAGCAACATGTATGGAGCTGGAAGGAATGATGCTCAGTGAAATAAGCTAGAAGGAAAAAGAAAAATATCGGATGGTTTCACTTATAGCAGGAAAATAGGGGAACCAAATAAGACATCACTGTAAAAAAATAATAACAGTACAAAACACAGCAAAGCAAAAACTGACAATTATAAACCAGAGATGTCCTGCAGGGGAGGAGGAGGGAGAGGGATGAGAGGGAGGAAGGGAGGAACACAGGGGACTGAGGTGATGGTGCACGGGTGCAATGGGGAAGGAAACTCTGTGGGGACTACACCTGAGGGGGTGGGGGAAGAAAACAGCATTTAAAAATGAACAATGATGTGAAAATATATATATATATAAATAAAATAAATAAACTGCATTTTGCAAGGTACAAAAAAAAATAAACAAAGGGCTTTCAGTTGGATAAAGGAACCTAAAGTGTAAGATGTTTCCCAATTCCCTATCGCTCACCTAGCATAGTGTCTTAATTCCCCATTTCCTCTTCTCACCCCCAACTTCTTCCTATTCCATGATTTAAATTGCTCTTTGCTCACCTGATCTCTGTGGTTATAGAGACTAAAAGTTGTAACACCTGTTTTGGGGTGCAAGAATCAGAGTCCTTTCCAAGAATCTTTTGAATTAAAGGTCAGCACTGGAATTGGAGATTGTCTTTCTGGGCATTTGCGGGAATTATATGTCTGAGATTGTGGAATTGCTTAGGGCCATATTTACAGACTTTTAGAAAAAGCCCTTGTATACAATAGTGTATAACAGGGAAAAAACAGAGAAAATGCTGAGATGAATAAGCAGGGTGGGGACAGCCTGTTTGCTACCCTTTTCCTCTATGCAGTTCTATTACTTTATTACTTTTTCCTTTTCCTATAAGTTAATTTGGTTTGGATTTCTATTACTTGAAATCAGAGAGTTCTGACCACTTCAATGGCCAGACTGGATTAGCAGTCAGAATCAGACAGCATGGTGGTATGTGGAGCTATCTTTGGATATACTATTTACTTATACTATATCCTTTTTATTTAACTCCAAATTAAATATATGCACTTAAGGAGTAAAACACTAGGCACTTTGCAAAATAAATGACAACCTTCAGTTTTGTTGAAATAGTTTCGCTTTGGGGAAAGCTGGCTATGATTAGGACGGGGAATTTGACTTACAAATAAGAAATGAAAAGGGAGCAACATTATCCATCTACAGTACAGAAGCTCTGTCTGGAGAAGGAATAAAAGGAATTAATTTAGAAGCCCAGGCATCCCACTTTTCATATGCTCTCAAAAAGGAAATGTGATTGAATACATGACACAGCGATAGCATAGAACTCGCCCTTTTTGGATTGTGAGAAAGATGAGTTTTCTGCATAGATTTCTTGCCTAACAGTTCAGATAGAGAAAAATATTCTTTCTGTCTTATATTTCATATATTAGGAGAGGTCCATGGACAATATGGGATACCACTTTTCATCTCTACAAACATCAGTCAAGTTTTTATTTTTTAATCTTTTCTAAGGCAATGACAATGTAATTATCCAAACAGGCTATCATCATATTGCTATTACTTAAATTTCTATATTTTAGAAACATGTAGAACATACATGAGATGAGTATTTCTCCCTTTGACATCTAAGTGCTATCAGTTTTTAAAAGTCATTAATTTGTGGACAATTAAGGCAAAATGATGGTTCTATGGTATTCGGTGGAATTCTGAATTCCTATGACCAGCTTCTCAGTTTTGAGTTTAAGAAATGGGTCTAATCTTCCTCTGACTAATGTATTTTGACAATTGACTTATCAGTTGGTAGTGCATCAACCATATCCTCCTACATGCCCCTGGTTTAGAATGTGGGTGATGTAGAATTTATTGATAGCTTATATTCCAGATTTTATAAAGAGGCAAACATAAAGTATTATTTTTGGGAAGTAGATGGACAAAAATTTCAAATGATGATATATTGTACCATTGGGGTGTGTGTGTGTGTGTATGATTTTTTAATTTATTTATTAAAAATTTTTAATTTATTTATTAAAAGATTTATTTATTTATGCATACAAGAACTTGGGTACAGGCCAGAGGTATGGGGGTGAGAGGATTCACCAGAGACAGAGTAGGGAGAAGAACAGGCGGATCCACTGAAACACACTGCGGAAGGGAGCAGTGGGGAGACAGGAGAGGTCTGCTGTGCAATGTGGGTAGCTCCCTGGCTGGGGATCGAACTCGTGCTGCAGTGGCTGAGGATAGCTCCACAGTGCTGTGCTCTAACCCCTTGCACCACCAGGGAGGTCCCCTGTTGGTATATTTTAGAGGACTCCTCCCTTCCCCCTTCCCGCCCACCCCCCCAAGTATGGATACTTTGTGATTGCATAAAAAAAAAAAGTTTGTCTTTTTTTGGTTTTTGTATAATCCAAATATACGTGACATCACCTTGTATTAATCATTCTCCTGGCTCATTTTGATTAGCATAATCCCTTCCAGGTCCATACATATTGCTGTAAATGCCATGACCTTATCATTTTTGATTGCTCAGTAATATTCTATTGTGTATATATAGCATTTCTTGATCTAGTCATCTGTTCTGGGGCACTTAGGTTGTTTCAATAGTTTAACTATTGTAAATAGTGCTACTATGAACATAGGATTGCAGGCTTCCTTTTGTATTGTGTTTTTGTATTTTGGGGTTAGATACCTTATAATGGAATTGCTGGTTTATATGGCAGATCCATTTTTAGTCTTTTGAGAAACGTCCAATCTGCTTTCCATAGGGCTGGAAGAGTTTACATTCTCACCTGCCATATGGGAAGGTTCCTTTTTGTCCTCACCCTTGTCAGCAACTTTTTTCCTGGTCATTTTGATTTGAGCCATTGCAGTGGCAGGAAGGGCACAAATATGATCTCTATGATTGGGCAGATGGGTAAAGGAGAGTCCTGGAGCCTCAGGGGCTTTCTCAGACTTTTACTGAGTTTTTACTTTTAGTGCAGCAACCAGGTACACGGCAGGCAGGGGTGTTGGGGCCCAGGAAGCTGACAGGCCTCCAAGTCCTGGCAAGTCTTCACTCTGGGCTTCTCTGGTGTTCTTTCTCCCCTTCTTTCTCCTATTCTCTCTCCTGCCTCTGCTTCTTTTGGCAAATATATCAATACTGCAGCCATTGCCCACAAGAGTAAACAACACAACTGAAAATAACAGTGTAACAAAATGCAGGCACCACCATCAGGCAGGGCGATCCTAATGGTGGGAGGCCAGAAAAGCCTGAAAATCATTTACCCTACAGCCATTCTCATTGGTGTGAGGTGGTATCTCATTGTGGTTTTGATTTTCATTTCCCTGATGATTAGTGATGATGAACATTTTTTTCATGTGCTTATTGACGATCTTTATGTATTCTTCAGAGAAGTACCATATTTAGCATCTGGTAAGGGACACAGGCTATTTCTAATAAATGTTGACTTTTCCCAAAATCTAATATACTCCAAAGATAAAGATATTCTCAAAGTTCAAGGTTGGGAAAAATTCTACAAGCAAATGGAATTCTAAAAAAGATTTAATTATACATATACAAAACAACTTTTAACAAATCTACAAAAAGACTCTGACAGGAACACAATAGTAGTAGGGGAATTACACACAGCACTTACATCAATGGACAGATCAACCAGATGGATAATCAACAAAGAAACAATAGCCTTACATGAAGCATTAGACCTGATGGGCTAAATAGATATTTTTAGGGCAATTCACCCCCCTGCATATGAATACATGTTTTTCTCAAGTGCACATGAAACATTTTCAAAGACAGACCACATGTAGTGCCATAAAACAAGTATCAGTAAATTCACGAAGACTGAAATCATATCAAATATCTTCCTTAATGTTCTCTTACTGCTATGCTTCATCTGCCCCATTAACACTGTATTTCTCCTAAAAAGAAGCCTGGAAATGTTATTCTTCAGTTTCTAAATATATAGACTTTTTTCTTCTGTAGTTCTATATTACCTTATACAATGTCTTATTAATAACCTAACAGGCAAATGTACAATATATGTTTATTCAATGTAGTTAATTTCAGCAGCAAACTCAGAAGTAGAAACTTAAGCATGATCTTAATGTATCCTTCAACTTTCTTCATGTAATATCTATTGTTGATTCATTTAATACAGTGGTTGCTAATTGGGCAATTTTACCTCTAAGGGAACACTGATTGAAGTATAGAGAACTTTCTTCACAGGTGGGTGTCATGGTGCTACTGGCATTAGTGGAAAGAAGTAAGGGATACTGCAAAACACTATAATACACACGCTAGCCCCTGATCACAAAGAATTATCTAGTCCCAAATGAATAAAATGCAAAGATTGAGAAATCCTGAATTCATTCAACAAATATGGAGCACCTTTCTGAGTCTCACTTTTCTATAAGTCTGGAAGTTCATAACATAAAAAAAATCTTTGAAGTGAAATCATTCCACCTAATGCAATAATTCACTTTTAGCAACCATATATCACATGTCCTTTGATCTCTACCTGAACATCTCTAGGGGCCAAAAACTTATAAGCTTTAGGGAAGCGCAACCATTTCTAGAGCTATCAACTACAATTTCTTTTTTGTTTTAATAAAGATTTATTTATTTATACAAGATCTGGGGTACAGTCCAGAGGCACAGGAGGGTGAAAGAATTCACCAAAGACAGAGCAGGGAGCAGAACAGGCAGATTGACTGAAATATGCTAAGGGGAGCAGCGGGGAGACAGGAGAGGTCTGCTGCACCATGTGGGTGTTTCCCTGGATAGCCTGGAATTGAATCTGTGCTGCAGAGGCTGCAGACAGCTTCACAGTGCTGCGCTCAAACCTCTGTGCCACCAGGGAGGCCCTCAACTACAATTTCTAATGGCCGTGAAGAAATGTGGCTATGACTATTCTTAACATGAAATAAATCAGAATCTATTATTGAGGGGTGATAAATACACTATTAAAATTATTCAAGATATTTCCACATGGTTTTTTTTTTTGCAGCCAGTTTCAGTTCACTAACTAAACCTTTTCTTCATATTAAATACAAGTTTTAAGTCAGAATATTCCTGAATAATGGCTCTTGGAGAATCTTCTGTAATGTCAGTACCCTTCACTAATTCAGATTATCAGGAGACATGCCAATTTCAAATAATGACATTTCACAGTTATAAAATTGTGCCTATTACTTTTAAATGTCATTGTCATTCATCCATGCAACAAACTCTTTGTATCCCCCTGCTAGATTTCAGAAATACAAAGATGGAATAAGACAAACTTCTGTGTATAGGGAATGCACAATACTTCACTGAAGGTAAACATACTACCTTGTGACAGCAGCTAAAGAAAAAAATGCATAAGGAATGGATTCCTCAGGAAGAATTGAGAAGAGCAGACCTTGAGTTAAGATTTAGAATTCTTGGACAAAACAGGGAAATAGCATAAGTAAACTCTTGGTCTGAAGAAGTAGGGAGCATTCTAGGGAATGTACATAATTCAGCAGATGAGTAGCCCAGCCTGTGTAGGACATGAACAAAGGTTTAGTGGAAACACTTATGTACCATGTTAAAGAGTTTGGACTTTATCCTAGGGCTTGAAAACCACAAAAAGTGAAAAGACAAAACTGATATTTAAATAGATAGCTGATAATTATGAGTGGGAATGAGTGGGAATGAACAGATTGGGAATGAGAAATCCCAATTCTGGGATTGTGGTAATTCTATCTAAATATCTTGGCATGGAATAGTACTTCCAACTCAATGTCTGGGTGGGTTTAGGTCTTTAATAAAGACCTAAACTTCATTTTTAATTGAGCATATAATTGTTATCATTGCAATAAGTTATGAAGGACTATTAGGAGTAACTTTTGACTTTCAGAGGTCCCAGTGAGGCCCACAGTGAGAAAGTAATAAAGAAAGAGCTAGAGTAAGTATGCACAGCTATAAACTTTCATCCATGTCCACTCTTTCCACAGCTCTGAGATTGATTATTGGCTAGTAAAAAGCTATGTATGATGACTACAATCAAATACCTCTTTATTTTTCTGCATTCACTCCATCCATTATTCACCTGAGGTTCTGTTTATCCAATTAATTGTCACAGTGTTAATGGAGGTGATGTAAGTTAGCAGAAAAGAGTACAACACTAAGAAATAGAATGTAGTAGTTATGATCCCAGGGTCCAAAAACAAAGTGCCTCAATTTCAAATACTAACCTTAATAAGCCCCATCTGCTTAATTGGAGACAGTGGAGAAAAAGTAACTTAACCCATGCATCAGTCTTCTTATTTGTAGTACTGTACAGATTAGATAAGCTAATAGATGTTTATTGTTTGGAATGATGCTTGAAATATAAAAGTCCAATTAACATATTTCATTGTATCAAAGATATCATTGACTGAAATTTGCACCATATTTTAGGAACCAGTCACATAGAAGAAAACTGTTTACAGTTATAATAAAAACCTATCAATTATAAAACTCATCCTGATTTCAGTGATGTTTATATGGAAAAAGTTCACATCTTAAATTTAATATAATATGGGTGTTCAGCACTATCATGACTTTGTAGTCAGAGCTGTATTTGAATTTTTGTGCTGCCACTTTCTATCTAGATCAGCCTAAATGGGTTATTAAACTTCTCTGAGCTTGTTTTCTTATCCATAAAATGAAAATAATATTGTCACCTCACAGGCTCTAATAGATATTAAAGGAGACCATTTATGTAAATTGCTTTAGCTAAAAACAGGCGCTTAATACATGGTAGTTATTCTGGATGGGAAGGTGTGGAAAATCAGAAACATAGTGCTTGGCATGTAACAGGTTACCATGTGAATGTGTTTTATAGGAGGTGGTAGTGGGTAGGAAAATAGTATCATTAAGTCAGGGCAATATAAAATCCCAGAAAATCAGATTAATTTCTCTTCCCTTCCCTATTAATTTCTTTAGTTTATAATGTGTATCCTTGAGTATGTGCTGTTTAACGCATAGGACACCTGTCAGCCATAGTTCACCAAGTCAAAGGATCTACCCCTTAAATGGGAAGATAAGGCATATGTGATTGATTCGAGGAGGGACATTTATTGTATATATACATACATATTTACCTATATATCATGTGTGTGTATATATATATATGTATTACTGCCTTTACATGAAATGGATCATACTATGTATATAACTTACTTCTTATAATAATATTATCACATAAATCATATTATTTAATTTCAGATGAAGAAAATGAGGTTTACAAATGTTGGACATCATGCATTTAAGAAGATGCAGAGCTGGGTTTTCTACTCAAGTTTCTCTGACCACTAATACCATAAACTGTTCATAGTATGGGCACTATATTTTCATAAGAATAGAAGACAATCAATAATGAAATGTTATGACATAGAAACACAGAAGAGGGAGAGAGCACTTTGAGTTGAATTATCAGGGAATGATTCATGGAAGAGGGCACTTTAAAGGAAAGACAAGATTTGATTAGGCAGAGAGAAAGTTGTAACTGTTACTGAAGAATTCCATGTAGGAGGCTGTTTTGAATGAAAATCAAGATAAACATGACATGTGGAGGAATATTAGGGACACTGGGCTGGCTAGATCACAGGAATTCCTTTGTGAGTCTAAGAATCATATGTCTTGTGGTCTCTACACTCCCAACATTGAATGAAACATTTAACACTTAGGGCTAAGCAGTGATTAGGTAGGAAATACTATTGAATAAATAGGAATGCGATAGCTTTAACAAAAAATTAGACATATGGGTCATTACACACACACAAATACACACACGTCACTGCACCCTAAAAAACATGAAAAAGCATTTTTCTCAAATGCACTTAGGACCTTCTCCAAGACTGACCATGTATTGTGTCACAAGGCAAGTATCAGCAAATTATAAAAAATCAAAATCATACCAGCATGATCTCTGGCCATAAGAGTATCAAACTAAAAATAAAATGTAAAAATAATACAGGGAAACCTGTATATGGAATACAACTGAAAGACTACTGGATTTAGGAGGAAATTAGAGAACAAATTAAAAAAATATCTTGAAACGAAAGACAATGAGGAAACACCCTCTAGAAATTATGGGACACAGCAAAAGCAACAATAAGAAGAAAGTATATAACAATGCAGGCTCACATCAAGAAACAAGAAATAACTTAAATAACATCTTTCATGTTGAGAAATTAGAAAAGGAACAAATAAAGCCTAAAGCCAACAGAAGACAGGAAATACAGTTACGGCAGAAATTCAGAGGATAAAAAGAGATTACTATGAACATTTATATACTGATAAGTTCAGTGACCTAGAAGAGCTGAACACATTCTTGGAATAATACAATCATCTGATACTAAATAGGGAAGAAATAAAAACTCTTCATAGACCAATGACAAGAAGGAAATTAAAGCAACAATAAAAGCTCTCTCAATAAAACAAAAGCACAGGATAAGATGGCTTCACAAGTAAGTTTTACCAAACCTTACATATCCTACTCAAACTCTTTAAAAAATTTAGAAAGAAGGAATACTTCTAAATTCATTCTGTAATGCCAAGATCATTGTAATACCAAAGTGAAGTTAAGACTACAAGAAAGGAAAACTACTGACAATTTCCCTAATGAACACAGATGCAAAAATTCTCAATAAAACTGTAGCAAATCAAATTCAACAAAGCACCAAAAGAATTATATCCCATGACCAAGTGGTTTTTATCCCAGGAACAGAAGGATGGTTCAACATATGAAAGTCAATCAATATGACATACCACATCAGTAAAAAAGAATCATAAAAACCACATGATCCTATTAAGAGATGTCATGAAAGCATTTAATAAGATACAATATCCATTTATGATGAAATCCCCCCCATAAAACTGGGGATAAAAGGAACACATTTCAACATAATAAAGATCATATATGACAAATCTACAGCTAATGTCATTTTCATTTTTTTTTTAAGATTTATTTATTTATGCATATAAGAACTGGGGTGTAGACAAGAGGTGTGGGGGGTGATAGGACTCACCAGAGACAGAGTGGGGGAACAGAACAGGCAGATTGACTGAAATACACTGCTGAGGGGAGCAGCGGGGAGACCGGAGAGGTCTGCTGTGCCATGTAAGCAGCTCCCTGGCCGGGGATCGAACTCGTGCTGCAATGGCTGTGAATAGCTTCCTAGGTTGTGTCTTAACCCCTTGCACCACCAGGGAGGCCCTTAATGTCATTTTCAATGATGAAAAACTGAAAGCTTTTCCAAGAAGATCTGGTACAAGACAGGATATTTACTCTCAACACTACTATTCAACATTGTACTGGAAGTCCTAGAAGGGGCAATTAAATAAGAAGATGATATAAAAGGTATCCTAATTGGAAAATAATAAGTAAACCTATCATTATTCACAGATGACACTATGATATACATAGAATATCCAAAAAACTCCACTGAAAATTTGAGACAATAAATCAGGTCAGCAAAGTGATGGGTGGTAAAATCAATACATAAAAAGTAATCACTTTCATTTATGCAAACAATGAGATAGGAAGAAATTTTAAAAAGTGATATCATTTACATTACACCCCCAAAATTAAGTACCTAGGAAAACATAACAAAGGAAGTGAAGGACCTATATAGAGAAAACACAGGATACTGTTAAGAGAAATAGAAAGATGAAGAAATGGAAAGATATTCCCTGCTCATGGATTATAGGAATTACCATTGTCAAAATGTCCTTCCTACTTAAAGCAATATGCAAATTTAATACAACCTCAATTAAAATTCCAGTGACATTCTGAAAAAAGTAGCATAAACGTTACTGAAATTCATACAGAGCCACAAAAAGAACCCAAATAGTCAAGACAATCCTTACATAAAAAAGGAAAGAATGGGGGTGTCATTCTTCTGGATGTCAAGCAATACCACAAAGACACAATAATTAAAACAGCAGGGTACTAGAACAAAAATAGACACCCAAATCAATGGAGTAGAATAGAGACCCCAGAGATAAAAACACACCTACATGGACAATAAGACTATGGCAAAAGAGCTGAGAATATTCACTGGGACAAGGAAAGCCTGTCTAATATTTGGGAAATTCTGGGAAAACTGAACAGTTGCATGCAAAAGTGTAAAACTAGATCACTGTCTTACACCAAACACAGAAACCAATTGAATTGGATAAACGATTTGGCCATAAGACTTGAAACCATAAAATACATAGATGGAAGCACTTCATAATGTATGCTTCTGCAACAACTTTGCAGATTTGTGTACAGCAGCAAGAAAAGCAAAGAAGAACATAAACAAATGGGACTACATAAAAAAGATTCTGCACAGCAAAAGTTTGAAATTGTAATTAGAACAATTTTCCACTGAATGGAAAAAAATTATTTGCACACCAAAAAATCTGACAATGGACTGATAGCAAAGATTTGCAAAGAACTATACACCTCTACAAAAAGAAAACAAATAACTATTAAAAATGGTCAGAACAACTAAATAGGCACTTCTCCAAATATACATCCAAATGGCTAACAGACACATGAAAAAATTATCATCACTTATCAGAGAAATAAAAAATCAAAACCTCAATGAGATACCATGTCACATCTGTCATAATGGCCCATATCAAAAGACCAGAAATAATAAATGCTGGTGAGGATGTGGAGAAAAAGGAACCCTCTTACACTGTTGGTGGCAATGTAGACTGGTTAAATTATTCATGTAAATACTGTGGATTTTCTCAGAAGACTACTATGGATCTGCTGTATCACCTGACAATTGCCCTCCTTGGTGACTAGGTCACTTGGCATTTAAATCATCTAAGGGTATAACTAATGAGGCAATTTTGAAACAGAGTAAAGAAATGAAAAAATGTTCAGCATCCTTTACAATTAGGGAAATGAAAATCAAAACCACAGTGAAATACCACCTCACACCAGTGAGAATGGCACATATCAAAAAAACTAGCAACAACAAATGTTGGCGAGGATGTGGAGAAAAAGGAACTCTCCTGCTCTGCTGGTGGGAGTGCAAACTGGTCCAACCACTATGGAGAGCTGTGTGGAGGTTCCTCAATCTACTAAAAATGGAGCTACCATATGACCCAGCAATTCCATTCCTAGGGATCTACCCAAAGGACACAAAAACATTGATTCAAAAGAGCACCTGCACCCATATGTTTACTGCAGCACTATTTACAATAGGTTAAACCTGGAAGCAACCCAAATGCCCAAAAATAGATGACTGGATCAGGAAGATGTGGCACATATACACAATGGAATATTATTCAGCAATCAAAAAAGATAAACTCACGCAATTTGCAGCAACATGGATGAAGCTCGAAGGGCATGCTCAGTGAAATAAGCCAGAGGAAAAAGAAAAATATCAGATGGTTTCACTTATAGCAGGAATATAGAGGAATATCAGTGTAAAAAAATAATAACAGTACAAAACACAACAAAGCAAAAACAGACAATTATAAATCAGAGACATCCTGCAGGGGAGGAGGAGGGAGAGGGATCAGAGGGAGGGAGGAAGGAGCACAGGGGACTGAGGTGATGGTGCACGGGTGCCTTGGGGAAGAAAACTCTATGGGGACTATACCTTAGGGGGTGGGGGAATCAAATATTGTTTTAAAATGAACAATGATATAAAAAATAAAAAAAGTTAGGGCCTCCCCGGTGGCACAGTGGTTGAGCGCTGGGCTGTGAAGCTGCCAGTAGCCTCTGCAGCACAGGTTCGATCCCCGGCCACTGGAGAGGGTCCCATATGGCGCACAGACCTCTCCTGCCATGCCTGCTGCTCCCCTCAGCAGTGTACTACGTCAGGCTGCCTGTTCTGTTCCCCGCTCTGGCTCTGGTGAATTCTCTCACCCTCCCACACTTCTGACTATACCCAGTGCTTGCATAAATAAATAAATCAATCTTTAAAAAAATAAAAAAAAATTCATATTTTATTTAAAAAAATAAAAAATATTTCTTTTGAAAAGAAATATTGGTTTTCTACATTAAACAAATTTATAAGTGTTAGATGATATCAATAGCCAGAAATGAAAAGAAAGTGAAACAAAAGAGTAAACTGAATTTCTGAAAGAAATGCAGAAAAACTCATCTAAAACTGTTTAAATATGACTAGCTATTGCTGAGTTTCATGGCTATTTGTCTCATTTGTGTAGAAACTGCTAAATTTAAATGAGGCAATTCAGAAATAAGAGAAATTTGAGATATTTCAGGTTTCTCAGTTCTATTTTAGACATTACCATTAGTTCTCTTTATGCTCATATAACAGTATATTTCTCTCAGAACAGTTATTAAAGTAAGCATTTTTCCAGAATGACTATGTCTGACTTTCTTCATAATTACAATTCAATTTGGTAAATACTGATTTAGTGCCTTATAAAAATACCACATGGTATTATGCATTTGTAGACTCAGAAAATTCACATAAAATATGTCTTCTTCTTGACCTCTACTTCAAATGTTTCATGAGAGTGGACTCTAAGTTACTTGGATTTTGCATATGAAGCTAAGGCAGAAAGTGGTGGTTTAAGAAGCTAGAAAAATTGTAAGTAATTTTAGGTTGCTTAGAGACTCTATTAAGTAGGTAAGACATAATTCAGGATTTAGGCAAGGGCTGGGGCATTTCTATGCACTTTGAATGTGTTTTGTTGCAAACATCAGGACTATTAGAGCAGGTAGATGGTGGATGGAGATTTAAGCTTTTCTCTTGGATCGTAGTAGATTCTGACTTTCATTGTAAATTAGATGGAAATTTGGGTATTCTCCTTTTGTAAATGAGAAAGACCCATCATTCTCTTTGCTAAATCTCCATCACTGGACCATAGCAAGTAGGAAATGAATAAAATCTTTGTAATATATAGACCACTGAAATAGGATTTGATGGGCAGGTGGAAGATAAAGAGTTGGGATTAGGGAAAGACTTGGGATAGTAATAAGATTTCTTTGTAAATTGTGCAGCTTGGTTGGAAGGGTACTCTTGCAATGTACCCTCCAGGAGCAAGGTGGCTAGGAAAGTAATATGGTAATAGTGTTTCATATTCAGAATATGATGTGGGTAGGTGATCACATTGGTGGTAAGCTTTGGGGACTGACACAATCAGATGCTTGGTTCTTGTGAGGTGAATAATAGTGCACATCAGTTTGAAAGTTAGTTGAAAGATAGTGGCCAGAATTCAGAAGAGAAAAAACTGAAGACTTGAGGCATAACTCCCTCATTAATTAGTTACATGTTCTTGGGAAAATAATGCAGAACTCAGCTTCCTAGTCATTGAAATGGACTTTGATAAAACTTTATCTACCTCATGTAAGGATCAAATTAGATGATTTATGTAACCACAAATTGTCTCATAAATTTAGCTATCTCTATTTGTGAGTCAGTGGGTATCATTCTAGGTGAGAGTGAGGTGAGGATGTTTGTAAATTATATATATATATTTTTTTAAAGATGAAATTGCATCTACTAGTGAATAAGTAGTAGCTCCGTTTTAACATTTTACCTGAAAAGACCTATGCTTTGTTCTGAAGTGTTTTCCAAGTTGGTCTCAAAAGGATTCTTTGTGAAAAGTTTGGAGACTGATTTATCAGAGCTGTATCATATTTCTATTCTGTTGGAGTAATTTATCTTTTGTTTAATGCACATTGGTTTTATTTATGCTGGGCAGGTATTAAAAACAGACTTCCCTGAGATTGCTTAATTGAAAAAGAACATTATAGAATGGACATTAGACACTGAGTTAAGAAGACAATTAACTCTCTTCTCTAGATTTATGGTTGTCTCTGGTGGACCAATAAAAAGTTGGTCACTGTGATGGTAAGAAAGAACCACGGAGCTACAAGAGGGAGAACTGAAGGTAGAGTATTTAGGGAGCTCTTAGTGAAAAACTGCACTGGAAGTTTGTTTACTTTGGGGAGGTTTTTTGTGTTTTAGTTTTTTGTTTTTAACAAGATACTTAAGATGGACTGCTTGAAAAAGTTACCTCTGAAAGGCGTTCATGGCTGTAATACAGATGGAAATGATGCTTGGCCCACTGAAGTGGGAAATGTCTGCCCCGTTGAGTAACCGAGTGTGAAATCTTCAAGTAGCTATAAAGAGTGATTTAGTTGTGCTTCTGGTGTTTTGGGAATAACTTTTTGGTGAAGCAGGATCTGTAACTTGAGCTGGTTCTCCAAACTCTCTCTAAAATATGAGCAACTAGACAAGAGTGTGATGATTAGTTACCAAGCTACAATGATCCCAAAGGTATTTCCTATATTGATGCAGTGTTTTTATTAACTTTGAAAATGTGTGAATTCGTTGACTTACTGGTCATTAAAATACTGAAAGTATCTTGTCGAATCCAGCTTGGCAGTAGCAGTGAGAAAGTCAAACCAATTGAAACAGGTTTTCTTCCCTCTTTTAGTCTCCTCTGCTTGTTTCTTGATTGGCAGATGGACAAATTTGTGAATGTAAATGCAAACCACCTGACAGCTCTTGTAAATAAAACGTTGTTTGTGATGATAAAGTATCAGTACTGAGCAGGTTTCTGTGCCTGTCATACAGCAGGTGGCTTCAATAATGCACATAATGCAGCTGCTCTCTTAGCAAACAGAATTCCAGTCCTCATACTGCATGGATTTATATGCTGTTGATTTTTGAATATTCTGAAAGGAAATATTTCTAGACAAATGTCAATTGAGGATGCATCTGGGAACATTCATTAATAATTGGAAAAGTCTTAAAGTCTTAACTATAATACATCCAAATATATTGGTCCATGAGAAGGACAACAGGGCTAGCCCTGGAGACTGTTCCCCGTGCTTAAATCCAGGATTTTGCTAAATAAGAGCATTGTAAGTCTTCCCTTAATGCCAGATTTTGGAACTGAGTAGTTTTAGATGTCTGGAGTGAACCTTTGTTATGACTCTAAGCTAAACAAAATCAATTTTACCATAGGCTAACTGGTATGCAGCCAGGAACAACAGAGTTAAATAAACTACAACATATTTCTGGCCACAAAAACATGATCAAACTTCCAAATAAAGACCCAAAACACTTCTAATTTTAATCAGGCATTTGTATTCATTCATTTGTTCATTCTTATCTGACTGATCCTAATTCAGTCTGGCTGAACTCCTGGTGGCTGGATTCTCTCCTGGCAGCTCAGAGCACAAGGAGGGAACAAAACCTGGACGCATCACAGGGCACACTCACAGCCACTCCTGCATGCGACCCACTGGAAAAATTGAGATATGCCAATGAACTAAAGGTGCACATTTTGGGGATGTAGAAGTAAATGGAAGACATGGGAGAAAATTAATGCAGAGATAGGGAGATGGTGCAAACTCCATATAGACAGTGGCCCAGGCCAGGAATAAGTATTTTTTCTTATCATTGTTATAATGAAATGACATTATTTGAGGACTTATGTTAATAATAGGAAATAATAGTAACAATAAAAGTAATGGAAGTCTCTTATTTTGACAGTGTAAGATACTCCTTCTTGAAATTCTTTCTAAAATGAGATTGAAATCCCAAGCAATGAGCTCCCAGCTCAGTACCTGTTCTTCCTCCCCCAATACCTCTGTACATACCACCCTCTTTGCTTAACACATGAGTGGTTTTAGATGTCTGGTGTGAACCTTCATTATTCTTTCTGGGTGCCTGGAAACAAAAATATTCTACCTAATCTTGATGCATGCAATATCTCAAATTCAGGAAAAGGGCTTTTCCAATCTTTTGCACTAGCCCAGGCTTCCCTAGCAAATTCACTTTCACCAGACTTGGATCCAGAAGCTAGAGCTTCTCAGTGGATGGCAGATTCATCCATTTCCACAGGCAGTAACCATCCCCCGCTTATGGTCAAGTGGTTGGGTATGTGTCCAAAGGTGCTTTCTCCACTGGGACAGTTGCGGCGTGATTTGTGGTGATGTTCCTGGCTGCACAACCTCTCAGAAGATCTGTGAGTTTTCTTCTGATAAATGGATTTGCAGCTAAAAAACTAGACAAATATATTTCCTCTTGTTTGCAACTAAGAACCTATGTGATATGCTCAAAATCCACAAAATCCACACTTATGAGAGTGGTTTCTGACTCTTCTGGAATGAGTTTATTACCTCCTATCTCAACTCAGCACCCCCTGCCCTGGACTCCTGCAGCTTCATTCAACATAGGATGTAGTCACTTCTTGTTTAAGGATCTGTCTTCCCCTTCTCATTGTCTGGCACTCTGCATGCTGCATGGTGGTCATTTATAAATGTATCTGGGTGAAGTTATGCTCTGATTCAGCTTCTTATTGTTATGTTGGAACAATACCCGTTTTGCTCTGCAAATCATCTTGCACTTCCAGCAAATCCTGCCTTGTGCCTTCTTATGAAGTCATACTTGGTCTGACTGCTGGCCGATTCTTTCTTGGTCCCCAGTGCTGCATACTCACACTTCTTTTATATTGTCTAGTTTCCTTTTACTGTTTCCAGCTTTGTTAGCTGCAATGCTCCCCTCCATAACACTCTGAAGGCGCTCAGGGCAGCCCTCTGAAAATGTGCCATTTTGCATGCTTACTGTTTCAGCTTAAGTTAGCTGAGGAAATACAGTCTTAGAGACTTTTACTACTCCTTTATATAGAAGAATGAAAAATGGAGATATTAGACAAATAAGATATCTCCAGAAATAAACTTTCTATCAGAGAAACCGATCTACATGGTAAGGCAAACATGTACTTAAAGCATTTCTGGTCTGAGATCCCTCCTCTCTGCCTGAAACTCCAAGTCCACAAGCCATCCCTCAGCTCAGGGTACACGCCCTTCATCTAAAAGTGAAATCTTCATTCTCTCTGTAGTTTCCCTGTACACAGGTAATTAAAGTTATCTTAATCTCCCTCTAATCTGTCAAATGCTTTTTTGATTACTTGACAACCCCCACCCCCAAGAAATGCATTGAGGAGTAACAGAAGATTTCTGCTCTACCCCTACACAGGGCTGAAATGTTGGGCTTGAGTGAGTCTGATCTGTTCTTTGCTAGATTAGTTTTTTAAAAGTTTTATTTATGCATACAAGAACTGGGGTGTAGGCCAGAGGTTTGGAGCATGAGAGGATTCATAAGAGACAGAGTGGGGAACAGAACAGGCAGACTGACTGAAATACACTGCTGAGGGGAGCAGCAGGCGAGGCAGGAGAGGTCTGCTGTGCCATGTGGGCAGCTCCCTGGCCTGGGATCAAACTCATGTTGCAGTGTCTGGCAGCATCTTGATAGCGCTGTGTCTTTAACCCCTCCACCTCCATGTTAGATCAGTATTTTACTGATAGTAGCAACTGAGCAAAGAGATATGTTGAATCTCACCTTGCTGAATGACCCCCTTGCACCTCACCTAATTCTCCTTTGTGTGCAACTGTGGAAGTGTCTTTTCAGTTTCTTGATCACTTGGCAGGCACAGGGATTTTATTCACCACTGTTTCATATTATGTAATAATATCAAGACTTTTTTGAGGGTACAGGATCTGCGGTCTCTCTCACTCTCTCCTTTTCTATATTATTTTCTATTATTCACTCAGAGTCAACCATACTTCCTCATCTCATGAATATTTAAAAAAATCTATTATGCCATACTAATAGTTTCATACATTTTGAGGCGGGGGCAAGGGACATTGTAATGAGCTTGATCTTTTAATTACTATTTAAATATCTCTCTGAAATCTTGGCATTTCAGGAGTCAAGAAAAAAGAGAAGCATGAGACCACACAGACAAAATGGAACCATTTCACCTCGCTGTCCTTGCTTAATTAATTTCAAGGTGAGGCTCACAGGAACGGAGAAACGGTGGAATGAAAATGAGGCACTTCAAGCCTGTTCTATTTTTGTTTCCTGAACTCAGTATCTCTTAATATCAGAATGCAGAATCTGGGTGATAGCATGTTATTAGCCTGGGGAGATGTGAGACTGGAGGTCACACAGTAAAAGAGCTCGAAAATATGCATATTACATGAGGAATTAATTACAAGGGGCATGTGAGAAGAATTATGGCAGTTAACATCCAGAGCTTAAACAAATACCAACATGGAAAGAAATCATCATGTACCTGCCAATATAGGAAGATTCTGGGTCAACAGATGAAAGGGAGATTAACTTCTTTCTTCAGAAATAATAGAAGATGCTTTGGGGAGAAAATCACCAAAGATGAACTCACTCTAGTGTGTAGTTTAGTCTAAATATTTTCAAGTATACATTCTAAACCTTGGTTACGCTAACTGAAATTGTTAAAAAATATAGGGGAGGGTCACCTTGCAGTACTTTCTGACTTTGTGAGACACTTTCTAATCAAGTTCACTTATTTTGCAAATCTATAGCTACAGTGCTGTATAGTGAAGGTTCCAGTTTATCTTCTGCATTTTGAGACAATATTAGATCCAAGCACTAAAAGAGAATTCAATTATGTTCTCTCCATCCTATTTACCAAAGCATAAAATTGGAATCATTCACCTTAGAACAGTATTTCTCACTTCAGAGTGGGAAGGAGGTGGAGACATTTCTTCCCCCAAGAAAACATCTCACACTTTCCCAGGGTGTGTGTGGAAATATGTATATAATATTATAAACACATTTTAAAATTGAAGTGCCTAAATCTTTTTTTTTTTTTTAAGATTTATTTATTTATTTATGCATAGAAGAACTCAGGTATAGGCCAGAGGTGTGGCGGGGTGGGCGGGGGTGTGTGTGTGGAGGAGATGAGAGGATTCACCAGAGACAGAGCGGAGAACAGAACAGGCAGACTGACAGAAATACACTGCTGAGGGGAGCAGCAGGTGAGACAGGAGAGGTCTGTTGCGACATGTGGGTTGTTCCCTGGCAGGCAGGGGAACGAACTTGTGCTGCAGCGGTTGTGGACAGCTTCATAGTGCTGTGCTTAAGCCCTTGCGCCACCAGGGAGGCCCGGTACCTGAATCTTTCAATGTAAACTACAATGTAAAAGCTAAAAGAAACATCTTCACTGATGAAAACATATAGAAAATAAAATTTCCTTTGCCTCTTGGTGATTCTATTAGGGAGACAAAAGCAAGGTTTTGAGTACGTGCCATGTGGCAGAAGTTCCAGGGAAGGTGGGGGATAGTTATATTCATCAAGAAAGAGCATAGTTTTGTTTGCTTGTTTATTTTTGTTAAAGATACATTTATTGAGGTAATGCTGATTTACAAAACAGTAGCACAATGTGTTTATATTGTATGTCTTAGGACTATAAGTTCGTGTCTCTATAAATGTATATTATCTCACCATTCCCAGCATCAAAGCCTCAGTAGTCTTCCATAGGACCCCCCTTTTCCCATTTCTCCCTCCCCACCAGACCCCCTTTCTGGTAGCTTTAATCACAATTTATTGTGCTCCTCCCCCTTCTAAAATCACCAATTTGAAAGGAAACCTGCACTCTTATGTTTACTGCAGCATTATTTACAATAGCTAGGATATGCTAACAACCTAAATGCCCCAAAACAGACGAATAGATCAAGATGTGGTATATACACAATGAAATGCTACTCGTCAATCAAAAAGTTAAATCCATTCTATTTGTGGCAACATGGATGGAGCTGGAAGGGAATAGGCTAAGCAAAATAAGTCAGAAGGAGAAAGATAAATACCAGATGGTTTAACTCATATGTGGAATATAGAGAAAACAAACAAAAGGTCAGACAAAGATAAACTTTGAAAGCTGACCATACAGCTGAGTCATCCAAGAAGGGAGAAGAGTATAGCTTTAAAAAGCTTTAAGAAGCTTGGGCCTATTACATGATACCATAAAGAGGTCCAGGGTTATACTTACCTCTCACTTAACAGGAAAACTCAATCTAATGTAGACTTCTTGACCATTTTGATTAACAGAAGACAAACTGTTACACTTTGATATTTATCTTTTTTTTTTCTTGCATTAACTAACAGCACAAAGTGTATGTTATTAGCATAAAGTCTTGACCTTTATAAAATTCTGTTTGAAAGTAGACGGATGTGGCAGTGCAGAGTTCTCCCATTGCTGGGGGCAGTTTGTTGGCGTGGATGAAAGAGAAGTTTGGAGAACAGATGCCTCTTTTGATTTGATTCTTAGCAAAATGGGGTAATAGAGTGCTCATTGAATCTCTTACAACTATTCTTTTGCTTTGCTTGTTGGAAGCAAATATGTAAGAAATTTCTTATCTTTCATCTTTTCACTTCTCACTATGCTTGCTCAGAGAAGAAATGACATTACGGAATTTTGTATGTGTTAAATTAGTCTGTTTCCAAATCTAGCACTTTTTAAGGTCACAAAACCTCAAAGGAATTTGAGAAAAGGAATAAAAGGATGTAAGTCGTGTAATTATCAAATAGTTTGAAGAATAGGAGTTTCAACTGTTTTCCTTTTTTTTCATTTTTCATCTTTTGATTAGCTCTTTGAAAGACATCTTAAATACTACCTGAGACACAATATGGTGTTTTTTCTTCTAGTATTAAAAATTGACATTCAAAACATTTCTAAGAAGTTCCTTAAAAAAAATATATATATATATATGATATATATCAGGGTGCTGATGTTGGGTTAAAAAAATCTCTAAGTAATCATGTTCTTGATACAGATTTCTTGGAGTTACATTTGTAAATTTCTTCCTAACCTTGATAAATATTGTTTTTTTAAAAGATTTATTTATTTATGCATACAAGAGTTGGGGTGTAGGCCAGAGATGTGGGGGGTGAGAGGATTCACCAGAGACAGAGTGGGGAGCAGAACAGGCAGATTGACTGAAATACACTGCTGAGGGGAGCAGCAGGCAAGACAGGAGAGGTCTGCTGCACCATGTGGGTTGCTCCCTGGCCAGCCGGGGATTGATCTCGTGCTGCAGAGGCTGTGGATTGCTTCATAGTGTGGTGCTTAACCCCTTGCACCACCACGGAGGCCCCGCCTTGATAAATTTTGTGTTCAGATTTTTAAAATATCCATAAACACATGTTAAAAAAAAGTCTCCCCATTTTTTATCAGAACCAATAATCCCGGGAGCCCAAAGCAAAAATCTAGAAAAAGGAAAAATACCCAGGCTCTACAATGTCCTGTAAACATTGTGTAAAGGTTTTTAAAATGTGCATAAACACACATTAAAAAAAAAAAAAAGTATGGCCACTTTTTACCAGAACCAATAATTCTGAGAACCCAAGTAAAGTCTAGCAAAAGGAAAAATACCCAGACACTACGATGTCCTGGAATTTGTCTTTATATGGGAGAAAAAGTCTTAAAATACACGTGGAGCTTTGTAAAAGGTCTTTAACAAGCTTCCTCGGGAGCTTAAAATAGAGGATGTTGTACCAAAACAGATGTTCCAGTGCAGCTCCAAAAGTCTTTAAAATAAAGCCATTTGGAAGAATGATCCTGGAGGAGACGTTTTATTCCCCATGAATCTACATTAGGTGTGAATATATCATCTCAGTTGTCATAACGGTCTCTGTGATTTCCTCCTGAGTAGCAGTCATAACCACCCTGGCTTCTACCATCATAGTTTCTGCACCTTCATACCCATATACAGAGCCTCCAGGTCAACCGTTATACTTACCATTCCCGTCACCTTGGTAGTTGCAGTCGTGCTCCTGGGCCCCAAAGTCACCCCCTCTGTTCCTTCCAGTGGATCTGCCGACTGGTTCACATGAATCTGGCCATCATCAGGAGACTCTCCATTCATGGTTATCGTGGCATCTAAGGCATACACTGGATTAGTGAAGGTGATGAAGTCAAAATCCCAGGATCACTGAGTCTCCCTGCACTTGACAAGGACCACGTAAGGGATGGGCCCAAAGCAGTTGAAAGGATCTGACAGAGCCTGCTCACTGGTGTTGAAGGTGAGGTCTCTCATGAAGAGCTTCCCTTCTATAGAGGGTATGGCAGTTCATGAATGAAATGGCAGTTCCTCATGCCATTGAGGAACCAAGAGATGGGGGTAGAATTATGGTTTCCTTAAAACTCTAACAACTCTTGGGCCTCCCTGGTGGTGCAGGGGTTAAAGACAGCACAATCAAGCTCCTGTCAGCCACTACAGCATGAGTTCGATCTCTGGCTGGACAGGGAGCAACCCACATGGTGCAGCAGACCTCTCCTGACTCACCCACTGCTCCCCTCTGCAGTGTATTTCGGTGCATCTGCCTGTTCTGCTCCCTGATCTCTGGTGAATCCTCTCACCCCCTACACCTCTGGATTACACCCCAGTTTTTATATGTACAAATAATGTTAAAAAAACTAACACCTCTTGTTAACATTAAATTGCAGAATCCCTATAATATGGGTATTCATTCAAATATTTTCATCAGTCACATTTGCAGACAAATGTTACATTAGCTTTAAGAATTATATTCTTTTTTTAAAGATTTATTTATTTATGCATACAAGAACTGGGGTACAGGCCAGAGGTGTGGAGGGTGAGAGGATTCAACAGAGACAGAGTGGGGAGCAGAACAGGTAGATTAACTGAAACACACTGCTGAGGAGAGCAGCGGGCGAGTCAGGAGAGGTCTGCTGCGCCATGTGGGTAGCAAACTGGCTGGCCGGGGATTGAACTTGTGCTGCAGTGGCTGTGGATAACTTCGAACATTCTGTCTTAACCCCTTGCACCTCCAGGGAGTCCCAAGAATCATATTCTTTTTTCTAATCTTTATGTTTTTAATTTTAAGAGTGTGATTTTAATAAAAACACTTTAAATATCCTTTCAATGATTGTATCTGCAGTATTTGACAGAAATGTGTCCTATGAAATACATGTAGAACCAAAGTAAGCATTCCATTAAATGTAGCAGGAAATCAATGCATCAGAGGGTTCTATGTTCATTATTGCATTTGTCAACTTGGAAAATATTTGAAGAAATACAGAGGAGGTAAAGACATCAATAAAAAAATTAGAAGACCCGAGTTAAAATGCTCAGGTCATTAAATTCCTGCTATAAGTGAGACCATCCGGTATTTGTCTTTTTCTTCCTGGCTCATTTTGCTGAGCATGATCCCTTCCAACTCCATCCATGTTGCTGCAAATTGCATGAGTTTACTTTTTTGATTGCTGAGTAATATTCCATGGTGTATATGTACCACATCTTCTTGATCCAGTCATCTATTTTTGGGCATTTGGGTTGTTTCCATAGCTTAGCTATTATAATTGTATGGGACTAAAACCAAGATGAAAATGCATACATTGTGCAAAAATGAAAAATCATGTAAAAATACATAAAATAAAAAAAATGTTGAGGTTAAAATTTATGTTGCATATATGCTCAGAAAATAACAAGGAGCTAAAATTGCCTTGGGAGTTTATAGAAGTATTTTCCAATAGAGTTCTAAGTGATGTTAATAACTCTTTCATGAAAAAATGCCCATTTCCATGAATAGTTCAGTTACTGTAAACCATCCTTGCAATGGCTTTCAAGAATATTACTAACCTCTACTATATCATACACTGTCACATAAAATTGCGGGGCTAGAGAACACATCACTGTGTGCATGTGTCCTACTGGAATTCTGTAAGCAAGGCTTACTAGAAGGAGTTGGAAGCTTGTTTATGGGACGCTCTTCCCAACATCAGATAAATAATATTGTAAGCAGAGGACTGGGTTCTAAATTATGCCACTCAAAACTATCAAAAATAGAAAACATTATTGATCTTTCATACTATAAAAAGTGTTCTTATTTTTGCTATAAAGAATGATACTACAAAATTATCATATGATTAAGTCAATTAATGATTAAAAAGCATAAAATAAATGAAGAAATATGATAGAAGTGGATTAAGCAGTTTCTTTTTTTTAAAGATTTATTTATTTATTTATACAAGAAGCAGGGTACAGGCCAGATGCGCGGGAGGGTGAGAGGATTTATCAGAGACAGAGTGGGGAACAGAACAGGCAGACTGACAAAATACACTGCTGAGGGGCACAGTGGGGAGACAGGAGAGGTCTGCCCCACCATGTGGGTATCTCTGTGGCTGGCTGGGATCGAACCCGCACTGCAGAGACTGCGGACAGCTTCAAAGCACTGCACTCAACCACCTGCGTCACCAGGTGAGGCCCAGCAGTTTCTTATTGACTATATTTTTCTGAATTTATTGATACCTGTGGAATTTGTGAACTTTTTAAAGTTTGCAATTTATTGGATATTTTTTCAGTCTAAATTCATATTGAATTTCATATCTAGTTTCCTCTTAATATTTTTGGAATTCATTTTCTTCAAAATGCTCCTTCTCCTATTGTATAACATTCAGGATTCTCAAAACCTGATCTGTCACTGTGAATATGCTATCCTAGTTTATACTGATAAATCCCAGATGCTTTGACTCACTAGATGTATGTCAAAGGTTTGAAACAGAATTTGAGGCGAGTATTTCTGTGTCTCTGGACAGCTCCTCTCTTCTGACAATGTTCTCATTGTTAACACAATTTTCCATGAGTAAGTTGGGTGGATTTGGGCTCTGAAGGGGTTGTGGTTAAGTGATTCATCCAATATTTCATTCTCAGTATTATTCAAAAGGATTAATTTAATATGATTTATCAAAAGGACATAAATCTTCTTAATTTGAATGATATTAAATAAGAACAACTCTTTCTTGTTCATAGAGAATAAAAGCAAAGGATATAAAGAATAGTCATTCATTAATAAAAAGGGTAGTCTTATTTGCATTAATGACTGATACATTTCAGCTGAGCATATTAACTCTCATTTGAAATATGTTTAACTACAACAACAACAAAAAATAATGTACTCAATTAATCCTTCAGTTGTTTCCCTTTAGAACATAATGGAAACACAGCACTTTTGTTTCCACTGAGTGATTCCTTTATGGGACTTGGTGAGAACTCAGGTTTTCTTCAAATAGATATCAATCTTAATTCAATGTACATGATGACAAAACACAGACAACGGAATAGAGTAGAAGGGCAGCTGAACAGCTCTGCTTGAGTGAGTTTCAACTCAATTTTCTGGAGGGGAGAAGGCTGTGAAGTAACAATGGTGTCATTGTTATTGGTCATAGGGATGATGGAGGTGTGGCTTTCCACAAATGACAGCCCTGGAAGCCTTGGTCTTAAATGAGAATTCTGAGCTTTCCCATACTGTACACCCATGGACTGTACACCCAACTCTATTATGAACGCATTATAAGGGCTGCTGCCTCCTCGTCACTTTTATATCCAGTCTATACAAAGTCTCCACCTGGTGTTTGCCATTCCTCTCTCCACTAACTTCATACCTTCTAACCATTTTGTATTTTATTGCTCATGTTGTATTGGTTTATCACAGTGCCTATCATCGGGCAGGTGGTCAAACATTTGTACAGTTAATTATCATCTTACATTGATAATACATGAGATTTGTTATTAAGGATAATAATGGAACCGATTGTCAAAAAGCAATAATGCTCTGTACTATAGAGTAAATGCCATATACTTTCACCTGTTATCTTTTTTGAATCTTCATGTAAAATTTGTAAAGTAGTTACAGTTGCTTCTGCTTAACATTTTAGAAAACTGAGACTCAGAGAAATTAAACCCTGAATTCAAAATTATGCAGATAAGATTTTTTATTTGGGGGATCTAAATAACATGTTACTTCTGTATTCATTTCCTATACAATAAAATGATGTCTAATGTATCATATAAGTATATCATATTTAATACACCTTCATGTGTGTATTAGGGTGTATGTGACTCTTTTATCTGTTTTTCTAATTTAATATGAACTTAAAGGCACAGATGTCTCCTATTTCATATTTGTATTCTAAAACTGTGGAATCCACTAGCCTGATAAAATCATTATAGACTTTGATTTCTTTTCTCTTGAAAAGTCATTCTAGGTATTTGGTATGGTGCTTGCATTTAGCAAATTGTGCAGGTGCCTTGATTTAAGACATATTAGTTCAATTATATTTAAATCATTTAATGTCAAGAAGTTAATGTCAAGTACTGTGCAGAAAGACATCAGATTAGGAGTGCCCAGTACAAAAGTGGGCATAAATTAACTTTGTAATTGGACAGAAAAGGATTCATTAAATGGGTTATAGCATTATAATACAATAAAGTTCCTTACAATGTTCAATTGATACAGATGATAATAGCACAAATTCATTAATCATACTAGTCTGATCTATATTAAATTTTTGCATATGGAGTTTTTTTTTCATATCCAATGAACTCCTGCACTTAATATTTTTATTAATACAGGTAATATTATTATCTTTTGTTTCATAAGAATGATTCATTCACCTGGTGTGAAATCTTTACTTTTTTTTCATTGAAATGAAAGTTGACAGATCTTTGTAGTTTCTTTATTCTTGGAATGTTAATAATGTTAACTAATGTGTTTAAGTTAAAAACTAATACTTATTTTTTTTACATTAAAATAGGATACCAGGTATATTTGTGAGTTCATAGCATATACCCTCTGTACATATGAATAATGCAGACTGATGTGAAAACTGGAAATAACTTTGAAGGTGAGGAAATCATCTTGCATTATGCTATGAATATGCTATACTGTTTTAATTTCATGGCATAGCACCCCTCTTAAATAACTCTGCTTTCTAGTATAGTCTATAACTGAAATAATCTAAATAGAACTTTGATATGAGATATTTATATTTTTTTGTTAGGAATCCTGATCTAATATTTTAAGATCTTGTTTAAACCTGGTCCATGAAGCATTTGGGGGAAATTATCACAAAAATATTAGCATTGGAGAGATTACCACAGAGGTAAAGAGAAAACAAATAGTAAAAAGAAACTTACAACAACCCTATATGTAAATGATGGAGCAGATAATATCCAAATAAGGGAAACATGAATTTTCAGATTATAAAACACTAAATATTAAGTAGAATCAATAACAATACCTCAACTTCTAGTCATAGCAGCAAAAACAAAAGTCAAGGGTAAAATATAATATCAAAAATTATTAGAAGGATCAAGAAGATGTGGTACATATACACAATGGAATATTACTCAGCAATCAAAAAAGATAAACACATGCAATTTGCAGAAACACGGATGGAGCTGGAAGGGATCATGCTCAGTGAAATAAGCCAGAAGAAAAAGAAAAATACCAGATGGCCTCACTCATAGCAGGGATTTAGAAAGCCTAAATAAGGGACTAGGAAAGAGACTAATTAATACAAAATCAAAATCAAAATCAACAAGCAACTATAAACCAGAGACACACTATGGGGGTAGGGGGGAAGGGTGGGGAGAGGAAGGACTAGGGTCAAAATAAGGGGGGGGTGTGCAATTGTATGGAGAATATAACCAAAATGAAAATGTATACATTGTGCAAAAATGAAAAATGATGTAAGAATTATATAAAATAAAATATTAAAAAATTTTTAGAGGGAAAGAAAGATTACTCTCAAAGGAACAATAAATATATGAATTATTTTAGATAAAGAAGATTTGGGGGGAAAAGAGAGTCACAGTGTCCAGCTGCCAAGGGAGTAATTTCTTAGCCTGGAAATTTATACTTCCGAGGGAATGAAATGAAGACATTTTTTAGCATACAAAAACCAAAACCAAACAGCCTGTAAAAAACTGTTAAGGGATACATTTTACCAAAGAGGGGAAAAAAGAATAATGTAATAAGGACAGATACTAATAAAATGTAAATATTGATCATAAAATAAGTTAAAACTAAAAATTTTTGCATTCAGATAATTATAATACAAAGCAATCAAAGCAGCAATCTAATCTTGTAGATTGAGACAAAGGTAGAAATATTTAATAGTTTCATACTCATAAGAAAAGCTAAATTTAAATGTGATTTCAACACTTAAAATGTAAGGGGAGGAGGGACCTCCCTGATGGCATAAGGGTTAAGTCTTACTATGAAGCTGGATTTAGATCCCGGACCAGGGAGCTGACCCACAGGGCGCAACAGATCTCTCCTGTCTCCTGCTGCTCCCCTCAGCCGTGGATTTCAGCAGATCTGCCTGTCTCACCAACACCCCTACCCCGCCCTCTCCTCCCCCCACCCCCTGCATGTCTGGTCTGTAACCAGTTTTTGTATATGTAAATAAAGAAATCTTTAAACGAGTAGAAAATGCTTTTGTATGTATTAGAAGCTATCAGCTTAAAATGGACTTGTGTAAGATGTTTTATGTGTCATGGTAACCATAAAGCAAAAACCTATAGTAGATACACAAAAGATGAAGAGAAAAGAATCAAAGCTTACCACTACAGAAAACCAGCCATTCACAAAAGAAGATAACAGAGAAAAAAAGGAACTGCAAAAAACTCAGAAGGTAATTAACAAAATGACAGTAAGTCCTCACCTACTAATAATTACATTGAATGTAAATGAGTAAGTTCTCCAGTCAAAAAATAGAGAGTGAATGGATGGCTAATAAAACAAGATCCAACTATAGTTTACACACACACACACACACACACACACACACACACACACACTTATATACACAGTATTATGTTGTTTAGTTTTTTAAAAAGGAGGAAACTGTGCTACTTGGGACAGCATGGATGCTCCTGAGGGCATTTTGCTAAATGAAGTCAGTCAGACAGAGAAAACCTTTCACAGGATCTCTTATATGTGGAACCAGAAACAAAAATCTGAAAAGTGATTTCTCTGGGCCTGGAGGTGGAGGAATAGAGGTGGGGAAGGGTCCTAGCTTTCAGCTTTAATATAATAAGGTCTCTGGATCTAAGATATAACGTGTGACTATAGTTGGTAATACTTCATTGCAAAATTGAATTTTTTTGACAGTTTAAATTTTCTAACCAAAAATCAATCAAAGGTGGGAATCGTTCACAAGGTATATGCATACTAAATCATCATATTGTGTACTTTAATAATATTATAATTATTTTCAATTAGACTTCAATAAAGTTAAAAAAAGAAAATTACAATTAATGCATGCTAAGATTGAAAGACAGCATAGAGGAAAAGGAAATATATTTTAGTTAAACATACCTCAGCATATATACACTGTACCTCAAATCTATGGGTCTTTACTTTTGGCCATAATTAATGTAACCATATAATTTATCATCCAGATTAGGTCATTTGACATATTTGAGAGTGAAATATGGTATAGTGAATAACAAAGCCTAGAAATAGGCATAGACTGTAAATATTCCAGGGAAAACTGGGCATATAGTCACATGAACTATGATAAATTCAGTATTTTCCTCCATATTATTGTATCTCAAGCCTTCATGAAAATTGATGTCTCATGCCCCGCACTTTACATATTCCCTTTTCTACTTTTTGAAATTTTTAGAAGTTTCACAGTTAAATCATTTTTCAAGGTCTTTTGCTATAATCACAAAATTCTACTTTCGCATTTATGATTTCCTAGAAGCAAGCTCTCGTAGTCAATGAAAAAGAAATATGATCATGACAGTGGCTTTATTTTTCCTGTTGGCACAATGGTTTCTAGACTACTGTGGTAGTCTTGGTTACATGAATGAAAATATTGTGAGGGTTTGCTAAGCAAAATAATGGCCTTATCGCATTGGGTCACACACCTTGTGATTGGTTCCACCCATCTTTTAATTTCAATAACAACAACAAAAGATTGTTGCTTGAGTTGATTATCTATAAGTCAAAGAATTTACTATTTTGAGTCAGTTCTCTACATGTGGTCTAATCAGTTTTGGTCAGGTTGGAGAGAGACTAAAGTACGTGTGCATCAAGGTTGTTACACAGCCCACTGCCTACTTGGACATTGATATCTCCATCTATGATCATTTTCCTGTATAAGAAAGACTCATTTGTTCCTGAAAATTGGGTCTACTTTACATTGTATAAACTTAATTTATGATTTAATAAATAATTTATTATTATTATTGTTGTTGTTGTTATCAAAGTACTATTGACTTACATCCTTGTTAGTGTTTTGGAGGTGCAGGATTTCCTCCCTCAGGTGCAGTCACAGTGACTCAACCACCACTGCAGCACCCATAATCCTCCACTTCGGTCCATTGTGCTCTCTCTTTATTCCCCACCTTCTCTGGATGACTCAGTTCTATTGTCAGCTTTTTAGGGTTGGTTTTAAAGTTTGTCTATGTCTATCTCTTTGTTTAGTTTCTTTATATACACATACAAGGAACACCATCCAGTGTTTATCTTTCTCCTTTTGGCTTATTTCCTTTTGCATAAACCCTTTGAGCTCCATCCACGTTGCCACAAATGGCATGAGTTAATCTTTTTCCATGGCTGAGTATTATTCCATTGTGTACTTTTACAATATTTTATTGATCTGTTCATATGTTTTGGGGCACTTTGGTTGTTTACATAGCTTGGCTATCATAAGCTGTTCTGACATAGGGAGTTTAGAAGAATTTCATACCTCGTTGTGAATGATGAATCATTTCCCTTCCCCCAACCTTAAGATTCATTTTTGAACTATCAGATAAAAGAGGTAAAGGGTGTGGCTGATATACATCAGGCAAATGGAGTCAAATGTATAGTGAAGGATGGAATTCAACTTTTAGTGGTGAACATGATGTATTATATACAGATGCTAATTTATAATGATCAACACCTGAAACCTATATAATGTTATATTGCAATGTTACTTTAATACAAAAATTAAAATATATAAACATTTTAATTAACATTAGGGCTTGATACACTAATAGTTTTCTTCCTTTCATTGTGCATCAAATAACAACAAAAATTCATTTATTTATATAATTCTGAACCTTAAAGTGTTCATCCACCATCTTCCCACAACTACAGGCACTGAATTAACATTTTTTCTTCTCATATTTTTCTTAAGTTTCCCAAGCTCCTATAGTGTAGAAAGAAGAGAAACATTTCTCTGCATGAGTAAAGGAAAAAAATCGCTTTTATCTTTTATCTTATTGTCTTTCCAGAATTTAGTTTAGTGAAAGCCCCAAAGTTTGTAGGACTGCTGAGCCCAATTGAACAGATATCTGCACTGGATAATGACTATTTTCTCAGTTCAGTTAAAGGTGTTATGATTTCACATCTCTGCTGAAGTGTTACCAAGGAATGAATGAAACTTCTTGACATTTTCTCTTTTTCTTTATATTCAAGTTCCAGCAGTAGTTGTTGCCTGAAAATGAAGCAAACCCCACAAAGAAGAAATGAGAAATAAAACCAAGGTAAGTAATAGTTAAGGAGGCAGCAGTAAGGGGTACTTATAAGGCAAATCTGTGTGGCTTCTTTATACCTTCAGTTTACACACTGTGGAAAGAATTTTGCTTTTTATCATCATATCAATGGTAAAATACTCATTTGTTCTCTGAATGTTTTTTCTCAGCCATATTTCTATTCTACGGCCATGAGGAAAGGAAATGTTTTTCTTCACCTGTTATGCAAGACAATTATGAACTCTCAAGTTTCTTAACTTTCAGGGTGATCATAAAGAAATGAGGATATATACAGAATATTTCCTTGTCATTAGGTTTCATCTCATTTCTGCTTCTATTACTGACATATCTCTGATATGTAGAGATTTGATTGATATGGGGGGGGTCTAGAGGCCAGAATATTCAGACTTTCCATTATTCCATAAATTTACCCTTGGGGAAATTTTGTGAAACTAAAGTTTGACTAAGAAAGTCTCAATAATAAAGCCCAAATGTTCAATTTAAAAAAAAAATATTTATGCATACCAGAATTGGGGTGTAGGCCAGAGGTGTGGGAGGGTAAGAGGTTTCACCAGAGACAGAGCAGGGGGCAGAATAGGTGCATCGAGTGAAATGCACTGCTGAGGGGAGCAGTGGGCACAATAGGAGAGGTCTGCTGTGCCATGTGGGTGGGATCCCTGGCCTGGGATTGAACTCATGTTTCAGTGGATGGCAGTAGCTTGATAGCACTATCTTTAATCCCTGCACTACCAGGGATGCCCCCCAAACATTCAATTCTTACTGATATTAACCTGGAAGGAGTAAGTACAGGAAAATTTATGCTATGCGGATCCAGGGAAGCCACACAAATATAGACTGGGCAGGAGAACTCTCCACAAATGAGAGAGGTAGTGGGAAAAGGCAGACTGAAATTCACATTTCAGAGGACATGTGGAGCAGAAAGTGAACATCAGAAGCATAAGTTCAGGAAAGTAGAAGAGAGAGATATTGAGATTATGGAAGGTATGCAGTTATGATGTCTTCTGTCTTCTGACAACCCCAATCATTCCTAAAGTTATAAAATTAACAGTGTGATCCTTTAAAGCATGGAGTGGAACACAGAAGATAGACATGGAAGCAAAAATAAAAGCGAGAGAGCATGGTGAAGATATCTGAAAATTTTTGAAGGTAGAAAATAGGACTTTTACACAGTTTGGTAATATCTCTGAGGAAGAAGAAAATGCAAAATTGACCTATGAGTTACATGTTGGTCTAAAAGTCCTCAACAGCATTTTGGACTGGGTCGTTTATCCAGGACTGAGCCAGAAGTAGGCATTCCGACCATGTTTGCTGTGTGTCGAACACAATATTCGTAGGAGTGGTAACTTACTCAGGGTTTTCTTGAGAATATCAAGGTCAGAAGGAAGTTGTAGAAGTCATTTCATGGTCAAATAAGAAAGTCATCATTTCAGAGGCCTCCCCAGTGGCACAGCGGGTTGAACCCCATGCTGTGAAGCTGTCCGCAGCCTCTGCAGTGCTGGTTTGATTCCTGGCTGGCCAGGGAGATACCCACATGGCGTGGCAGACCTCTCCTGTCTCCCCGCTGCTCCCCTCAGCAGTGCTTTCAGTCTGTCTGCCCGTTCTACTCCCTGCTCTGTCTGTGGTGAATCCTCTCACTCTCCTGTGATTCTGGCCTGTACCCTGGCTCTTGTATAAAAAAAAAAGTCATCAATGAAAAAATGTTCAACATCACTTGTAATCAGGGAAATGCAAATCAAAACTACAATGAGGTACCATCTTACACCAGTGATAATGGCACATATTAAAAAAACTAGCAACAACAAATGTTGGCAAGGTTGTGGAGAAAAAGGAACTCTCCTGCACTGCTGGTGGGAGTGCAAACTGGTCCAACCACTATGGAAAGCTGTGTGGAGATTTCTGGACCTACTAAACATAGAGCTTCCATATGATCCAGCAATTCCACTCCTAGGTATTTACCCAAAGGACACAGAAACATCAATTCCAAAGAGCACCTGCACCCCTATGTTTATAGCAGCACTGTTTACAATAGCTAAGCTTTGGAATCAACCCAAATGCCCAAAAATAGATATACGGATCAAGAAGATGTGGTCCATATACACCATGGGAATATTACTCAGCATTCAAAAAAGAAAAACACATGCAATTTGCAGCAACATGGATGGCGCTGGAAGGGATCATGCTCAGCAAAATAAGCCAGAAAGAAAAAGAAAAATACCGGATGGTCTCAGTCATAGCAGGAATCTAGAAAACTTAAATAAGGGACCAGGAAAAAGAATAACTATAAGAAAGAAAATATCAAAATCAAGAACAACTATGAACCAGAGACACTCTATGGCAGGTGGGGAGCGGGGAAAGGAGGGCTTGGGGTCAAAATAAGGGGGTTGTAATTGTATGGGGAATATAAAAAAAAGTCATTTCAGACTTGATATTTCACTAAGAGAGCTGAATTATACCTTATAGTGTGAACTTACTCTTATTTGTCAACAAGTTTCCTCTAAAACATCAAACTGGAAGTTCATTTGCAAATCAGTCTGTAAACACATGATTTCTGAGAACTTGTGTCCTGAGAAGAAAATTTATTGAAAGGTGCAGAGCAAAAAAAAATATAGTAGGTAATTTTAACTCAGGAGACTAGGACTGAAGTAAGATATAACAACCCAAGTTCCAAGGTTCATGTATCATGAACTGACTTTGGACATTATTAGGGTGGTCACTAAAAGGAAAGGATGTAGAATGTTTAATTTTCAAAAATGGAGAGGGGAAAAGTAACAGAAAATAGCATTAAGTTAATCAAAATCAAGGAAGACCAAGGCATAGGTTCAACCTGCAGTTTGGAAAATGATAGACCAGATTACGATGCAACGATTTTCAGTAAAACTTTCTTTGAGGTAGGCCTCCCTGGTGGTGCAAGGGGTTAAGCACAGCACTGTGAGGCAATCTACAGCCTCTGCAGCATGAGTTCGAGTCCTGGCATCCAGGTAGCTACACACATGGCACAGCAGACCTCTCCTGTCTCACCTGCTGCTCCCCTCAGCAGTATATTTCAGTCAGTCTGCCTGTTCTGTTTCCCATTCTGTCTCTGGTGAGTCCTCTCACCCCCACACCTCTGGCCTGTACCCTAGCTCTTGTATGCATAAATAAATACATCTTTAAAAAAAACTTTCTTGGAGGCATTTTGACTTTCTCTGCATGGGGGAAGTGTCTATGTTTTTATGGTTAATAGAATATATTTATGTGAGGAATTAAAACAGGGGCCATTGCTTTTTTTTTCTGAGAATGGGATTGAATATCAGGGCTGGAGATGGTGGCAGTTAATTATACAGTCATGGCAAAATTGGGGATGATTCTGGCCAAAAGTTTCCTTGGGTCAACTTATAGACTCTTGTAAAAGGCTACATATTTGGGGAGAAATAGTTCAACTATATTATTTGAGGATTTTTTTTTTCAGTTACTCTGATATATCAAGTCAGGATAATTAAGGATTAAGAAGTTTGGACTTATCCCTTTGACTTTTTTAAATTTTTTTTAATTTACTTTTTTTTTAATATTCACCTATTTATGCATATAAAAACTAGGGTACAGGCCAGAGATGTGGGAATTGAAAGGATTCACCAGAGAGAGAGTGTGGGGAGCAGAACAGACTGATTGATGGATATATACTGCTGAGGGAGCAGCGGGCGAGTCAGGAGAGGTCTGCTGTGCCATGTGGGTACCTCCCTGGCTGGGGATCAAACTAGTGCTGCAGAAGCTGAAGATAGCTTCATAGTGCTGCATCTTAACCGCTTGTACCACCAGGGAGTCCCCTCCTTTGACTTTCTAACTGAAATAATGCAGGTGTTGTTACCCAGACATCAAGCATTATGTGAAGCAGATTCCAGTCATAACAAAACACAGCCTGGGACTTCACGAACTGGGAAAGTCCACCATCTTATTTTAGTTGCCTTTTTAGTATAGGAATCTTGTAACAGATTGAGTCACTAAAAATTAAAATCTGGGAGAAGATGATAGAGGGTGTGTGTGTGTGGGGGGGTGATGAGAGAATTCACCAGAGCCAGAGAGGGGAACAGAACATGCAGACTGATGAAGTACACTGCTGAGGGGAGCAGCGGAGAGTCTACACAGAGACTGCCCTTAGGGAGAGGAAACTTCATTGGTGGATGGAGCTCCATTCTAATTTCAAAGAAAGCAACTTCATTTTGCTTATTGGTATTTCACTAAGATTTTGATAAAACTAATGGGTTTATGATTTATAAAGTTGGAAAGCCATTATTCTTCCAGCAAAACTGAGTCCCCTGCTATTTCTAAGCCATCCTTCAAGCTGTACCATTTCTAGGTGCTTGTGTTCATGTTTCTTAATATAGTCCCCTCAAGTGAATATTCTGTAGTGCTTATCACAAAATATGGTCTCGCTGTGGAGAAACCATGAAAGCAAGGTAGGTGTGTGCTGTGCGGAGAGGACATTTCAATTCGAGAACTCAATTCTCTTGCACCTACTGTCCTCTCCTCTCTTTTGTGTGTGTTAATGACACAACCTATTCTTAGGGTGCTCAGCCTTTCATCAACACAGAGCCAAAGTGGGCTGCCCTTTATGACCCAGCTCAGATTCCCTTCCCGCAGCAAGACTTCTAAAGCTGCAGCTGATTGTAATCTCTCTCCCTGTGGCCTATCTTTTTATTTCTCCCTCTGTTATTTCACTTAGTGCTTCCCACACGTGGTGACCTACCTAGTTATTTATATTCAAGCCTCATTACCCCCACAATTCTGTGATCACTAAAAGGCATGATGATCTGATTTTCAGTTTGTATACTCTGTGCCAGTTGTCACGGCTGTCTTCAAATTGGCTAATTTAGGTAGCCATTTTTTCACTTATTATAGCTATAAAGGCTGGCCCAACTACATCAATTGTGACACATAATATGGGTAAAATAGTACATTTCAACCTTCTGAGATTCTTGCAGCAGTTAATTTAATTCCCTCTGGCTTCAGGAACAACCTTTTGCAGTGATCCTCATGGCCATTCAGAGGCCATAAAACTCGCTCTCCTGCCAGCTATATTTATAGCATGGTCAGCCAGGAGTGTTCTGGTGTTGAAGATGTAGGCATTATTTTTAAGTCTCTTCAACATCTATGCCAGCTTCCTTTTGGAGATAATGATTCATACTTCATTCTAAGCATATAGTGTCTTTCTATTTTAATATATAAATTCTATATACTAAGTTATTTTTGCAAGTGTAATTTTTTCTTCATTGTATGAAGGATTTAGAAAATGTCTAATAATATAAGTCTTACTTTCCATTTGAAGGAAGAAACCCAATGAGTCTGTTGGTGTTCTTGTCAGTATCTGTGAGACAGAGATTTCGTTCAATCTTTTTAACAAAACTGAACACTGGTTTGTGGTTTATAGTAATTGAATACCAGCAGAAAAATGATGACATCTATTCCTGAAAATAATGATAAAAACTTAACTCCCTAGACTGAGGAAGATGTTAACTGAAATAACTAGGAGAACAAATTTTCTGCTTTGCAAATCTAATCATTTGAGAAAAGATATTAAAGATCCACTGTTTCAGTGATATTTACTTACATAGAGAGGTGATTTAGTTGAGGAGGATCTAATATTTGTCTTGGGTTTTTATGTCTGCTGTGTCTTAGAAGTCAGTCTGTGGACATCAGTTACATGTCTACTAAGCGTAGGGCAGTGGGCAGGCCTGGATGATGACCTTCATTTGAGCTACAAAATCATTAGACTGAGTCACTTATAAGCAGGCTGTGTGTTCATTTAGATAACACTGGATTATAGTAAATGTGGGCAGAAATTCCAAGGGCCAATTCAGTTCAAAAAGCACAGAGGCTACTATTTTCAGTATGTACAGGAGCCCAACCACGACATAAAGTTGCTGTTCTTACAGTGTTGGTGTGTATGATAAGGAAATGCACTTGTTGGCGGGGGAGAGGGTGCCCTGAACCAAATCCACAACTCCACAGGTTTTATGGACTCCACCCCCACCCCCAACCAAAGAGAGCCAAGACACCAAGGATACAAATCCCACAATGTCATCACCATCGAAGGTTGGATTGCCCGGAACTAAGCGGGGAGCTAGGCAGCCAGGCTTGGCATATAACCAGAACTCTGGGCCTTGGGGGTCGTCATTTTTTCGCAGACCTTTAGTGCTATTGGGGTTCCAGCTAAGTGGAACTGGTAGGACACTTTCAACAATTTATCTCTCTTTCTCCCTGGGTTATTCATTTCTTCATTTCCCCCTTCTATAAATAAACTCTTTACTAACCTTTCTGTATATACCTGCAGTTGAGTCGCATTATAAGTCCCTTTTAAGCATGCAGGTGAGGACCCACACTCAGGCCAACCCATTTCACATTGGGGTTGCCCTGTAACATACTGATATAAAGAACTTAGATAAAAGTATTTTTTTTTTCCCATGTACCTCTTTAGTTGACTGATGGGTTTCCTCTAATGCCAACCTCTTTCTTTATACAGTCCTTTTATCATTCATTTAAACTTTATTAATTAATTACCAATTAATTTATCCCAGGAAGCAACTTGCATCAATAAAAAGAACACAGATCTGGAAGTCAGAAAAACCTGGTCTTGAATTCTAGCTTTATCTGTAAACAGTTGCAACAAATATTTAACATTTTTGTAAAACAGGATTTCATTCTAGACCTTAGAGAGAAACCAGGCCAGTGGTCAGACTGCTGGAGGATAAGGACAGAGAAGTTGGAAAGGAGACATCACAAAACCAGAAACCTGGCTCATGCAATGCTGGGAGCTATAGGTGGGGGAATAAGGCATTGACATAACCATTAACCCAGCTATAGGAACTGCAAAGGGAAGAAGGATTAATATAACCATTACCCTAGCTAAAGAAACATAACCATTAACTCAGCTATAAGAACTTAACCATTAACTCAGCAATAAAAACTAAAATTCCTTAGGTGCCAATGTCTAGATCATACGGCACAAAAGCCAAGTAGGTGCAGACTGCTGTAGAGCGTGTCAGGAGCTCAGACAGGAGCTAAAGGTGTGAGGGTCATTAAGAACCTCAGGATCCTTGCAAATTCTACCTAGTTATCCAAAATCAACAACAAACAAACCACTCCACAAAGGAATGAGCCCCTCCCAAAGAGAAGAAGACTACGTCAGTACAATTTCTGCCATAGCAAGGGGCAGCAGTCCTTCTGCCTGCCTGTGACTATGCAGGTTCTTCTTTTCACCAACCTTTTCCTTTCGTACAGCCACCATCTCTCTCCCTCCGCAGGGCAGCAGCCTTCATGCCTGCCCGTGACTTATGACCATGCTGCTGCTTCTTTTCACTGACCTCCCTCAGCAGAGGCAGCTCTCGTCCCAAGGCTGCCAGCCTGTGACCATGCAGGCCTCTTTTTTTTTTTTTTTTTTTAACAAATCTGTCTCTTTGGGCAGCTCTTTCTGCCCACTTGTGTCTGGGTATCCTTTTCCCTTTCTCCCTTTACAAATTAAACCTCTTCTTTTTTTATTTATTTATGCATACAAGCTTTATTTATTTATGCATACAAGAGCTGGGGTACAGGCCAGAGGTGCAAGAGATGAAAGGATTCACCAGAGACAGAGTGGGGAGCAGGACAGGCAGACTGACTAAAATACACTGCTGAGGGGGGCAGTGGGTAGACAGGAGAGGTCTGCTGCGCCATGTGGATGGGCTCCCTGGCCGGGGATCAAACTCGTGCTACAGTGTCTGCAGATTGCCTCATAGTGAGACTTAACTCCTTGTGCCACCAGGGAGGCCCCTTTCAACCTCCTCTTTTGGACATAATTAATGTCTCTGTGTCATGGAAAAACTCACTTGGGAAATTTGCCTGGGAAAATCACCGGTGACGCTGAGACCCTACTCTCTTCACCCAACATCTCCAAAAACGACTTCAAGACCATGAGAGGAGGAGATGATCTAGGGAACATATAGGATGTGTTGACATGTTTAGCACTGACTTTGACATGCTAAGCGCTGTTGAGGCTCTGCTAGGAAGGCCTGTATAAGATCAGAAATCACTAGACTGTGTCCCTTTGGGGAAAAGCATTTAAAATTTCATTCAATGCACATTTATCAAGGGTTTATTATGTGCTCGGTGAAGTGCTGCCAAGGTAACCGAATTCTCTGTGATGCGGTAGTATGCTAAGTGCTCTTTAACTCTAAACCAGACAGATCACTAATTCAAAAGAAAATTTAAATAAAATATTTATTTATAGATCAAGAATATCGAAACAAATAAATGGTGGCAAAACTAATTTTTCATCAGGGTGGAGAAGAAGACAATTGAATCTTCTGGGCAAGACAGAATTTTCATGTTTATAAATGAGAATTATCTTGCATCACTATCAGTTACCTACAATTTGCAGTCACAAAATAGCTCAAAGAGAAGAATATCCTGTAGACAATGCATAGTTTCTCTCTCTCTTTCTCTTTCTCCTTTCCTTACACCTTCCCTTCCTTCCTTTATTTGGTAAAGAGTGACATTTACTTTTCAGTGAGATGAAAATGTGGTGAGGCATTATTTTGAATTATATTACAAAGCATCTCCATATATGCTATTGAGATAATTGATTAATTCTTCCAGAAACTCTGTGAAGTAGCCAGTGAGGAAATCATTATTTCTGTTTTGTGATGGGTCTCTAGGTCTTTAGATGTAGATGTGCTGAGCCAAGTACTGGTACAACAAACCTGCTTCTTGTTAGGCTCTGTTAGCTTCTTGGAAACCTACTAACAATATAAACAGTGGACTAATATATATTTTGTATGTTATTTGCATTACATACTGGATTCTTATAGTAAAGGGCTAAAGAAAAGAAAATGTGTTTTTTTTAAAAAGATTTATTTATTTATTTATGCATACAAGAACTGGGGTACAGGCCCAGAGGTGTGGGGGTGGTGAGAGGATTCACAAGAGACAGAGTGGGGAACAGAACAGGCAGACTGACTGAAACACACTGCTGAGCAGCAGGTGAGACAGAAAAGATCTGCTGCGCTATGTGGGTTCTATCCCCTCCAGGGATCGAACTCATGCTGCAGAGGCTGCGGATTGCTTCATAGTGCGGTTCTTAACCCCTTGTGCCACCAGGGAGGCCCAAGAAAAGAAAATGTTAATAGGAAAATCATAAGTAAGAGAAATTTTCTCAAACTGTAATATATCAATCAGAAAATGTCTATCAACAAGCAAAAATAATTTTTTTTTAAGATTTATTTATTTATTTACACAAGCACTGGGTACAGTCAGAAGCGCAGGAGGGTGAGAGGATTCACCAGAGCCAGAGCGGGGAGCAGAACAGGCAGACTGATGAAATACACTGCTGAGGGGAGCAGCGGGCGGCAGGAGAGGTCTGTGCGCCATGTGGGACCCTCGCCCGCTGGCCAGGGATCGAACTGGAGCTGCAGAGGCTGCGGGCAGCTTCGCAGCCCAGCATTCAACCACTGCACCACCAGGGGAGGCCCGCAAAAACTATTTTTTTATAGAAAAGATCTGTGTCTAAGTGGACCTACAGAGTTGTTCTGTAACCTTGGCCTTCCAGTGTGATTGCAGGGCAAGACTGGTGTGTTTCCCACTGTCTGGTTAGCAGCAGGGATGATTAGAAAACGTGATGGGTTTACTTGCCCAGGCCAAAAGTTGCTACCTGTGGTGGGCCCCTCCCTTGGGAGAAGCCAGGTTAAATGGTCCAATCAGGAGGTATCAAGTGATGTGCTGCCACCCCCCGCCCCCAGCTGAGTTTCTGTGCTGCCTGGGGTCACAGACAGAACAGAGCCCATCTGCAGGGCAAGCCAAAATTTTATTAAAAGGAAAAAGGAACAGACTCCCAGGAGGGTGGGGGATGGGGGTGGGGGCTGAAGATGCCTTTGAGTGCAGACCTGATTCCCTTCCTTCCTTCCTTGATTCCTCTCTCTCTCTTTCTCTCTATTTCTTTCTTTCTCTCTCTCTTTCTTTCATTTTTTTTTTTTGCAAATTAGACCTTTATTATATGGTTTTGAATAAAATATACCCATAATATTTTATGTTATCATTTCTTTTGACTTTCTTTTTAATAGAAATAGAATTTTTATTCTATATTATGTTTTCAACAGTATTTTTTACATCATTTTTCATTTTTGCACAATGTGTAACCAAGATGAAAATGATTCCCTTTCTTAGACTCCTCGGCAGCTCTGTAATGTGTCTGAGTGGCTGCTTTCTCATTGGCTGCCCTACTTAAGCTTTGCTACTTAAGGATCATGATTTTTACCTACATCCTGTTGTGTTCCCTTTATTCTGACATGTCCTGTTTTTCCTGGCACTTCCTATACTGCAGGGGGGTGGGGGAAAGAGGGTTGGGGTGGAGCTGGTGGTCAAAGGGTACTCCAATCCCTTCTTGCCTAACTGCCTATCTCACAAGCTGGGTGGGGGACTCTGAAAGAGAATAGAAAGCAGCACTAGAGGGGGCTTGGGCTCCTGCCCAGACTCCCCACACACATCAAGACCTCTGGGGGTTGGCTCCGGTCTCCTGCTACTCTGTACCTGCCTCCAAATGAAGAAGCAGCAGCAAAGTGTGCCAAAGGTCCTGCCAAGTGTCACACTGATCTGTTTGATGGTGTGGGCTAATGGCTCACGAAGAGATGTGTATCGGATTGTTCGGCATCACTTGGTGCTGCTGCTCTGTTTGGTCCAGCATCTGGTGCTGTTCATCCCGAACTTCAGATTGTCGCTAAAGGCTGCTGCAGAATTATCACAGCAGCCCCAGTGGTGAGTGCCGCCAGCTGACACCAGAAGTTGATCTTGCCTCACTGCCTGTGGGCTGCCACGTGTTCCAGGCCCTCATTGGTAAGACAGCACCACCTTGAGTGAGTGGCCTTTTGTTTGGGTTTTTCTGAACACCGTGGAGGCTATCAAGGGTGAGATGGCAGAGCACTGTGGCCTCGGTAACTCTTTGTTTCCCTCTTTTTAAAATAAACCTCATTATTGTTTCTCCACAAGCCTGAGTGGTCTTACAATTGTGTGTGAGAGTGAAGAGACCAGAGACAGTGACCTGTCCTCTACTGGGAGCTGTCCTTGGATGTCTGTAGCATCCAAATAGCCCTGTTTCAGCTCCAGGATCAACTGTATATTCTAGCAGATATTTCTCTAACTCATGGTATTGAGAAAGATTCTGGGATGGGGTAGAGGCCCCACAGAGAATGAAAATGTCATAGAAGAATGGAGAATTACAGATCCTTCACTTGGAAGTAGGAGACAGCCTACTATACTCGATAAGAAGAGAACAGGAGGTGGCCTCCCCTGGTGGTGCAGCGGTTGAGCGCTGGGCTCCGAAGCTGCCTGCAGCCTCTGCAGTACTGGTTCGATCCCCGGCCACCGGCTAGCATCCCACATGGCGCAGACCTCTCCAGCCGCCTGCTGCTCCCCTCAGCAGTGTGTTTCGTCAGTCTGCCTGTTCTGTTCCCCATTCTGGCACTGGTGAATTCTCTCACCCTCCCATGCTTCTGACTGTACGCAATGCTTGTATGAATAAATAAATAAATAAATCTTTAAAAAAGGAGAAGAGAACAGGAGGGGGTGAAGGTAAGGATCCTGCATTTCGAACCGTGAGTATTAATCTATAGGAGCTTCTTCTGTTTCTAGTTACTTGGCTGCTCATCTTTAGCAAGCTACCTCCCTGCATGGTACTCAGCATATAGAGGCCTCTTAGTGAGCTGTATTTGGCATAAAAGACCTTAGACATGAGTATTTTGGGGGTACCTCCTCAGGTACCCCTCCCTATCACCATAGGGAGATTTCTTGCTCTCCTTTCATTGTATACTTTTAAAAAAAGATTTATTTATTTATGCATACAAGTACTGGGGTGTAGGCCACAGATGCAGAGAGTGAGAGGGTTTACCAGAGACAGAGTGGGGAGCAGAACAGGCAGATTTGATTTAAATACACTGCTGAGGGGAGCAGCCGGCATGACAGGAGAGGTCTGCTGCGCCACGTGCGTAGCTCCCTGGCTGTAGACGCAATAACGTGATAGTGCTGAGACTTAACCTTTAGGCCTCCAGGGAGGCCCATCATCATTATTTATGAAAAACACTTGTGGCATATTTTTCCAGGTAATGCATTAAGTTTTTAAAAGCTATCATCTCATTTACTCACTACATAAGACGAAATATACACAGCTCACAGATGATGAACGTCACCTTCAAACAGTTTAGTTTACTCGGTCAAGGTCGCACACAATGAGAAGTCAGAACCAGATTGTGACTCTGGAGCCTGTTCTCTTGCTCACTGGGATTTATAGTGTACATCGTTGTAAACTTTTTACACTGCATCTGGTGATTTGTATGATTGTGTAAATGACCATTACTGAGAAGAGTTATGAACATTTATGAAATGTTGACACAACGGAAAGCATCAGTTAAATGTAAATATCCACAACAAAATGCAAGAAGATTGATGCTTAAATAAGGTGGGTAGCATTGGAGGGAATGAGATAGAGACTTTGATCTGCATTTTAGGCTGAGAAACATCAGTGTTGTAGCTGGATTATTTGTTTTCCATAGTGAACCTGTCTTCAGGCAGGGCTTTTTCCTCATGCATGATTTTCCATGAGAAAGCTCAGGGTCCTCAGATGGGCCTTTCTATTCTTCCTCCATGGCTTCAGCAATTAAACAATGTCTGAGTTTAATTGCTCAAACAATGGGGTTCCTCTAATTTCCCTTGGAAGATAGTTTCCAATCTAATTGTCTTCTATGCTGTGTTGTTTCCCTTGGTGGTCAGCTTACAATTGCCTCTGCCTAATTTTATTTCCTTGGTCTAGATGCTTTCCTCTCTGTTATAATTATCCCCATCGAACAATATAGAATTTTATGCTTGATATTTTTCTCCAAAACCCAGGGCCTGTCAGGCCAATCCTAGACTTTTTATTTTTTATATATTTCTCACATCATTTTTCATTTTTGTACAATGTATGCATTTTCACCTTGGTTATATTCCCCATACAATCCTCCCCACCTTATTTTGACCCCAATCTCTCCTCTCCCCCCGCCCGCATTGTGTGTCTCTGGTTTATAGTTGTTTGTTGATTTTGATTCTTTCTTTATTATAGTTATTCTTTTTCCTGGTCTCTTATTTAGGTTTTCTAAACTCCTGCTATGAGTGAGACCAGCCGGTATTTTTCTTTTTCTTTCTGGCTTATTTCGCTGAGCATGATCCCTTCTAGGTCCATCCTTGGAGATTCCTCAACCTACTAAAGATAGAGCTTCTATATGATCCAGCAATTCCACTCCTGGGTATTTACCCAATTGACATAGAAACATTATTTCCAAAGGGCACCTGCACCCCTATGTTTATAGCAGCACTGTTTACAATAGCTAATCTTTGGAAACAACCCAAGTGCCCAAAAATAGATGACTGGATCAAGAAGATGTGGTACATATACACAATGGAACATTACTCAGCAATCAAAAAGGATAAACTCATGCAATTTGCAGCAACTTTTTTTCTTTTTTAAAGATTTATTTATTTTTATACAAGAGCTGGGGTACAGGCCAGAGGCACGGGAGGGTGAGAGGATTCACCAGAGGCAGAGCAGAGAGCAGAACAGGCAAATGGACCTACCAAAAGCACTGCTGAGGGGAGCAGTGGGAGAAGCAAGAGAGGTCTGCTGCACCATGTGGGTATCTCCCTGGCCCACCGGGAATCGAACCAGCGCTGGAGAGGCTGTGGACAGCTTCACCCCACTGCACTCAACCTGCTGGGCCACTGCGGAAGCCTCACCAAACCCAGCTTTTTATCAATTTGTTCCTTATCTTCCTTCCTTTTTACTTTGTAGTGGCAGTAAGACACTCTGCAGGTTTTCTATGATCTGAGCAGACGGGTAAAGTAGATTCCTAGAGCCCTTGGTGGCTTTTTCAGGCTTTTACTGATCTTTTACCAGGTACACAGCAGGCAGGGATGAGGGGGTGGGGCCCGGGAGGCTGGCAGCCAGTGAATCTCACTCTTTCTGGGCTCTCTGGTATTCTCCTGTGGTCTCTGCTTCTGCTTTGCTGCTCTGCTTGTTCTGCGCTCATTCTGCTGCTCTTTCTCTTCTTCACTGCTGGCGTCCCCATACACTGTCCTTATAAGCCCGGTCTCAGCCCAGGTGAACCCACCTACACATGCCCACACCCTACTCCACGTGCCGCCATCAGGCATGCATTTAGGACAGCAAGGATCCGTCATCAATCCTAATGGTGGGAGGGCGGAAAAGCCTGATACTTTTTTCACTTACCCTACAATTTCTTCACGTACCTCTTATCCACAAGGAGAATGACGATAGCAAACCTCTGGGCAATATGTTCAAGCCATTTAGAAATAGCCAAGCACAAGATGGACAAAATCTCCAAACTGTCATGTTACCACCTTATGAAATAAACTTCTTTCAGTCTCTCTTTTTTTTTTTTTTTTTTTTTTTTGTGGGATACTCTTCAGAGGACAAAATGATCTGCTTTAAAATTCTTTTTTTTTTAAATGCTTTTCTTATTTCCTTTGTTCAATTTGAGACTATTGGGATGAAGACATAGAAGAATTGTGTCTAATTGCCTGTTTGGACCCTTTCTTTTTGATCAGAGAGCTCACTTAACCCCACTGTTTCTGTTTCCTCATCAAATGGGTAGCAACAGGTCCTTTACTTTAATATGGAAAAAGCCTGTTTTCCTTGGATTAGCTTTTCTGAGCTCTGGGTAGCTTCCTGTCTTCACTCAAGATAGATCTTAGCCACCTGTGCTCTTTTAGCTTTATACAAACCTCTGCTCTTCTACTGATTTGAGAAGAGATTCCCAGACGAAAGTCCCCGCTCACACTGCTTTCACACTGCTTTCACACTGCTTTTTCACACAGGATCTCCTAACTTACTTCTCTGGCATCTATTACATTTGACCTGTCTCATTTGCTCTGAATCAATAGCAACTCTACACAAATCATCAAATGCAAGGCACAGAATAAAATCCTTTATCAATGTGAGTAGCTTCCCAGTGCTCTGGGAAGTTCACTCCACTTAGAGTTGAAAGATAGGAACTCAACCTCTAGCAGTGTCATTAATGAGTTAGAAAAGCAATTCTCTAGCAGCTCAGCTTCTGTTTAAGTTCAATGAAAGTTATAACAATGCCTACAGCATCTATTTACTCAAAGTCAAAATGTTTTCTGTTAATGTTATATATAATTATTTGAATGTATGTTTCCTGGGGGAAATAAACAATAACCCATTTAATATGGTCACATTGTCTCAAGCAAATCTACAATTCACAGATACTAGGGTTCCCTAAGGGCTTGTGGTCAAAATCTGATCCCAATTTATGCACATCCTCCATTCTCATGCTCCTTGAGGACAAACGGATATGATTCTTATCTTGGTACTTACTCAGTAAGGATTCTAATTGTTTCTTTGTCAGACACTATTCCAACAAAATTGTGTTTTAATTATTTTGTTTCTTTTTCTTTTTTTTTCTTGTTCTTGTTCTTCTTCTTCTTCTTCTTTTTTTTTTTTTTTTAAAGATTTACCCATTCATACAAGAACCCTGGTGCAGGGCAGATGCGCTGGAGGGTGAGAGGATTCACCAGCGGGGAATAGAGCAGGCAGGCTGATGAAATACACTGCTGAGGGGAGCAGCGGGTGTGACAGAAGAGGTCTGCGGCACCATGCGGGACCCTTGCTGGCCGGCTGGGATCAAACCCGCGCAGCAGAGACTGTGGACAGCTTCACAGTACAGCACTCAACTCCCTGCACCACCAGGGGAGACCCTTTTGTTTCTTCTTCTTTAGTCATTTGACTTTCCTTTCTTTTATATAACTCACAAGATGAGACAGGTTTTTAACCAGAAATTTACTGCAGCTCTTTCTTCCATAGGAAGAACAATGATAACGAGATTTTAAATTTACGCATCAATGAGCATGTAACCATATGCCATGGCAAGTTTACTCTATCAATTTTCTATTAGAGGATTGGCAATTGATAATGTGTTTTGCTTATTTTTCCTCAATGAATTTGTTCTAAAATGTGCAAACAATTGGCATGCTATGCTGCAGTATTATTTCTCATTGTAGTTGACTGTTCAACTTTTTTTTTTTTTTTTGCTGTCATAATTCATTTGGTGTTTATCTCAGATGGATGTTCTTGTTTTTACATGTGATGGATATTTTCTCCAATATAATCAATCTTTCATTGGAAAGTCAAATTTATTTGTGGTAGACATATAACTATCCCAGAAGAGTTAGTATATTTTAGTATATATGATTTTAATTGCTTGTGTTCTGTTTTGTTGAAATCACAGATGGAAGAAACTTTGGAACATCATTTAATCAGTTGCTCTGCCTTTAGGCAAAAAGGATCAAAACAGAATCATTTATTGAAACTATGCAGAGATCCGCAAAAAAGACAACTGCATTGTCCTTTTGGGAAATTACTTTTTAGAGACAAAATTTACAGCCCTACTGCAGTTTTCTTTCTTTTGGAAACAAAGTATGTTTTTCCTTTAGTAACATTAAATATGCTCATTGAATTGCACTTGTTGTTCTAACTGAGGTTTTTCTATAACCTACATTTATGATTTGGATTTCCTAATTTTGTTTGCTTTTAACCTATAGTGATTTGCAAGATATCAGTCCTATTTTAAATTATAACCATAGTTAGTTTTATAGGCTCAAAATCAAGAACTAAATAGTATTTTATGACTATCCTATAAACTATGTGGAATTTATCACATTTCACCATCCTTGTCTTTCCCCAGAATGTATTCTGCTTGGTCATTGTTAACTGATCTGGGTTTATGAAAGAGTTTATTATCAAACTTTCATGATTGCTTCCTTAGTATACTATGGATTCAACATGTTCCATATTTCCTCCCTCTGCTAGTTCTCCCTAAGGCCTACTAAATGCTAAATGCACTTTCCCTAGAGTTAATACTTATGTCTAATAGCCAGAGCTCAGGAATTCTCTTAAACTGCAATATTTTTGAAGTTGTTTTTGACAGCATCATTGTTGACTTGACATTGTCAAGTCTTAATGTTTCTAGAGACATGTTTTATCTTCCCTCCCCTTAATTCAGCAATTTGTGTCTTTACTCAGGCAATATTTTTCTGAGAGCTCTGCTTGTTGCATCCTATGATAGGAGCTTTTGTTCCCTGGTTGGCGTTGGGAACAGGAGCTATGCTTTGCCATGTGAGACTTCTCTGCATTGTTCTGCCTGATAGTGTTTGGTGTTTTATTTCCCCCTGGCCTGAGTATTTTTCTCAAATGTACATGATAACTACTACACAGCTGAAGATTTAAGGGGTTCCTTTGCCACTGTCTGGAGGTCTCTCTATGGTTCTCTCTCTCTCTCCTCTCTTGTTACCTGCATTGCAAATTCCTTCGACAATGACCTCTGAATTGTGCGTTCTGTCTTCTCAAGAGATAGTGCTGAATTCTAGGTTTACCTTACCTGTACTAAACCTGACAACTCTCCAGGTAGTAAGTTTATCTCAGGGCAATAATTCTCAGAGGGTTTACCTATATTGTTTCCCCTCTCTTAGGGATCAATGTCATGCTCAATCTTTTGCTCAATGTTTAACATGGTTGTTTTATAAATTTTGCCTTTATCATTAAAGTTATAAAGTAAACTCAGTATTGTTACTCCATCATGGAGAATGAACACATCTGAATTGCGACTGTCATAACTAACTAATGCTACTGTGTTAGCACTGTAGGCAGAGGTTTGGAAAAGACATCTACACTATTCTCTTTCTTTGCTCCCTTCTAATGGTTCTATCACCTGTCTTTTTTTAAAGATTTATTTTTTTATACATACAAGAACTGGGGTACAAGCCAAAGGTGTGGGGGGGATAAGAGGATTCACCAGAGACAGAGTGGGGAGCAGAACAGGCAGACTGAATGAAGTACATTGCTGAGGGGAGCAGCGGGTGAGACAGGAGAGGTCTGCTGTGCCATGTGGGTAGCTCCCTGGCTGGAAATCGAACTCACGCTGCAGTGGCTGTGGATATCTTCGTAGGTTGTGTCTTAACCCCTTGCGCCTCTGGGGAGGCCCTTGTCTTCCTCTTTCTTAATGCGCCCGTGAACACTGTATTTTCTACATCATTGGATCAGGTATGTCTCACAGGATCCACTGTCCTGGCTCTTAATTCTTTGGTCAACCTAGACTTCCTTATTTGGATAACTTAAAGAAATCACAAATAAAACATGCTTTGAATGTATCATCTCATGAACTTAAGTTGATTTCAATTTCCCTATTCAATAAATGTAGCACTACCTGCTAGAGACATCTTTATCTCTAATCGTTCACTCTTCACACTCAATTAATTATTTATTCAATTGCTCATGTGGAATAATTATTCATACAGAACAATGTTTGTTGAGTACATGTTGTGTGTCAAACATTTTTCTAGGCACTGGGCTTTTAAAGTAATCAAAACAGACAAAGTTTCTGACCTCTTCTGTAATGTACCTTCTTACAGGGAGGGGCAGACCATGAGGAAACAAATTATATAAAATATTTGAAGGCACTATATAATATGGGGGAAAAAGACAGAAAAGGCAGAGAGGAACGGAAAGGGTGAGGATGATTTTAAATTGTATAATGATGAAAGTTCTCATCAAAAGTATCACATTTGAACAAAGATTTCTTTATTTATTGTATTTTTTAAAGATTTATTTATTTGTTTGTTTGTTTGTTTGTTTATACAAGAACCGGGGTACAGGCCAGATGCTCAGAGGGTGAGAGGATTCACCAGAGGCACAATGTGGGGCAGAACAGGCAGATCCACTGAAATACACTGCTGAGTGGAGTAGTGGGTGAGACAGGAGAGGTCTGCTGCATCATGTGGGTTGCTCCGAGGCTGGCGGGGATCGAACTGGCGCTGCAGAGGCTGCGGACAGCTTCACAGCATGGTGCTCAACCACCTGGGCCATGAGGGGAGGCCTTGAACAAAGATATAAAGGGGTTGGGGAGGAAGACATGGGAAGATTCAGGGGAAGATTCAGGTAGGGAGAACAGCTGGACCAAAATATCCAGGTAAACTTACAGGTGGGCTGAGTATTGTATTCCAAGCAGAGCAAAAGATAAGCAAGACTGAAGTGGAGGAAATTAGATGTGGACAAGAAAGTAATGGAGACTGTATTATTAAGGGACTTGTAGTTATCATAAGATCTTTGAATTTGTATTAATTAGAGACCCTTGTGAATCTTTTGAGCTGAGGCATATATTATTGGACCCATGTCCTGAAAGGATCACTCTGACATTATTGAAACTAGGCTACAAGTGGTAAACATTGGAAACTGGGTGATGTTTTGTAGGGTGCATGCAAATATTAAAGTGAGAGAGGGTGGTGGTTTGAACTAAGATGAAAGCTGTGGAATTGGCAACAATTTTTCTGAGCTAATTTGAAGGTAATACAGAATATCCTGATGGATTTAGATATGGGTATGAGAGAAATGAGAAAGTCAAGGTTTATGTTTTGAGCAACTCAAAGAATAACATTGTGATTATCAGAAATTGGGAAAACCATGGGTATATCATGTGTAGGGTAGAAGATTAGGAGTTTGGGGACATGTTAGATATTCAAATGGATAACAAGAGAAGGGAATTGAAGAGACAATCCTGGAGTTCAAGGAATTTCTGATCTAGAGGTAAGGATTTCTTATTGAAATGTAGATAAAATGTAGTATCATGAAAATGGTGAGAATACCAAGGGATTGAGTATAGCTAAAGCAAAGATGAAATTCTAATTCTTAGTCATGGGGATTTAAAGTTTGCTAGAACATGAAGAAGAAAACAAATCAGCCAAGTCTATGAGAAAGAGAACCAATAAGCAAAACATGAAAGAGTGATGTCTTGGAATCTAGGAGAAGAAAGACAAACAAGTAATCAACTCTATGTGAAATAATACTGACAGATTAAGTAAGGTATGAACTGCAAATTGATCACAGCTACAATAGTAGTAATCCATTAAATACCTCTCTACCTTGTTTTTTTTTTTTTTTAATTGAGGTAATGTTGGTTTACAGAAGTGTATATAATTTTTTAGAGGTATAGGGCCATACCCCTCGAATGTCTGTTACCACACCATGCCCACCAACAAAGGATCCATAGCCTTCCACCATAGACCCTTTCCCCAGCTTTCTATCCTTCTCCCCATCCCACTTTTTTTTTTTTTAAATCTTTTTTTTTTTTTAAGATTTATTTATTTATTTATACAAGCATTGGGTATAGTCAGAAGCGCGGGAGGGTGAGAGAATTCACCAGAGCAGGGAGCAGAGCAGGCAGAAGGACCGAAGTACACTGCTGAGGGGAGCAGCGGGCGGCAGGAGAGGTCTGCGCGCCATGTGGGACCCTCCTCCGGTGGCCGGGATGCAGCCGAGGATGGAACCGGCGCTGCAGAGGCTGCAGGCAGCTTCGCAACCCAGCGCTCAACCACTGCACTACCGGGGAGGCCCCATCCCACTTTTGTAGCCTCAATTCTGTCATCAGATTTCTAGGGTTTGTTATTGGTATGGTTTTTCCTCACCTTTAGTTTTGTTTCTCTATATTGTACATATTTGCTTTTATTTATTTATTATTTACTTTATATATTTTTACATCATTTTTCACTTTTGTACAATGCATGCATTTTCACCTCAGTTATAGTTCCCATGAAATTCCCACCCCCCATTCACCCATGAACTATCACCATGGTCCCTGGTGCTCTTCCCACCCTTGTTTTTTTTTAATTTTTATTTATTACATCATTGTTCATTTTTAAACAATATTTGCTTCCCCTCACCCCCTCAGGTGCAGTCCCCATAGAATTGCCTTCATCAATGCACCTGTGCACCATCACTTCAGTCCCCTGTGCTCCTCCCTCCCTCCCTCTGATCCCTCTCCTGCCTCCTCCCCTGCAGGATGTCTCTGATTTATAATTGTCTGTTTTTGCTTTGTTGTGTTTTGTACTGTTATTTTTTTATGCTGCTGTCTTATTAGGTTTCCTTATATTCCTGCTATAAGTGAAACCATTGATATTTTTCTTTTTCCTTTTGACTTATTTCACTGAGCATAATTCCTTCTCGCTCCATCCATATTGCTGCAAATGGCATGAGTTTATCTTTTTTGATTGCTGAATAATATTCCACTGTGTATATGTACCACATCTTCTTGATCCAGTCATCTATTTTTGAGTATTTGGGTTGTTTCCATAGCTTAGCTATTGTAAATAGTGCTGCAATAGACATAGGAGTACAGGTGTCCTTTTGAATTGTTTTTGGGTCCTTTGGGTAGATACCTAGTAGTGGAATTGCTGGGTCATATGGAAGCTCCATTTTTAACATATTTGCTTTTATTTATCTTTCTTCTTCTGACATATTTTTCTTAACACTATCCCCTCCAGTTCCATCTGTGTTGTCACAAATAGTATGAGACTATTTAAAAAAAAAAAAAACAGAAATAATGTTCCACTGTGTATGTATACTGCATCATTCTTAGGCACTCATCTATCTTTGGGCACTTCCATAACTTGGCTATTTTAAATAGTGCTGTAATTAAGATGGGGTGCCCTTGTCCCTTAAAATTAGTGTTTTTGTATATTTTGGAAAGATATCTAGGAGTGCAATGCCTTGTTTGTGTGGTGCATTTATTTTTAAAACTTTGAGATCCCCTTATTACCACGAGGACTGGAAAAGTCTAAATTCCCATGAACAGTACAAGAGTTCCTTTTTCTTAACACCCTTGCCATCACTGTAGTTTCTGGTCTTTTTGTATGGGCCATTCTCAAAGGTATGCGATGTTATCTCATGGTGGTTTTGATATGCATCACCCTGCTGATAACTGACTATGAGCTTTTCTTCATGTGTCAGTTGGCCATCTCTATGTCTTTCCTGAAGAAGTGTCTATTAGTGCTTCTACCCACCTTTTGAATGGGTTATTTATATTATTTTTGTTGGATTGCATGAATTATTTGTAGGTCTTAGCTATCAGTCTTTTGACAGATATATAATGTGTAGATATTTTCTTCCATCCAGTGGTGTCTTTTTGACTTACTGGTAGTTTCTTTCATTGTGTAGAGGCTTCTTAGTTTGATGTAGTCCCTTTTGTTTACTATTTTTTCTCTTGATGCAGATGAATTCAGAAAGACATAACTGAGTCAATGTCATGGAATGATTTTTCTGTTTCCTTTTATGTATTTTATATTTTCAGCTCTTTTGCACAGGTCTTTATTCATTTGGAGTTAAATGTATATGGTGTGAGATAGTGTTCTAGGTTCTTTCTTTCTCTGTTTCTTTCCTTCTTTCTTTTTTAAATTTTGGTATGGGATTGTATAGTTGAAGAGTCTTCCCTTTCTCCAATTTTACCATTTCTATCAGGTTATTCAATATGCTGGCATGCAAGTGTTCATGGCAATCTCTTGATACTCTGTACTTCTGAGATGTCTGTTGAACTCTTTTCAGATTCTATTTATTAGAGTTTTCTCCCATAATTTCTTTGCGAGTCTAGGTAGAGGTTTGCCTATTTTGTTTAATGTCTTTAAGGAACACTTTTTTTTTCATGAATTTTTTAACTATCTTTTTAAATTTGCATTTCATTTTTTTCTACTATATTTTTTATTATTTCCTTCCTTTCTACTAGCTTTTGGTTTCATTGGTTCATCTTTTTCTAGTTTCTTAAGTTGAGAGGTAAGATTACTTATTTGAACTTGCCTTTGTTTCTTGATGTGGGTCTTTATTCATTTATATTTCCTTTTATTACATTTTTGTAAATGTAAATGTAAATTTTGTAAATGTAAAACATTCCACATGTTTTGTTAGTTTGTATCTTCAGTTTTATCCATCTCCATGTATTTTTCATTATTTTCATTGATTGCTTCATTGACCCAACAGTCATCAGTATATGTCTTTCATTTTCTATGTATTAGAAGTTTTTCTGCTTTCTTTCTGTGTTTGATTTTTAATTTAATGCCATTGTGATCAGAGAAGATACTTGATATGATTTTAATATTCATGAAAATTCATTGAGACTATTTTTGTGATACGATATGTGTTCTGTCTTGGAAATTGTTTATGTCTACTTGTGAAGACTGTGTATTCAGCTTTTTTTGCAGGGGGGGGGGATATAATGCCCTATAAATACCTATTAAGCCCATGTGGTCTAATTCTATGTTTAAAGCTAATAGTTACTTGTTTATTTTCTGTGTGGTTTATCTGTCCATTGGTAAAAGTGGGGTGTTGAAGTGGGGTGTTGCTGTCAGTGTCTGTTTTCACATTTCATAATAGTTGCTTTACATATTTGATGCTCCTTCCTTTGGTGCATATATACCAATGAGTTAAATCTTCCTCATGTATTATTTTCTTAATCATTGTGTAATGTGCATCATTTTCACTTCTTACCATTTTTAGCTGCAACTACTTTACATATGATATAAACATGGCTGTTTCTACCTTATTTAGTTCCATTTACTTGTAGTATCGTTTTTCAACCATTTACGTTGAACCTGTGTTATCTTTGGTGCTCAGGTAGTCTGGAGAAAATAAAGAGTTGGATTATGTTTTCTGATCCAAATGGCTACTCTGTGACTTTTGATTACAACTTCATTTCATTCAATTATGGTAATTATTGATATATATGGGTCTGCTACTGTCATTTTTTTTTTCTATAGCTTTCTGGTTCTATCAATTTCTTCATTCAATTTTGCATGACTTTTCTTCTTCTCTGTTACATAAGAAGCTCTGTTCAATAATTCTCATGGAGTGTGTAGTGTTCGCAAAGTCCTTCAGATTATTTATCTGGGATGTCTTTATTTCTTCCTTATACCTGAGGAAAATTTTGGAAGATATAATATTCTTAGCTGGCAGTTTGAATACATCTTTCCATTCTCTGCTTGCTCATGTGGTTTCCTAAGAGAAGTCATACATAAGACTGAAGGGTGTAGTTGTATAGGTTCTCCCCACTCCTACCATCTGTGGTATTCTTTATTTGTTTGAAATCTTAGAAGTTTCGTAATAGTGTTTCTTGGTGTGAGAATTGTTATTATATATATTTTTAAAGATGTATTTATTTATACATACAAGAACTGGGGTACAGGCCAAAGTTGTGGGGGGTGAGAGGATTCACCAGAGACAGAGTGGGGAACAGAACAGGCAGATCCACTGAAATCCACTGCTGAGGGGAGCAGTGGGGAGACAGGAGAGGTCTGCTGTGCCATGTGGGTAACTCCCTGGCCTGGGCTCAAACTTGTGTTGCAGTGGCTGCAATGGCTTCATAAGTTGCATCTTCATAAGTTGTACCACAAGGAGGCCCAGAATTGTTATTATATTTTGATAACCAGGTTTTCTTTTAAATTCATGGGTGTGCGGAGTTTTCCTCTACTGTATATTTGAATAAGTTCTCTGTTCCCTTATCTCTCTCTTTCCATTCCGGAATGCCCATCATTCTTTATTGCTTTTCCTAATGGTGTGGGGGTAATTCTTGATGTGTTTCTTCATTTTTCCATCTTTGTATTTTTCTTTTTTCTTCCCCTGAAATATTTGTAAATTACCATCTTTAAGATTAGTGATCTGGTCTATTTGGACTATTCTGCTTCTTATCTATCTTCAGAAATTTTTTTTTTAATCTCCTGAATTGATCTTTATACATTCTGCAGCTCTGTCATTTTTTTATTTAAAGTTTCAATTTCTATTTTCTCTTCATTAATTTTATTTCTCTGAACATTCATTTGTTTTTCTGTGTTTTCTTATATAATTTTCGTTAGCTTTGTATGTTTTTTTCCATTTGTCATCACAGTTTTGATATTTCTTGTATCTGATAGGAAGCAAAGATCTTCCATATTTTGTCATTGGATTCTGGGATATTGTGTTCTTCATGTGGTGATGTTTTCCCTTGAAGATTAAATGAGAATGTGTTTTGTGTTTTATTTTTCAATCTGCATATTTTCCTGTTTAACAGGTTTAAAAGTGTGGTTAGCAGTAACTTAGAGGATGCAAAACTACTTTTTCTGCACATGGTACTCTGGGTTTTGTTTTAAAATTTTTTTCCCCTGCCTTATAAGATTTTAGATATTTGGTGCTTCTGGGCTTTAGTACCTCGCTTGTAGGTAAGAACTTCTCTGCAATTGCTAATTAATGGGGTAGGGGAAGGGCCTGGAATGGTCTAGTTTCTGGAGAAAATTGGTGAGTGGATCTGGCTGTGTTTGCAGTACTATCAATAGCTGTCCCTTCTGGGGTTCCAGTCCCACCTCTCTGCAGTCTTGTGCTGTCAGAATGCCTCACAAGATTCAGCCCTAGTCCCAGTGGGTGATAGAGGGCAAGTGTAGTTAAGTATAGTGTCCACTTCAATGATGAACTGGCTTGCTGGGCACACACCAGTTAGTTCCTTTGCACTGATTTACCCTCAGCTAAGGGTACATATCCACACCACTCAACTTTCTTTTCCCTAGAACTTCTGGACAAACACAGGTGCATAACTCTGAGTTTTGCATGGCAGGAATAGTTCTTTTACACTTACCCTCTCAACCTTTTCAACCCTAAAGTCAGTGTTGAAACTTTCTTCAAACTCTCATAATTTTTAAATTATTTCATATAAAAATTCCAAACAGGTCTTGTGTTCAATCACCAGCATACACACATACATACATACATACATACATACATATATACACACATATATGTGCCTATAATATTATGTAGTATGTAATATATATTTCACACTGTCATTTCATACTGTCATTCAAGTGACCTTTTTTGTTAATGGTCCTGTCACATATTTCGTAATACATTGTGTTTAGTTTCTTATCTTCTTTCTTTCTTCCTGTCTTTCCTTCTCCAGGCTTGTGACTCTTCAAAGTGAATAGATAGATTCTTTCACTATGTATTTAATAAGTGAATAAAGAACTGAAGACAAGCTCTATTTATTACTACAGCCATTATAATCTTCTGACATGTTCATTTAATCTTTGATAAATATTTTTTTCAATTTCATATGCCTTTATTTTATCAAATGATGTTTAATATGAAAATTAAGATTTATTAAACATTATCTGAAATAATTCCAAGCACCACTCTGATCATGCTTATCCTTCATTTTTCTATGTATCATTTTTCCCTCACATTGATCTTATGAGGTAATATCATTTACATTTGCTTTTTTTCAGGCAAGCAATTTAAGTTTCAGAGAAGTGAAGTCAATTGTGTTGGGTCACATAGGATTAGTGAATGGTAGAGTTGTGATTTGAATATAAGCATTTTGCCATATTAAACTATATTTGAAATCATTGTATATAGGGAACACCTTGAATCTATTGGCTGTGTTCCATCAATCTTCTACACCACTTCTATTCCCAACTTACTGGGAGAAGAGCAAGAAACATGGTAGGATTCCAAGAAATGTAAATGTCTAAAGATTACTTTGTTGGATAGTCCAGTCTGTTCTCAGGAGAGTTAAATCTCATGGTGGCTAGCTTTTCCTACATAGTCACAGCCCAACATATGGAAAAACTGGCAAAAAGCCCAGCATGAGCAGAATCAATCTCCAGAAAATCTGTCATGCATGAAAGGTACATGCTGTGTGTGAGAAAAATGTAAATGCCAGTCAAACTCAAAAGTGCTTTGTTAGGGAGAGAATATTTTGCAACTTAAAAATGGAACTTTCCTGATAACAAGGAATGTTGAAATTTTTTTTTTTGTGCCTGTTCATACATCATCTTTGGAAAGGTATCCATTAGATATTCTGCCCATTTTTTATGGGGTTGTAATATTTTTGTTTTTTCATTGTTGAGTTGTGCAGATTCTTTATGCATTTTCTATATTAACCTTTTATTTGACTAATAATGTGCAAATATCTTCTCCCAGTCTATAGGTCATCATGATACAATATAATTTTCTGTTGTTATCATCATTTTTCTCATCTCCTCATCTTTAGTCCTGGTGGAGTGATTCCATTTCAACAGGGAGGTTGTGTTATTGACGCAAGATAAAGTTTGGACAGCTGGTAAGTGATAAAGCCTAGGCAGTCTGAAACAAAAATTCACTTTTTATAAAAGTGGTGCGATATTATATATAATAGGTTCTCATGATCCTTTGTATTTCTGTGGTATCTATTATAATTTCATATCTTTCATTTCTGATTTTATTTATTTGAATGTTCTCTCGTATCTTTTTAGGTAGCTTGGCTTTGGGCTTGCTGATTTTCTTTTTTCAGACCCAGATGTTGGTTTCACAGATTTTTGGGAGAAATGGATTTTTCTATTTCATTTATTTCTGCTCTACTTTTTGTTTCTTTTGTTCTGCTGAGTTCAGATTTGTTTGTTCTTTCTCTAGTTCCCGTAGCTATAGACTTAGATCTAAAGTTATATTTATATATATATTATATATATATATATATATCTTTAGGTATATATATATCTATATATATCTTTTATCATTGTGGTCATGACAATGATAAAATACAGAAATAGATAACACTTGTGCTGACAAGAATATGTTTATGAATGAAGTTTGTCTATGGCCATTTTATAAGCATCTTTAAACAACTGATCTGACAAACTAGACTGTCAGATAAAAATGTTAATCAGGAACAAAGATAGGCACTACATAATGATCAAGGGAACAATTCATCAAGAAGATATAACTGCCATTAATATTTATTCATCTAACATACAGGTACCTCATTACATCAAGGAATTATTAAAGACCTAACACAATGTATTGACAAAAATACAATTATTGTCAGAGATATCATCACAACCCTGGCATGTAGGGATAGATCGTCCAGACAGAAAATTAACAATAAAATAAAAACCTTAAGTAAAGTGTTGTACCAGATGGATTTAATAGAGATTTATAGATTTCTCCATCCCAAAAGAAATGAATATACTTTCTTCTCAATGCACAAGGAACAGTCTTAAGAATGGATCATATGCTGGGAAACAAAACATGTTTCAATTAAATGGAAATTATATTTCCATTTAAATATTACATATTATATATTCCCTTTAATATATTAAATGGAGATTATATCAAGCATTTCTTAGATCACAATGGTATAAATCTAAAAAAAAAACCACACAAAGAATTCCAAAAACAAAACTTATTATATGGAGATTAAATAAAATGTATCTGAATAGTTCTTGAGTCAATGAAGAAATAAAATTTATCTGGAGACCAATGAAAATGGAGAGAAAATCTACCATATTCTATGGGATATTCTAAAAACAGCACTATGAGACAAGATCATAGAACTGTAAGCCAAATATAAAAGCAAAAATATCTCAATCAGCCTAACTCTATAGCTGAGGGAACTAGAAAAAGAACAAACAAATTTGAACTCAGCAGAACAAAAGAAACAAAAAGTAGAGCATGATAATAAACATGATAATAAACAACAATAAAATAATAAATAAAAAATAAATAAATAAATAAAATAAATAAATAAATAAATAAATAAATCAGAAATTAAAGAGATGAAATTACAATAGATACCACAGAAATACAAAGGATCATAAGAACCTATTAGCCTCTCTAGACTAACAAACTGGATAACCTGGAAGAAATGGACAGATTGTTAGATTTATACAACCTTCTATGACTAAACCAGAACAAAACAGACAACTTAAATAGCTGTATCATGAACACAGAAACTGAAAGAATAATAAAAATTATTCCTAGGAACAAAAGCCCAGGACCAGGCAATTTCTTTAGTGAATTCTACCAATCTTTCAGGAGAATTTAACACTTCCTATTCAAATACTTCAAAAAAAAAATCCAAAGGGGTGGAAAGATCCCTTATGAGAGCTTTCTAAGAGACCAATGTTAGCCTGACCTTAAAATCAACCAAGGATGGGACACAAAACGAAAGATATCCTTAATGAATATATTGCGATATCCTCACCAAATTGCAGCAAATTAAATATAGCAACATATTAAGAGAATCATTCACCAGGATCAAATAGGTTTCATCTCAAGTGTGCAAGTCTAATTAAAATATGAAAATAAATTAATGCCATTTACTATGTAAACAGAAAAGAAAAATCACATGATAATGTCAATAGATGTTGAGAAAGCATTTAATGAGATTCAACATTCATTCATGATTAAAAAACTCAAATAAATGGGAATAAATGGAAATTATCTAAATATAATGAAATCCGAATGTGACAAAACCAAAGGCAACATCATACTCAATGGTAAAAGTATGAAAGCATTTCTAGCAAGATCAGTTTTAAGACAAGGATGTCCTCTGTAACCACTATTGTTTAACACAGAATTACAAGTTCTATCCATAGTAATAAAACAAGAAAAAAAAAACATAAAGGAAATCCACATTGGAAAAAAAGAAATGCAACTGTCACTATTTGCAGATTACATGATAATAAACATAGAGAACACAAAAGGTTCTACTAAATATAATGAATAAATGCAGTAAGAAGCAGGCTACAAAATCAATTTACAAAAATCAGCTGTATTTCTATATGGAAATAATGTATCAGAAGAAAGAAATTTTTAAAGTTTCCCTTTACAATTGCACCCAAAACAACGAAATATGTGGGAGCAAACATCATGAAGGTAGTGAAGGATACATAGATTGAAAATGATAAAACTCTATTAAAGGAAATAAAAGAAGACATAAAGAAATGGAAAGATATCCTATGCTAATGGATCAGAACAATAAACATAACTGACAAATCCATATTGCCTAAAGTAACTAAGAGATTCAATATAATCTATTAAAACCCTATGACTATTTTCATGAAAAGATAACAATTATAAACTTTATCTGGAACTGCAAAAAGTCCTGTATAACTAACGCATTCCTGAGAGAAAAAAAAAATGGCAATATCCTACTACCTGACTTCAAACTACTACAAAGCAACAGTAAACAAAATAGCTTAGCATTGGAACAAAAACATAAACATAAACCAATGAAATAAAATCAAGAATTCAGAAATAAACCGGCACAAATATGGATATTTAATCTTTTTTTTTAAAGATTTATTTATTTTTATACAAGAGCTGGGGTACAGGCCAGAGACACGGGAGGGTGAGAGGATTCACCAGAGGCAGAGCAGAGAGCAGAACAGTCAGACAACAGAAATACACTGCTGTGGGGAGCAGTGGGTGCGACAAGAGAGTTCTGCAGCAGCATGTGGAATTCTCAACAGCCGGCCGGGTTCGAACCCATGCTGCAGAGGCTGTGGACAGCTTCACAGCACAGTGCTCAACCCACTGCGCCACGGGGGAGGCCCTGAACACTTAGTCTTTAACAAAGGAGACAATACCATATATTGGAGAAAAAAAATCTTTCTTAATAAATGGTGTTGGGAAACATTTATAGCCTCATGCAAAACAAAACAAAACAAAACAAGAAACAGAAACTAGGTTCACACTATCTCCATACACAAATTTAATTCAAAATGGATTAAATATTTGAATATAAGAACTGAATCCACAAATAGAAAAGAAAACAGAGAGAATACCCTATAGGACACCTACTGCTTGATGTATTTGGGGACGTGACCACAATGAGAAGGGAAACAAAAGCAAAAATAGACAAGAGGTACTACATAAAAATAAAAAGCTTTTACACCTCAAAAGGATCCATCACAACCAAAAAGACAACATATAGACTGGGACAAGATATTTTTATATCATACCGTATCACAGAGGTTTAATTTCTAAAATACACAAAGTACTTACACAAACCAACGCAACCAAATCAAACCTAATCAAACTAATCAAAAAATGGTCAAAAGACCTAAGCAGTCACTTTTACAAAGAAGACATTCAAATGGCCTCGTGGAACATGAAAATTATTCAACATATCTTTTATTTTTATGCGTAAGTTTCAGATTTATTATTTGTATTGGCTTTTACATGCTTATACTAGAAACATGCATTTATCAAGCACCACCTTTCCCAAATCTTTAAGGTAAAAAACCTATTAATTGGTGTTTGTTTTATTCTATAGTGTCTTTAATTGGTAAACCACAGATAAATTATAAATCCCATTTTCTATTTTCCATCTAACATTTTTATTTTTTTTAATTGTCCACACCGTTTTGCCATGTCTGTCCTCATTCAATTTCACATTTGTTCCTTCTCTTAATACTTTATTTGATTTGATTTGATATATTTTTAACATTATATTTCATTTTTGCACAATGAATGCATTTTAATCTTGATTATATTCCCCATACAATTCCCACCCCCATAATTCTGACCCTAATCTCTCCTTTCTTCTCCCCCTGCCCTGTATTGTGTCTTTTGTTTATAGTTGCTTGTTGATTTGATTTTTACTTTATTATAATTAGTCTTTTTCCTGATCCCTTATTTAGGTTTTCTAAATTCCTTCTATGAGTGAGACCATTAGGTATTTTTCTTTTTCTTTCTGGCTTATTTCACTGAGCATGATCCCTTCCAGCTCCATCCATGTTGCTGCAAATGGCATGAGTTTATCATTTTTTGATGCTGAGTGATATTCCATTGTGTATATGTACCACATCTTCTTGATCCAGTCATCTATTTTTGAGCATTTGGGTTGTTTCCATAGCTTATCTATTGTAAATAGTGCTGCAATAATCATAGGGAAGCAGGTGTCCTTTTGAATTTTTTCTGTGTCTTTTGGGTAAATACCTAAGAGTGGAATTGCTGGAAACACTAGTGATAAAGGACTGATCACAAAAATCTACAAAGAGCTGATGAGACTCAACAAAAACAAAGTGAACAAACCAGTCAAGAAATGGGCAGAAAAACTAAAAAGAAACTTCTGCAAAGAGAAAATGCAAATGGCCAACAGGCATATGAAAAAATGTTCAGCATCACTTGTAATCAGGGAAATGCAAATCAAAACTACAATGAGAAACGATCTTACATCAGTGAGAATGGCACATATTAAAAATAACTAGCTACAACAAATGTTCAACATATCTTATTATAAGGGCATGCAAATCAAAACCACAGTTAGATATCACCTCACTCCTGTGAGAATGTCCTTTAAAAAAAAAATGGAAACAGCATATGTTGGTGAGGATGTGGAGCATAAGGAACTCTCATTCACTGTTGGTGGGAATGTAGCGTGGTACAAATTCTATGGAAAATAATATGGAAATTTCTTAAAAAATAAAAATAGAAAACCTGTATGATTCAGCAATACCTGTGATAGGTGTTTACACAAAGAATGTGAAAACTCTAATAAGAAAAGATCTATGTAGTGCTATTTAATAGGAATACTTTCTACAATTGCCAACTCATAGAACCAATCTGAATGAGCTTTAATTGATGCCTGGATAAAAAAATTGTGAAATATATATAAAAACTATGAAATACTGCCTTTTAGGACAACATGAATGGATATGGAAGTGCTTAAGCCATGTGAAGTAAGTCAGAAAGTCAAAGACACATATCAGTTTCATTTATCTGTGGAATATAAATAACCAAAACCTGTACAATGGCAGGGCACAGCAAAAACAATTTTTAGACTTATGAATATTATTTTACTGGTTACCAGAGATTTCAGGGGCAAGGAGGAAGGAATAGGGGAAAGAGGGGGACAGAGCATTGGCATGGGAGGTATTTTTTTTTTTAAGATTTATTTATTTATTTATACAAGCACTGGGTACAGTCAGAAGCATGGGAGGGGGAGAGAATACACCAGAGCCAGAGTGGGGAACAGAGCAGGCAGACTGACGAAGTACACTGCTGAGGGGAGCAGCGGGCAGCAGGAGAGATCTGTGCACCATGAGGGACCCTCGCCTGTGCCCGGGATCGAACTGGTGCTGCAGAGGCTGCGGGCACTTCACAGGCCAGTGCTCAATCACTGCACCACCAGGGGAGGCCTGGTGTGGGAGGTTTGATGGAGGGTGAGTGAATCATGTGCTCATATGGAGGAGTAAATATGTAACCCCAAAGTAATATAGACATGTCAAGGACTGAAAAATTTAATAATAATGATTTTAAGCCACTGTGATAAAAGTTGGGCATCACCTGCATGTGCATTTCATTGGAAAGAATTTATAATATATCCATACCTATCTGCTGGAAGGCTAGAAATAAAAGTTCCAGTTTGGGAAACAGTGTATTTTTATTCTGATGTTATTGTTTGAGCCTCATTTGGCCATACTATCACCAAAAGTCACTCCTATAATGTCAGAACCATCAACTTTATCTGGAACCTTATTTCCCCGGGAATTATGCTATATTGGTTTTCTATAATATCTGAATTCATTTTCTAACTTTAATACATACAGTAACATTTCTGGTTCAGTTACCAAGAATACCCAACTCACATGGGTGCTCTAAGTCAATTACTTGCATATTTTATTTTATTTCATTTTATTTTATATATTTTTATATCATTTTTCATTTTTGTACAATGTATGCATTTTCATCTTGGTTATATCCCCATACATTTCCCACCCTCCTTATTTTGACCCTAATCTGTCCTCCCCTCTACCTCCCGTAGTATGTCTCTGGTTTATAGTTGCTTGTTGATTTTGATTTTTACTTTATTATAATTAGTCTTTTAAACTGCAAAGTTTTATTGCAAAGATGCACAGGTATTTAAGATCTGGGCACCACTTACTTGCTTCTGTCTTCCATATTTCTTCCTCTTTACTAGATCATATCACTCAGGGTTGCAGTTCTACTATGCGTGTATTGGTTCTGCCCTCCATCCTGCATCCAAATACATAAGAGGATGTGCAGTCATTTAAAATCATTGTTTTCTTCAGCCTTTGAAAACTGGTAACAGTGAACTCTTTGCTATTTGACTCTAAGAACAAAAGTTTTTGGGGTCTTCCCAACAAAAATACACCTTTTTGTACTGGAAGGTACTTTACTCCCCCAGAAGGACCCTAATACCAAGGGTTACATGACTATTTTAATTTTTGCAGTGTTTGAGGTCAACTTTGAGTGAGTTATAGTCATTGTGTAACTGTCACTCAAACACATTACAAATAATTACATAAATACTAGCCCAGTACTTCATAAATTTCCTGGCATCTAATAGGACCTGAAAAGACACAAACTTGGTAAATCTATATTTTTTTCAATAATATTTTGACAAATATTATATCTACATTTTAAATTTTCCTTGGCCACATTGATGAGATCTATATAGCAGTCACCTGTATAATAGCTGACCTTGGGGAAAGTCACTAAGCAACACTCAAGGCTATTTTGAACTATTCACTGTATGCTAGCTTGGTCTTCTGGGAAGCAGGGTAAACAGTTCTCTTCACATGAGGTTACTGTGATTTATCTACTTCTCTAAAACTCTAATTCATTAAAATTAAAATGTAAAACCTGAATATTTCCTAAGGGCTTCCTAACAGTTCTTGGCATTTTGTGTGATTTCTTTGTTCAGGGCACAGGCTATTTCTGGTCATGAATGACTCTACTTTTTACTTAAATAGTGGCATATTACTATGTTTTGAATGGATACTTTAATATTGTGTCTGTCTTTGAATGAAAATAATCATGTCATTTGCACCTGTCTTTGATATGAAACAGATGCATTAAAAGCTAGAGGCCATTTGAGTTAAAGATCTAGGAGAGAATGAATGAGAACTTCGAAGGAATCACATACAGTTTAGTTATACAGTACCAGATACACTGCATAGCCTACTTATTTCACAATTTCAGTGTATTTCCTTTTCTATAAATAATCTGATTTTTTGACAACTTCTGCAGAATTGACCTTTTGTTTTGATGTGTGTGAATCTATTTATGAGCATATTTGTAACTTCAGCTATTGGTTAATTGCTTATAGAATTGTTTGGGTGATGAAAGCAGACACTATCTTATTCATGTCATCTATTACTTAGAACTTGACACAGGGCATTGATTCAAAATATATCTTTTGAAGGAATGACTGAGCAAATAGCACAATAAAATAGTCACATCCTGTACTTCATGGTTTCTCTTTATTCTACTAAATTTAGGGAGCAGCTTGTGCTCCATTTTGATGGCATCTGTTGAGATTTTACTCTTCTTAAATAAGTTTGATAGTACAGAAGAACTATAAGTAGAAAAACTGCAAAGCTAACAAACTAACAAACTAGCCTTGCATAGTTGCTTGGGTATTGCTAGAAGACACCATTCTCCTGCGTCAAAGACAAAGGGCATCATTATTCTCTATGAGATCAATAGGAGGAGGGTTAACCTAGCAACATCAGGTCCACTGTCACCATATTTCACACAGCAACAGAGAGGACATGGTAGAGCCTTATTCCGGGTTGGGTGCAACATGAGAGAGGATCCCTGAGGTGAGGGAATTTTCCACGTTATAGTGAGCAGCAAGCAAGCATGTCCTTTTACCAGATGGAGAACACATCCCAATGTAGGTCCACAGAATGCATTTATTTATTTATTTATTTGTTTATTTATTTATTTATTTATTTATTTATTTTCAAAGATTTATTTATTTAGCATACAAGAGCTGGGGTAAAGGCCAGAGGTGCTGGGGCAGGGGTGGTGAGAGGATTCACAAGACACAGAGTGGGGAGCAGAACAGGTGGCTCTACGGAAATACACTGTTGAGGGGAGTAGCAGGTGAGACAGGAGAGGTCTCTGTACCATGTGGGTTTCTCCCTGGCCGGGGATCGAACTCATGCTGCAGTGGCTGCAGATAGCTTCATAGGTTGCATCTTAACCCCTTGCGCCAACAGGCAGGTCCAGAATGCATTTAATCTTCAAATATGTTTAGGAAATAGTAAAACAGTCTTCCATAGCTACAAAATTCACAATGTGAGGATGGGACAATATAAAGTTAAAAGCATGGTTCCTGAAGTCAGGGAGGTTTGAGTTCAATATCTTCCTGGCTTATGATACTGAGCATATTATTTTGATTTTCTTTTCTTTTTAAAAAGATTTATTTATGCATACAAGAACTGGGGTACAGGCCAGAGATGTGGGGGGTGAGAGGATTCACCACAGACAGAGTGGGGAACAGAACAGGCAGACTGACTGAAACACACTGCTGAGGGGAGCAGTGTGCGAGGCAGGAGAGGTCTGCCACGCCATGTGGGTATCTCCCTGGCAGGCCTGGGCTCAAACTCGTGCTGCAGTGGCCGCGGATAGCTTCACAGTGCTGTGCTCAACCCCCTGCACCACCAGGGAGGCCCCTGTTATTTCAATTTTCTAAGCCTTAGTTTCCATTTTAGGAAAAAAATATAAGTGATAATGTTTATTTTATGAAATTTATGAAAATACTAATGAGGTACCACATTTAAAGTACTTCATCAGCTAAATAAGCTCAATATAAGTCAATGTGGTAGGCATAATTAATGCAAAATAAAAGCTCTGAGAAATGCACAAGAGAAACCCACCAAAAACTAGATTAGATTCTCAAATATTTGGATTATGGAACAGTGAATTTATTTAGGTTTTACATTACTTGGCCTATTACTCCGTAAGCCACATTTAAGTATGTCTTATACTTAAGTTAGAAGCTTACTGTTGAGGGGGCGGAGCAACATGGCGGCGAGGAGAAGCTGCGAGTAAGATCTCCCATTAAAAAAAGTTAATAGGGAGGAAAAGCAGCAGGTCCCAGTGAGAACTGGGACACGGAAGATAAACAGACGACTCCAGCAAACTGCCTGAAGAAGAAAGTTGCCATAAAAGAGGACTAGAAGGGAGGAAAGCGCAGAACCCTGCTCCCCTCCCCCACCCACAGAGTCGGCACTCTCCGACCAACAGAGAGGAGGAAAACAACAAACTAAAACGACCAACAAGAACAAACTACGCAGCAAGCAGGACTGTGAGTGGAAAGGAACTATTGCAGCCACCACACCCCGTGAACGGGAACTGTGGAGAACCCTGCAGGATTCCCCGCAGCGGTGAGCAAACGGCTCTGGGCGCCATTAGAGAACAAAGAGACTCTGGAGACCCACATACAGCCCTGGGCCAGCCGGTAAGCTTGCGCGGAAAAGCGACACGCTTGGCGCGCTTGAATAGCAAACGCGGATCGGGATCATGGCTGCCCAGGTCCCCGTGCCTGCGACCTAGGTTTGCGGGGAGACACGCGGAGGCCCTCACTGAGGTGAAAGTCCCTCACTGAGTAAGCAGGAACCAGGCGCCCAGGCACGGGAGCGGGGTGCAAAAGGCGCCATTCCCGCGCCACTGAACTGGGCTACCCCACGTCCTGGAACTGAGGGCTTTGGAACTGAGACCTGGGGCATGAAATTCGGGGTGTGGGTTCTCCACGATGGTGGGGCACAAGGCAGACACAGCACCCCAAAGCTGTTGAGGTTTACCCTACCATTCCCGCTCTGTTCCCTGTCCCAAGGGGTGGGGGTGGGCGAAAAACAGCCCCCCAAGGACAATAGGAGAGATCTCTGGTGCCACCTAGCGACCAGAAAAAAAAAAGTCACTAACACCCCATAGAACAGGGAAATTTCTTAAGACTGCTTGAAAAGGGCAGAAGGTTCCCGGAGGAGAGAGTGGCCAGCTGGGAAGTTAGCCCACGCCAGGCCCCTTCCGAGCACCAGTCTGAGCCCACAGAGGGAACAGGCACCCACGGCCGGGGCAGACCGGGCGCGCAGAAGAGTGTGCCTGAGACCAGATGCGCAGGGACTGAGTCCCGCGTCGCCATTTTAGAACAGGGACATTTCTTCAGTAAAGACTGCCTGAAACCAGCAGAAAGCTCCCTCAGAAGCCAGAGATGACTCCTGGAGGAGCCAGAGGGGAGCGGAGAAGTTCACCCAAGATGCTGGCCAGTCCGAGCAACACAGTGTCCCAATGCATACGACAAATTAGAAAACAGACAATAGGGAGTAGAAGAACCACACGCAAACTAACACCTCCTCAGGAAAAAAGCACACCACAAAAAGAAAACCACCACCCAGATTACAACGACTGTAACTTGGAAGAACTTCTGAGCCTTCCAGAAAGAAAATTTAAAATTGCCATGATTAAAAAAGTGACAGAAGTCATAAAGGAAAACAATGATATGAGAAAAATAATCAACGATCAGAAGAATGAAATTGAGTCCCTAAAGAGGGAAGCAAAAGAAACGCAGGAGATCAAAGAATTAATGGAGGAACTAAAGAACTCTGGGAAAAGCAATGAAAGCAGAATAGATGAAATGGAAGAATGAATAAGTACACTTGAAGACACAGAAATAAAAAGAACCAAAACAGAAAAGAAAAGAGAAGTATGAAGGAAAAAGACCAAAGAAAGACTTCGGGAACTATCTGACTCCATGAGGAAAGGAAATATAAGAATTATAGGAATTCCAGAAGGAGAGGAGAGAGATGTAGGAACAGAGAAAATATTCCAGGAGATAATTGAAGAGAACTTCCAAAACGCGAAGAAGGAGCTGAAAATTGATATCCAAGAAGCAAGAAGAACACCAAACTTCCACGACGAAAGGAAAAATACAGCAAGACACATAATAGTAAAGCTCCCAAGAATCCAGGACAAGGAAAAAATAATGAAGCTGACAAGAGGGAAGAAACAGATAACATTCAAAGGAAAACCAATCAGGCTGACATCAGACTTCTGTGAAGAAACACTACGGGCAAGGAGAGAGTGGAGGGACATAGTCAACAGACTCCAAGAAAACAGATGCCAACCAAGAATACTCTATCCTGCAAAGCTCTCCTTCCTCTATGAAGAAAGAATAAGGTCCTTCCCAGACAAACAGAAACTCTGGAATTTCATTACGACTAAACCCCCACTCCAAAAAATACTACAAGGAATCCTAAAGCCAGAACCTGAGAGGGACGAATAACAACAAAAGAAGGCCAAAAAAAAAGTTATTAAAATAATAAATAAATAAAATCAAAAGAAAGACAAACACAATGGCAAATACAGATGCTAACATATCAATATTAACTCTAAATGTAAATGGACTAAACTCTTCAATAAAAAGACACAGAGTTGCAGCCTGGATTAAGAAACAAAACCCAACATTTTCTGTCTCCAGGAAACACATTTAGCTACAAAAGATAAAAATAGGCTCAAAGTTAAAGGATGGAAAACAATCCAACAAGCAAATGGACCAAAAAATAAAGCAGGAACAGCTATACTTATATCAGATAAAACAGATTTCAAACTCAAAAAAATAAAAAGAGACCCCAATGGTTACTACATTATGATCAAGGGGACAATACTTCAAGAAGAAATAATACTCATTAACATATACTCACCAAACGAAGGAGCACCAAAATATGTCAGACAACTGTTGTCCTCTCTGAAAACAGACATTAGAGAAAACACATACGTAGTGGGAGACTTCAACACACCACTATCAACAATGGATAGATCAACAAGACAAAAAATAAGTAAAGAAACTAAAGCTCTAAATAAGGACCAAGAGCATTTGGGCTCAACAGACATCTATAGAACACTAAACCCCCAAAAAACGGAGTACACATTTTTCTCCAGGATCGATCACATATTGGGGTACAAGACAAACATCAACAGATACACAAAGATTGAAATCATATCAACCATCTTTTCTGACCATGAAAGCATCAAACTAGAAATAAACCACAAAAAGAAGGCAAGGAACTTTCCTACCTCATGGAGATTAAAAACCACGCTACTGGAAGACCACTGGACTAATGAGGAGATCAAAGAATAAAAAAATTCTTGGAATTGAATGACAAGGAGGATACCAATATCCTAAATATATGGGATGCAGCAAAAGCAGTAATAAGAGGAAAATATATAGCAATAGAAGCTCACATCAAGAAACAAGAAAGAACTCAAAGAAACAACCTAATCTCGAAGCTCAAAGATCTAGAAAAAGAACAACGACAAAAAAAACCCAAAACCAGTAGAAGAAAAGAAATAATAAAAACCAAAGCAGAATGAAATTGAAACTAAAAAAAAATCCAAAAGATCAATGAAACCAAGAGCTGGTTCTTTGAAAAAATCAATAAAATAGACAAACCCCTAGCCAGGCTCACAAAGGAAATAAGGGAGAAAGCACAAATAAACAGGATCACAAATGAAAGAGGAGAAATCACAACGGACACAGCAGAAATCAAAAGAATAATCAGAAACTACTACGAACAGTTATATGGAAACAAGTTCAACAATCTAGAGGAGATGGACAAATTCCTACAACTCTACAATCACCCAAAGCTAGATAAAGAAGAAATAGAACACCTAAACAGACCAATTACAATTAGCGAAATTGAAATGGTAATCAAAAACCTCCCCAAAAACAAAAGCCCAGGACCTGATGGATTTACAAATGAATTCTACCAAACATTCAGAGACGAACTGGTACCTATCCTTCACAAACTCTTCCAAAAAATTGAGAAGGAAGGGACAATACCAAACACGTTCTATGACGCCAACATTACACTAATACCAAAACCGAACGAGGACAAAACAAAAAAGAAAAACTACAGGCCAATCTCCCTAATGAACACTGATGCAAAAATCCTCAATAAAATTTTAGCTATCAGAATCCAACAATGTGTCCATAAGATAATTCACCACGACCAAGTAGGATTCATTCCAGGGACACAAGGATGGTTTAACATCCGAAAATCAATCAATGTTATCCAACACATCATCAAAAAGAAATATAAAAACCATATGATAATATCAATATATGCTGAGAAAGCTTTTGACAAAGTGCAACACACATTCATGATAAAAGCCCTTGAAATTCTTGGGCTACAAGGAACATACCTCAACATCATAAAGGCCATCTATGACAAGCCAACAGCCAGTATCATTCTCAATGGTGAAAAGCTGAAAGCAATTCCATTAAGATCTGGAACAAGACAAGGATGTCCACTCTCACCACTGCTTTTCAATATAATACTGGAAGTCCTAACCAGAGCAATAAGACAAGAGAAAGACATACAAGGAATCCAAATGGGAAAAGAAGAAGTCAAACTATCACTATTTGCAGATGATATGATAATATACATAGAGAACCCCAAAAACTCCACAGAAAAACTAATTCAACTCATCAATCAGTTCAGTAAAGTGGCAGGATACAAAATCAACACACAAAAGTCAGTAGCCTTCCTATACACAAACAATAAATCTGAAGAAGAAGAAATCAAAAAAACCATCGCTTTTATTATTGAAACAAAAAAACCAAATATTTGGGAATAAATCTAACAAAAGAGGTAAAGGACCTATACAAAGAAAAATTTAAAACACTGTTAAAAGAAATAGAAGAAGACACAAAGAAATGGAAAGACATCCCCTGCTCATGGATTGGAAGAATAAACATTATTAAAATGGCCATCCTACCAAAAGCAATATACAGATTCAATGCTATTCCAATCAAAAATTCAATGTCATTCTTCAAAGAAATAGAACAATTATTGATGAAATTCATATGGAATCACAAAAAAACCCCGAATAGCCAAAGCTCTCCTGAAAACAAAAAAAAAGGGAATGGAGGCATCACACTCCCAGACTTCAAACTATACTACAAAGCTGTAATCATCAAAACTACATGGTATTGGAACAAGAACAGACATACAGACCAATGGAATCAAATAGAAAATCCAGAAATAAACCCACAGATTTATGGTCAACTAATCTTTGACAAAGGAGCAAAGACTATGCATTGGAGCAAAGAAAGTTTGTTCAATAAATGGTGCTGGGAAAACTCGGTCGCTACATGCAAAAGAATGAAGCTTGACCACTACCTCACACCATACACAAAAATCAACTCAAAATGGATTAAAGAACTAGACATAAGACCTGAAACCATAAAATACATAGAAGGTAATATAGGCGAAACACTACGTGACATTCACATCAAAGACATCTTTACAGACACATCACCCAAAGCAGTGATAGTGAAGGCAAAGTTAAACAGCTGGGACTACATCAAATTAAAGAGCTTCTGCACAACAAAAGAGACAATAACAAAAACAAAGAGAAACCCCACCAACTGGGAGAACGTTTTTGCATCCAACACTAATGATAAAGGACTGATGACAAAAATCTGCAAAGAGCTGATGAGACTCAACAACAACAAAGAAAATAATCCAGTCAAAAAATGGGCAGAAGAGCTAAAAAGAAACTTCTCTGAAGAGGAAATGCAAATGGCCAACAGGCATATGAAAAAGTGTTCAAAATCACTTGTAATCAGGGAAATGCAAATCAAAACTACCATGAGATACCATCTTACACCAGTGAGAATGGCACATATTAAAAAAACTAGCAGCAACAAATGTTGGCGAGGGTGTGGAGAAAAAGGAACTCTTCTGCACTGTTGGTGGGAGTGCAAACTTGTCCAATCACTATGGAGAGCTGTGTGGAGATTTCTGGACCTACTAAACATAGAGCTTCCATATGATCCAGCAATTCCACTCCTAGGTATTTACCCAAAGGACACAGAAACATCAATTCCAAAGAGCACCTGCACCCCTATGTTTATAGCAGCACTATTTACAATAGCTAAGCTTTGGAAACAGCCCAAATGCCCAAAAATAGATGACTGGATCAAGAAGATGTGGCACATATATACCATGGAATATTACTCAGCATTCAAAAAAGATAAACACATGCAATTTGCAGCAACATGGATGGCGCTGGAAGGGATCATGCTCAGCAAAATAAGCCAAAAAGAAAAAGAAAAATACCGGATGGTCTCACTCATAGCAGGAATCTAGAAAACTTAAATAAGGAACCAGGAAAATGAATAATTATAAGAAAGTGAAAATCAAAATCAACAAAAAACTATGAAACAGAGACACTTTTTGGGGGATGGGGGGCGGGAGGGGAGGGATTGGGGTCAGAATGGGGGGGTTGCAATTGTATGGGGAATATAAAAATAAAATTTATTGAAAAAAAAAGAAGCTTACTGTTAAAGTTAAGTTTACTGGAGAAGCAAAAGTGCCCAGTTTCGTTTAGTGATGGTGAAATCAAGGAACTTAACTCTTACAGAGAGACAAAATTTTGCAAATAATTCCCATAATGTCCTTGAATTGCTATATAAAGCAGGATTTTTTTTTTTTTTTTACTTTTGAATTGCTCTTAAACTGATGACAGGTTTTGGGTAGTTTCTGAGATGTGTTAAAACAGCACTTTTTATTGATCTGCTGTATTACCCCAAAGATGCGGATTTTATTTTGTCACTGCAGGGGAAATTCTTTGATATCATATTGATTGAATCTTTATTCTGAGGGCATGTGACTGATAATCTGAGCAAATATACCACTCCAGAATGCTTAATACTCTTCCCAGACACAGGTAAACACAGGTGGAACCTAGAAATAAGGCATTTCTGCCCTCAGTGACTAAAAAGCTCTCTGCTCTTATGTTAGTCCAGACTCCCTGTCTGGAATTTATAAATATTGTGGTGTCTGAGTTCCTTGGTTTTGGGAGAAAAATCTTTCTGTTTAGCAAAATCTTAGTTGAAAGGTCAAACACAGAAGAAAATTTTTGTTGGTGCTCCCGAGAAGCTGCTTTTTAATGCCAGCGTGTACTAGCTTATAAGAGCTGCTTATACATTCTCCTCCCAACTCACTGTTAAGTGATGTCAAGTTGGTATCTTGAAATCAAGCTTGGTGTGAGTTTTTACATCAAAGAAGGTGGCAAATGCTATAAACCAGAGCTTCTTCCAATCCCAGAGCCAGTTTATCAGCACACTGACACCTTATTTCCTCCAATGTGTTTTCACAGTACTTTCATTACCTTATCACACTACCATCACATTGATTTTATTGCCCACTAGACTTGAGGTCAAAAATGATATTTTTGTTTCTCCCATCTGTTTAACATCTACCATGTTGGTAGGCACTCAAAGGTGTTTGAAGCACCAATTAATCAATGATTCTGTGATTAAATTGCATTACATGTAATTAAATTACATTACATGTGATTAATTAAATTACATGTGATTAAATTTTATATGGGAAACAACTGGATTGGTATATGTTTTGCATTATTAAACAGAGTGATCAGTTCAGTTGTAATTTTTTTTTTATTATATCACAGTGTCTGGAGTTTTTCCTAAGATAATTAGCATATATCTTTGTCCCAGAGCAGGATTCACCTGTTTGCTACAACATCATCCTCTGTGGGAGGAAATAAGAACCGTGTCTCATTGCTTTCCCTGCCTACTAGTTCTCTCCATTTCTCTCAGCATCTGGACCAAAATGCTTCTTCTTAGGAAAAAAAAAATGAGGTTACATGTTTCAGTATAGTGCTGCTTGCTCATTAAGATAAAATGCCCTGGATCGTGCAGTTTCATCCAAAAGGATCTGTTGAGGATTCTGTACTCAAGAGTCATTGTTTCAAGGATCAAAAAGGGTGCTGTTGAGATTCACTGTGCCTAGGAATTGGCTTTTTAAAGTCAGAACTGAACACAGAAACCATTGCTTAAATCATAATAATATTATATTATAGATTAAAAATGAATCCGAAAGAAGGAAAGGACTTGTACAATTGCGCTATTAGGGTAGATGAAAGAACTTGTGACCACACAATTCATGTTTTTTATGTGATGAGACCAATAGTGACGTTTTATGTATCAATGGTTGTGACCACTGCTTTGGTGAGTGGTACTGAGAGAAGCTTAATTAATTCCGAATACCATGAATTTAACAAAAGAACGCAGGGCCATAACATGAAGGAATAACTGGATACTGATAACCCTCTCTCTCAAGACTTTTACTGAAACACTTGGAAGCCCATTCCCCAATACTCTGCTCTTCTACTGGCCTTGATAAACTAGTAGGATTCCAAAACTAAGGCCATAGTGCTACCACTGGGACCAAAAAAAAAAAAAAAAAAAAAAAAAAAAGAAAAAGGCAATGATACAAACAAAGGAAGGTCAATCCAGGGAACACAAATGGAGATGCTGAAAGAATAAACCAGAACCCAGGGTTAAAGATACAGAGTTGTTTAAAGATAGTTAGTTTCTTTCCTGGTCCCTTATTTAGGTTTTCTAAATTCCTGCTATGAGTGAGACCATCCGGTGTTTTTCTTTTTCCTTCTGGCTTATTTCGCTGAGCATGATCCCTTCCAGCTCCATCTATGTTGCTGCAAATTGCCTGAGTTTATCTTTTTTGATAGGTGCAATTGTATGGGGAATATAGCCAAAATAAAAATGCTTATATTGTGCAAAAATGAAAAATTATATAAGAATTATATAAAATAAAATATTAAAAAATAAATAAATAAAATAAAAACATCAAGCAAAGATACAGAGTTGTATAATAAACAGTGTAACAGAGCTATCATGAAGAAATGAAGTGAGGTTTGAGATTCTCAATTAACCACAGAAAGGAAAGTTCAGGATATCAGAAAATATATTCAAGATCAGAAATAATTCTTTATTAAAGAAATTGAAGCAATGAAAAAAGAAATGGAAGTGATGGATATGAGGAATACAATGAAAAAACTGTACACAATCATGGACAGCATAGTAAGTAGTCTGAGTCTTGCTGAGGAAAGAATCAGTGAATAGAATGTGAAAAATGTACAAATAAGCCAAGTATGGGGCGGGGAAAGAGGCTTTAGGAAAACATTAGGAAACTTTATGAAATACCAGATCCTATTAGAGGAGGAAACACAAGGATAATGTTTATCTCAGAAGTAAAAGAGAAAGGAGGAAGTAGAGACCTTATTTAAAGAAGTAATAGCTGATAACTTTCCAAATCTGAAGAAAATAACCAAAGGTTTCAGGAAGCAGACAGAACACACAGATTTCTAAATGCAAAATTACTTACCCCAAGGCAATTTATTATTAAATTATCAAAAAGTCAACAATAAATAAAAATATATTGAATGCTGGTCTTCCCTAGTGGCACAGAGGTTAAAGACACAGAGTTATAAAGCTATTGCCAGCCACTGCAGCACAAGTTCAATCCCCGGTCAGCCAGGGAGCTAACCCACATGGTGCAGCAGACCTCTCCTGTCTTGCCCTCTGCTCCCCTCAGCAGTGTATTTCAATAGATTTTTCTGTTCTGTCTCCACTCTCTCTGGTGAATCATGTCCCCCCCACTGCACCTCTGGCCTATACCCCAGTTCTTGTATGCATAATTAAATAAATCTTTAAAAAATATTTTGAATGCCAAAAAAATATGTAGCATATAAAGTTACCTAGATTAATTCATCAGATTTGATTGCATCAGACTGCTCAGCAGAATGTCTATAGGCTGGAAAAGAATAGAAAGACATATTCAGTATTCTAAAGTATGAAAATAAACACCTTCCAGTTAAGAAAAGTCCATCATACAAAATTGTTATTTAAATATGAGGGAGAGATAAATGCTTTTTAGGTCAAACAAAAGTTAATGGAGTTTACAAACTTTGATGTAAGGTAGTTTAGAACTACCTTACAAGAAATGTTGAAAGAAATTCCTTCCCATGGGAAAAAAACAAAAGAAAACAAAACTTTGAACAAGGTAATATAGAGTAAAATGAACCAGAAACATAAACCAGAATAACATGAGATAACAGTAAATAGTAAAGAAGAGGAAATAAAGGATAGGACTGTATAGTGAAATGGTGGTGAGTTGATACCATAGACTTAAAAGACTATTTTACATAGAGATTTATATATAATCTCCATGGTAACCACAGAACAAAAATCTCAGAAGTAGTAATAAAAAAACTGAAAGAACCACCAGAGAAAACCATTCATGCAATAAGAAACAAAGGAAAGATTAAACAACCAGAAAAAAAAAGATAAAATGACAATAATTAAGCCTCATAGACAAATAATAATCCTAAACAGGAAAAGTATGAACTTGCCAATCAAAAGACAAAGTGGCAAGATAGGATAAAGAAAGCACAATCCATCTATGTTATGCATACCAGAAAATGTCATATCTAAAGACAACTGTAAACTTAAAGTGAAATACTGGGATAAAGTATTTTAACTCAGTAACACAGAGAATAATGCTGCAATTTTTCATCTCTGATAAGTTAGACTTTCAGTGAAAAAAGATAATAAATAACAAAGAAGGGCACAATATAATGATCAATGTGACAATACACCAACAAGATGCAACGGTCATTGTCATGTAAATACCTTAAACAGGTTGTCCTAAATGTATAAAATAATTATGTAAATGGTGATCTTTGACTGCAAAACAATAATGGTGGTGGACCTGAACAAACCACCTATATCAATGAATAGATTATCTAGACAGAAATAATAAAGATAATGCCCTTAATGAAGCAATGGATTAACTTTATACACATTATGCATAACTTTACATCTCAAAATAAATGAATGCATATTCTTCTCAATTGAAAATGGAATATTCTCAAGGATAGATCATGTGTTGGGGAAAAAAAGCCACAATAAATATATGAAGATTGAAATCACATCAAAAATCATTTCTGATCATAATGTTATAAAACTAGAAACACAGAAAGGAATCTGGAAAAATTCCAAACATGTACAGATAAAAACAATTGCTTCTGAATAGCAGTTGAGTCAGTAAAATTGTAGAGAAACCACAGAAGTAAAAATTATCTGGAGATCAATGAAAATGAAGAGATGAACTACCAGATTCTATTGCATGTAGCAAGAGGGGTGTTAAGATAGAAATTCACACAATACTAGTACATATCAACAAACAAAATTGTCAATCAATCACACTTTACAATTGAAGGAACTAGAAAAGGAACAAACAAAACCAAAAGTCAGTAGAAATAAGGAAATAATAAAAAATAGAATGGAAATGGATGAAATAGAAAGCAAAGAGATACTACAAGAGATCAATATCTGGTTCCTTGAAAAGATAAGAAAAACTGAAAAAAAAGAGAGTGAGAAAAAGAAAGAAAGAAAGGAAGAAAGGAAGGAAGGAAGGAAGGAGGGAAGGAAGGAGGGAGGGAAGGAGGGAGGGAAGGAAGGAAGGAAGGAAGGAAGGAGGGAGGGAAGGAAGGAAGGAGGGAAGGAAGGAGGGAGGGAGGGAGGAGGGAGGGAGGGAAGGAGGGAGGGAGGAAAGGAGGGAGGGAGGGAAGGAAGGAAGGAAGGAAGGAGGGAAGGAAGAAAGGAAGGAAGGAAGGAAGGAGGGAAGAAAGGAAGGAGGGAGGGAAGGAAGGAAGAAAGGAAGGAGGGAAGGAAGGAAGGAAGGAAGGAAGGAGGGAAGGAAGGAGGGAGGGAAGAAGGAAGGAAGGAAGGAAGGAAGGAAGGAAGGAAGGAAGGAAGGAAGGAAGGAAGGAAGGAAGGAAGGAAGGAAGGAAGGAAGGAAGGAATCCCTAGTCAAAATAATCAGAACTAAAAGAGGTGAAGTTACAATGGATATCACAGAAATACAAAGAATTATATGAAACTACTATGAACATCTGTATGTTAATAAATATTTTTTTAGGCTCATATCGCCTTCCAAATCTAAACCAGAGTGAAATAGATGGTTTAAACAGGCCAATCATAACTAAATGTCTCCTTAAGGACTAATCCTCAAATTCTCCCCAAAAAAATTAAGAGGGAGAAATGTTCCCAAACATATTTTAAGAGGTCATCATACCAGACAAAGACACCACAGAAAAGAATCCTATAGACAGATATCTCTGATGAGCATCGATGTAAAAATCATAAAAAAATCCCTGCAAATTATGTTCAGCAATACGTTATGAGAATCATACATCATGACCAAGATGAATTCCAGAATGCAAGGATGGTCCAATCATTCACCACATCAATAAAGTGAAAGATAAAATTTACATGATCAGGAACTTCCCAGAATGCTTGGGTAGAGCCAGAGGAGCTATGGCTGGGCTGTCTCAGTTGTGCACAGCAACTCCTTCTTGCTCCCCGAAATCGGCCTCTGCCTGTCCACTGGCTAAAGGAAATGGTGAACCACACTTACCATTAACTATGGTGTTTGGGGGTCAAGCTCAGTGCCATCCTGGAAGAACTGAAAAATATTTAAAGGAAATTAACTTTAAAGTACCACCATGGTAAGAATTCAAATGAAGGAGAGAAGTTTTAACAGATTTCTCAAGCTTATGAAGTGCTCTCTGATGCAAAGAAAAGGTATTTATGTGAGAAAGGAAAGAACATACCATTAAAGAAGGTGGAGCAGGTGGTGGTTTTGGCTTGTCCATGGACTTTCTTGGAGGAGAGAAAGGATAGCTAAAAATGGTGTGCAACAACTTTCAGTAACCTTAGAAGACCTGTATAATATTGCCACAAGATTTAGCTCTGCAAAAGAATGTGAATTGTGTAAATGTGAAGACAGAGATGGTAAAAAAAAGGAGCAGTAAAGTGCTGTCTAAACCTCTGAGTTACTGGAATGGAAATAAGAATTCATCAGCTAGGACTTGGAGTGGATCAGCAAATTCATTCTGTGTGTATGGAATGCCAGCGCCGTGGGGGGTGAATCAGCCCTGAAGATACACATAAAAGTTGCGTGGGAAAGGTGATAGTTTGCAAGAAGAAGATTCTAAAAGTTCATATTGACAAAAGCACAAAAGATGGCTAGAATATAACATTCCATGGTGAAGGAACCAAACATCATGAGTGCAGTTAGGACATATTATCATTGTTTTAGATCAGAAGGAATCATGTTGTTTTTAATAGGCAAAGAGAAACCACTTCATGTGCATATATATATACAACTAGTTGAAGCATTTTATGGCTTCTAAAAGCCAATGACTACTCTTGACAACCAAATCACAGGAATCACCTCTCATCTAGACTGCATGGAGATATCAAGGGTGTGCTTAATGAAGGGATGCTCATTTATTGTAGACCATACTAAAAAGGTTCCCTAATCATTGAATTTAAGGAAAACTTTCCTAATAATGGTTTTTATCCTGATAAACTATCTTTGCTGGAATTCCTATCTGAGAGAAGTAGAAGAAACTAATGAAATTGGCTTGGTAGAATTGGTCAAAACAGGTAGATTTTGATTGAAACCAGGAAAAGCAAAGACATTACAATGGAGCAGCTTATGAAGATGTTAGCCATCCTCCTAAAGGTAGTGTTCAGTGTCAGTCCTCTTAATGGGGTCAATTAATAACATCCATTGCTGGCATTTTATATGCAATAGTGAATGAATGAAGGGCTATAATAAATGTGCTCACTACTTGCAATTGTCTTTGTTTTACTATTCAGTAATAGTGTTTTAAAGTTAAATTAAGAATAAACTCAAGTATAAAAAGGTCACATGGTGATTTCAATAGATGCTGAAAAAGAGTTTGATAAGATTTGGCACCCATTTATGATAAAAACTCTTAATAAAATGGGGATGAAATGAACACATCTCCACAAAATAAAAGCAACATATAAGAAGCCAACATTCAACATCATATTTAATGATGAAAAACTGAAATCTTTCCCCCTAAGATCAGGAATAAGAATGCTCACTCTCATCACCACTGTTCAACATAATGAGAGTATTACAAATATTAATCATAGAAATTAGGCAAGAAAAAGACAGTCATAATCCACATTGGAAAAAAAAAAAGTAAAACTGTCAATATTTGCTGATGGCATGATAATATACACAGAAAAAAATTTAAAATACCCAGAAGTAAAATTAACAAGGGAAGTGAAAGTCCCATATACTGAAAACTATAAGACATTTTAAAAGAAATTAAAGATGATACAATGATGGAAAGAAAGCCTGTGTTCATGGATTGGAAGAATAAATATTCTTAAAATGGTCATGTTACCTACAGAAATTTACAGATTTGACATTAACAGCTATCAAATAAACTTGGTATTTTTTAAGGAAATAGGGAAATCCTAAATTTTGTATGCAACCACAAAAGACCAGAGTGGTCAAAGCAATCTTGAGAGAAAAGCAAAATGGAGGTATCACTCTCCATATGTCAAACTATACTGCACAAACATAGTGATCAAAACTGGTATTGGAATAAAAGTAGAAATACAGACTAGTGGACTAGAATTGAGAGTCTAGAATTATATGGATTGGTAATTTAAAGCAAATGTGCCAGGAGATATAATGGGGAAAGAAAAATCTTCAACAAATGATGCAGGGAAACCTGGGCTTCCACATGCAAAGAAGTGAAACTAGGTATATTACTTTATACCATGGACAAGAAGTAATTCAAAATACATGAAAGACTTGTAAATAAGACCTGGATCCTTAAAACATAAAAAAGAAAACATAAGTGATGCATTCCTGTATATTGACCACAGAAATGTATTTGTGAACTCAGCCCCAAATAGCAAGGAAAACAAAAGCAAAGATAAATAAATAGGACTATATAAGTTAAAGAGCATTTGCAAGGCAAAAGAAAACAATGCAAAGACAAAAAACAAAAACAAAACAAAACAAAAAAAACAAACAACAAGTTACTGACACAGAGAAAATATTTGTAAATTTTATATCTGGCAAGGGGTTAGTTTCCAAAATATACAATGAACTCATACAACTTGACAGTGACAACAAACCCAATCAAAATATAACCAAAAGATCTAAATAGACATTTATCCAGAGAAGAGATACAGATGGCTAACAGAACATGAAGAAATGTTCAACTTCACTCGTTAAAAGGAAAAGGTGAATAAAAAATCACAGACAGATGTCATTTCACGCCTGTAAGTACAGCCCATATCAAAGAGACTGGAAAGAAAAATTGCTGACAAAGATGTGGAGAAAAAACAATGCTCACCTGCTGTTGATGGGAATGTAAACTGGTGTAGTCACTAGGAAAACACAAGATGTGGAACATATACACAATGGTTATTCCTTTACAGATTGGAAATGGAAATGCAGTATGATTCAGTATTTCCACCTTAGGTATTTATCTGAAGAATACAAATATACTCAGACAAAAGAACACATGTATCCTTATGTTCATTGCAGCACCATTCACCCCAGCTGCCCATTGACAGCTGACCATGTAAAGAAGCTGTGGTATATGTACTCAAGGGATGTCACTCAGCTATTAAACAGAATGAAACTGTGCCTTGTGTGATATGAATTTGAGGTGAACATGATAAATGAAATAAGTCAGAAAATGAAAGACAATTACTGGGTATTTTCGCTCATTTTGTGGAATATAAATAACCAAAGAAAACATATTGGCAAGACTTGTGATTACCAGAGGTGAAGGGTGGGGGAGAGGGAATTGGATGAAGGTGGTCAGAAAGTACAAACTTTCAATTATAAGATAAATACATACTATAATCCTCCCTGGTGGTGCAAGGGGTTAAGACACAGCCTATTGAAGCTATCCACAGCCACTGCTGCATGAGTTCTATCTCCAGGCAGGAAGATACCCACATGGCACAGCAGACCTCTCCTGGCTTGCCTGCTGCTCCCCTCAGCGGTGTATTTCACTCAATCTGCATGTCCTGCTCCCCACTCTGTGTCTGGTGAATCCTCTCACCCCCCACATCTTTGGCTTGTACCCCAGTTCTTAGATGCATAAAAAATAAATCTTTTTTTTTTAAAAAGATAAATAGGGATGTAATTATATCATGATGGCTATAGCTAAAACTGTGGCGCTGTGTTAGGAAAGCTGTTAAGAGTAAATCCTAAGAGTTCTCATCATAAGGAAAAGCTTTTTTTTCTTTTTTCTTTTTTCTTTTCTTTCTATTGTGTCTATATGAGAAGATGGATGTTAGCTGAACCTATTTTGGTAATCATTTTCCAATATATGCTAATCAAACCATCATGCTGTATGTCTTAAACTTGGGCAGCAAAGTATGTCAATTATTTCTTAGTATATCAGTGCTAAGTGGTTTATATATTGATATATCATATATATATATATATATATTTGTGTTTTATATACAGAAATTATGTATTTTTTCACTTTGTTTTCTTCGGTAACTTATGCTCCACAAAATGAGTAAAACCATCCAGTAATTGTCATTCACTTTCTGACTTATTTCACTTAGCATGTTTTAAGTTCTACACATTATATTACAACTTTAACTCCAGGGATTCCTTGTGGCCTCCATCACCTTCAAAATGCATAAATTTAACACATAGATGTGAACAAAGGAAAGATCTTTCCTGGGAGACAATGATAATTAAGAAAAAATAAACACTTCTCTAGAATTCTAGAATGTTACTGAAATTTGAACTTGAATATTCCCTTCTCTGAAAATGAATGTATGTGTGTATATATATATATATATATATATACACACATACACACATAATAATAATAAGATACATATATGTTTATAATTTGCCATTATTTGAGCAAGTGGCAAAATGGAAGTCCATATATTATATCAGTCAACATCTTTGACTTTGGTGGGAGACACCAGGATTTTTTTTAAAGATTTATTTATTTATGCATACAATTACTGGGGTGTAAGCCAGAGGTGCCGGGGTTGAGAGGATTCACCAAAGTGGGGAACAGAACAGGCAGACTGACTGAAATACACTGCTGAGGGGAGCAGTGGCAAGACAAGGGAGGTCTGCTGCACCATGTGGGTTAGCTCCCTGGCCAGCCGGGGATCAAACTCATGCTGCAATGACTGATGATAACTTGATACACTGTCTTTAACCCCTGCACCACCAGGGAGGCTTGGCACCAGGATTTTAAACATTAGTCACCTCCAAGTAGTTATGTGACCATTGATATCTAATTCAACCGCTCTCAGTTGAGTGGTTGAGTCCCATAATTAGCAAATAGCAAATACCATCAAAGTATTATTTCATTTTCCCAAGGTATCTGATTATAGTATGTGAGAAAAAAATTTGCAACATTCTTTGCTGTTGCAGACCAATATGGAAGATAGAGGGACCAGACAATAACTTTTGTTTATGAATTGCCAAGCAGATGGGGGTGAATATTTTGTCCTGTTTCTCTTCCATCAGATACAGTATTTCCATTGTCTGTCCAACAATTTTTCGCTATCTCAGATTCTTTCCTCCTTTGCTTCAGTAAGTTTTTTTTTTTTCAAGTCTCTTGAATAAATCCTAGAACAATTAGTAGTCACTATCTGTACTATGAAAAGATTAGGAAAATCCTCAGAATGTAAACACAGGTATTGTCAAGTTCTGCAATAACAGCATAAGCAGAGCTGAAAATTATACTTCTGTCCTTGAACAAGTTACTGGACGGATTCCTGCATTTAATCATTTATTCAACATAAATTTATACAGACAGGTGCTAAGGGCCCATGAAAGAGTGAAGTCAACAGTGTTTTTACCTTCATGTACTTTGTATTATAATGAAAGCAATATAAATCCAACCATTTCAAAGACAACTGTAAAAGTACTGGTTGGAATAAGAGATGGGAAGGAAAGGTGTATGATGAGGCTTGTCAATATTTGATAGACCTGAAGCCACAGACCTAATAAAAGATTATGAACTTTAACTTAGCTCTGAAGAATGAGTGGTACTGAGGTCCAAGGTGGGGTTTGGAACGCCATCCTCTGCTTCTGTTACAGGTCCCCCGGAACCTGGTCCTTGTTTGTCACCTTACCTATTAGTGAGTTGAAACTGGTCCTTGTTTATTTTGAAAACCACAAAACCCTGGTCTCCTAAAATTCTGCTCTCTGGTTCCCCCACCCTGATGGCCAATTCCATAAATCCAATACCCCTGCCACTCTAAGGTCAAGAGTAGGCTCAGGACAGTGGCCACCCCTTTTCTATTGTGTGATCCACAATAAACATTCCTTGTTTATTCCTATTCAAATTCCTTTCATCATATAAATAAGACATTCCTTGCTGGGAGAACTATGCTTGCAAAGAATGGTAGCCAAATGCTGAGTGAAATACCAATTCTGTTAGTAATAGGCGTGTGTCCTGTCCTCCCACGAGACCTTCAGGGACCAGTGATACACTGTCCTGCAGCACAAGCTTATAATTGTGTGTCCTTCTCCATCCCCCAATATAATGTGTGAGTTTATGGCAGAGACTATCTTCACTTAAAAAGTTAGATAGAGGCATGAGTTGCTAGGACAAGGAGCACAGGTGAGACAGGACAAGCCTCCATGAGGTAGTCCTTAAACACAAGTGCTTGTACCATGGGTCTAAGTGGCACAAAGAGAAGTAGGAAAGGGTCTGCTACACTTGGTGCAGGAAGTCAGAGGGAAAAATGGCGGCCTTGGTTTCAGTCAAATGCAGGAAATGGAATGGAAGGCAGTGAGCTCACACATTGGGGGCCCTTTACCGTCAAAGAAATGTTGCCACATATCCCTAGCTTCAGACTAGTTATGTTGGGCACTTTTCTGGGTAGGGGACGAGTAGAAGTAGAAATGTGAGCAGAAATCCACTGTACTATTGATAAGGGAGATACTCGAGGGGAGGGAATGATTGCCTCCCTCCCCACCCATTAGAAGTTCACAAGAAAAAATGGACATGGGGTGAAGGTACAGGTAAGATGAAGAAAGAATGGTACAGAAGGCTGAGAGAGAGAATGTGAGGAAATTCAAGGAAGACAAAGAAGACCTGTAAATCTGAAGTGCAGAGGAGGTGACAGTGGTGGACACACTGAGAACAGAATGGACTGGGCTAGACCATGTGGGGCATGGAGCCCTGTGCAAAGGAAGGTGGTGTTCTCTCAACAATGGGAAGCTCTGGGTGGATTTCTCCTAGTTCCCACATGCTGTACAAGGAGACAAGTTTTAAAATCCTGCTATGCTCTTAAAAACTATCATAAGGGCAGTAGAGCTAGGATGACCATATGCTTTAGTTTGTCTGGGAACTGTTTGGAATGTTTCCATGTTTTCCTAATTCAAATTTACTATCCTGGATTGGATAGTAAAATTTTTAGCTACATAAGTTAGTTGGAAAATGTGTAGACTCTGGAACCACACTGCCTGAGTTAATGTCCCAGCTCTGACATTTTTAGTGGTGTGGCTCCAGGTACCCACTCTATTCTTTCGTTGCATCATTTCTAAAATGGCTAATGTAAAATCTGCATTTAGAGTTGTATAAAGACTACATTATTAATGTGAAAATATATAAAATAGTGCCAGGAACACCATAGAGGTTTTCTATATGTTAGCTATCATTGTCATTATTATTATATGTTTTTAAATTTTCTCTTGCTCTAATAGGTTTTGTAAAAGCACCTTGTCACTACTTATTACTTTCCACTAACTATATTTTCTTTCTTTTTTTTTAAAGTTTCACTTATTCATGCATACAAGAGGTGGGGTACAGGCCTCATGCATGGGAGGGTGAGAGGACTCACCAGCGACAGAGTGGGGAGCAGAACAGGCAGACTGATGAAATACACTGCTGAAGGAAGCAGTGGTTGAGACAGGAGAGGTCTGCTGCACCCTGTGAGGATCTTGCCAGCTGGCCGGGATCAAACCCGTGCTGCAGAGGCTGCGGACAGCTTCATAGTACTGCACTCAACCACCTGCACCACCAGGGGAGGCCCTCCACTGACTATATTTTCATAATAGTAATATCAGAGTTGGTCAGGGGCCCAGCATTAGTGTGGGATGATGCCAATTAATGCTACCCATCATCACTTCAGTGCATAATATGTGTCAGCCCGTGTGTTCAGTAGTTTACAGACAACTTTTCATTTTTCCTTTCTCAATAACCTCTGAGGGGCATATATCTTTGGTCTAGTTTTTAGAGGAGCCAGGTTCAGGAAGGTCAGGATTTCAATCAATGTGACTAAGTGGCAGAATGGAGATTCGACCCATGGTCTATGGTCTAAACATGACATCCCACGTCCCTCGCAGTCAACTCTAAAAGTAAAGCGATGCTTGACCACTCTGAGGAAAAAGTCAATGCTCAAAATTCATTTGTCTAAAATTCTCCCCCCATTCACACACATTTATATTTTCTATCTATCACTTCCCAGGACCAAAAGAGAGACTTACATTAAGTTGGCCATCCACTATGCATGGCAAGAAAGACCTGATTTAATTGACCCTAAATTCATATTCCTCTAACTCTCCTGAGGGGGTTTTTTGTGTCCTTTTTTTTTTTTTTTTTGGTCAGAATTGAGTGACTCAACCAGGGTCCAGCTAGAGAATGGTCAAAACAGTGCAAATTCTGAGCATGTCCTCTCTTGACCTTCTCTTTCCTTACTGAAGAGCCATGGCCTCTTCCTTCTGTCCTCAGGTGTCTGTTACAGTTTCTCCAGCTCATTCATGTACACATTGAGATGTACACACACTAGTGAGGTTGTAGTGTATAAAATATAAGACCCAATAGATATACTTTATGTTCTACACTTGAAATATATGTACATGAGAATATTAAAAGGTTACACCCATGTACTCAACTTGAGAAACACTGAACCACACATTTTTCTCTTGTGATGGCTTTTAATCTATAGTTTTCACTTAATAAAGAGGTTATTTTCCTTGCAGTCAAGCAGAGAGGGTAAAATATTAGTTCTCTCACTTACTGTGGGTTCTTCAGTGAGTTGTTCCATTCCCTGGGTCCTAGTTCTCCAACTGGTCTCCCACATGAGAATAAGTAGGCCTTTACCTATGAAACTCAGCTTAAAGACACTTACTAGCCATTCACTCATTGGCATCTCTTAGTATCCCATAGCCATCGGGCAACTTGGTAACAGAGTCAGGACGCTTTCATTTGTACATTTCCATATGCTAACTAGGAGGCCCATTTCCATGTCTACACATAACAAGGAATATGGGTTTTGCAACAAGGCCAACCTGAATTTGGAAACCATCTGTAATATTTTTGCTTTTCTGTGATGTTTCCAAGTCTCAGTTCCTTACTGTAAAATCCCATACAAGCATTTCACTCTTGGGTAGGGCGGGAAACAGAATAACGGACCCAAAAATGTCTACATGGCAATTCTTAGGTCCTGTGACAATGTTACATTACAGGGCAAAAGTAGATATTGTAGGTGTAATTAATTAAGAGTGATGAGATGGGCATATCATCCTGGTTTATTCTGTTGGCTCAATGGATTCAGAGAAATCCCTGTAAGAAAAGGTTATGAGGGGAAGAGTGAGAAAAGGACATTTGATGACGAAAACAGACTTTGGATGCAAAGAAGGAACACCAGACAAGTAATGAAGGCACCCTGAGAAGCTGGAAAAGGCTGGAAAGCAAATTTTCTCCTGGAGCCTCCTGAAGGAACACAGCCCTGCCCACACCATCACTTTAGGGGTTCTGACTTCCAGAATGGTAAATCTGTAGGTCTGTGTGGCTTCAAGCCACTAAGTTTTTGATAATTTGTTACAGCAGCAGTAGGAAACCAATGCAGGGGAATCTGAAGTATTATTGATGATGATGCTGATGACAATGATGATGATGATGATAATTAAAAAATGTATTTTCCTGGGCCTCCTGGTGGTGCAGGTGGTTGAGTGCCACAATGTGAAGCTGTCCGCAGCCTCTGCAGCACCAGTTCGATCTGGGCCGACCAGCGAGGGTCCCACATGGCACACAGACCTCTCCTGTCTTGCTCGCTGCTCCCTTCAACAGTGTGCTTTGTCAGTCTGCCTGTTCTGCTCCCCGCTCTGTCTCTGGTGAATCCTCTCACCCTCCTGCGCATCTGGCCTGTAGCCCGGTTCTTGTATAAAAATAAATTTTTTTTAAAAAGTATTTTCCTTTGTGTCAACTTTCAATAGGTTGCTGTGTGGCAGATGATGATATATATATAAATCCCTGACCTAGAAGCATATCATCTAAGAATGATGTAGCACCAGGTTTCCACTAATGGCTGCATGTGACAGAGTGAGAACCATTCCCTTTTTGCTGTATCCTATTTCCCAGGAAGAAAATTCATATTGGTGATAACAATAATAACTAATAATAATACTATGATATTTTTCTAAGTTTGTAGACTTAAGTAGCTTTATTACATATTTATTTTATGTATTTATATTTTATATATTTTCTATGCTAAGCATTAATATAATTCTTGAAATAACCTTTACAAAAACATTTTCAAATGAAAAAATTGAGGCTAAGTAACATGCTTAAGGTCGCAGCTAGGAATGAGCAAAGCTGTCATGTGAACATATAAAAAGGCTAGAATGCAGCATATCCCAACAAGTAGAAGACATTATTACTGCTGTCCCCACCACATCCCATAACTTCTCCATCTCTCCACTAGAAGAGTGCTCATGTTGAGAGACCGCCAGGCCTGAGTAGCTCTCTTCTGATTATAGATATGGACTCCACAGTGTGGTGTGGTGTGGGCCCACCTGCCTCCAGAGTCAGATGGAACTGCTCTTGCCCTCTTCTGTGGGAGCACTGTCAGGGTAGAGGAGATATGGGAAGGAGGACCTCCCCTGACTGTGCCAGCCCTGTATGGCACCTGCATTCCAATTTCCCTGCATCATTCCTCCTTTGGAAACCACAAATTAGCCAGTCGGTCCTGGTGACAGAATGATGGAGTTGGGCTGGTGCCTGCAGATGGGCTAAGTCAATAAAGGTGATAATGAACACTAAGCAGAATTTGAAGAATGACTGGAAAAAATGCTGCTATTGATATTTTTGGCAGCCATCTGCTCTAAAATCAAGCTGAAAAGGGTTGTTTCACATGACATATTCCTTTGAGATAAATGATAGCAGCAATGATGAGAGTTCCTATTTGTGCAGCTTATATAAGCATTTTAATATATATTATCTAAGTTTATTTCTAGAAAAATCCTGTGCAGTAGGCTTCATTTTACAAATGAGGAAAAAAGAAAAACACACACACCAACCTCAGATGGATTCATTTTATTGCTTCATGTCCTGAAATGGTTGTGTCCACGGATATAGTGATTTGGGAATGTAAGGACAAGCTTTGGGAAACTTTGTACATATACTGGGCTCCAGACACTGTGCTCACAGGTGTTCCCCCCCACCCCCCTGTTTTCACTAGAATAGAGGCTGAGGTGGCTTTGACCCTACTTCTGATACCCCCAGGCCAGTAGAACTATGGTCACTTGGAATTGTTCCACCACATGAATTCTAACTCTTTGTCTAACTCTCCATCTTCAAACTCAAGCTCATTCCTTAGCTGACTGCCACTGGCTTGATCCCCAAGTCTTCTGCTCCAAATAGCAGTGAATTCTAATGTGACTGTGTATTTCACTGCTGGCTTGCTCCAGGGCATCCCCACCTCTAGAACTGTACACTTTACCTAAATAGGTGCTTGAAAAACATTTTGTGAATGGTCAATTAATCTGAGGATAAAGACTCACGAGGCATAGTCATCCATTTATGATCCTATACAGCATTTTTTTTTAGATTTATTTATTTATGCATACAAGAACTGGGGTATAGGCCAGAGATGCGGGAGGTGAGAGGATCCACCAGAGACAGAGTGGGGAACAGAATAGGCAGATTGACTGAAACACACTGCTGAGCGGAGCAGCGGATGAGACAGAAAATGTCTGCTGCACCATGTGGGTTTCTCCCTGGCTGGGGGTTGAACTTGTGCTGCAGAGGCTGCGGATTGCTTCATAGTGCGTGATTAAGCCCTTGAGCCACCAGGGAGGACCCTATATAACATTTTTATGGAGAGTCATTTTTTTTTAAACTCACCTTTTTTTAAGTTCTGATATATAATTTTTTTCACAGTTACATAAGAAATCTGAATCAGTTGTCAAATTTGATAAGGTCACAAATGTTCATTATTTTGAAATCTTAATATGTTATAACAGAAGGAAGTCCTACCATTCAGGTAAGAAAACAGATCCTTAGAGAGGGAGAGTTCATAGTCACACAGTAAATTATTGGTATAACCAGGATAAGAAATACTAATACACATTTTTTAAATAAAAAATGCTCTGGTTGTTCATATACATATTCATTATTTCATTTGACCACTAACAGATCTATGAGACTGAGAAATAGTAAAAAAAAAAAAAATAGCCTATAATATACAGTTTACATGAGACAAATAAGAGGGAAGTCAGATTCAGCCTGATGAATGCAAGGCCCTGTCTTTTATGGACCAGTTTTCTTGACTTTTTCCGCATACCATGAATTATTTATCATTTGTCCTAGCTTACTCCTACATCTTCAGGAGTCACTCTAATTTATGCATCCTATTGGCACAGAACCACTATTACTGTTTCTTTTTCAAAGAGTTGGACTTACTAGCCAGTAGAAGAGCTCATTTTTTTTTCACCAGATAATCCCAGTTTAAATCTATAAGTTGCTGAATTATTTTGTCTGAAGTAATAGTGATTTTCATAACTTTACAATCAAATCCTTATTATGTCTATTAGTTGTTAGTTTATCTATGTTCTGCACTTTAGTAAATTTAACTTAAATATTTTAGTCTATCATTTTATTTCCTATGTATTTATTCTATTTTATTCTGTTGTAACAACAGGTATGTGTTATCAGGTGCTGTAATACTGAAGTATACAGAGTTTCATTATCCAAAGTCACAGTATCCAAGGTCAGGATACTAGAAACTGCAGAGCCTGGGCCAACCCCAATGAAGTACCATGTTCTCTATTTCCCTGTAACACCTGTTCCTGCACTAGTGCCTCATGCAGTGAGTGCAAGTGGAGAGGGATGTGTAAATTTTAGATATGGAGAACAGGATGTGCATGTCTGGAATATGCAGCTTGGTGATACTAATATTTTTGAAAAGCTGCAGTATTCTTCACAAGTAGAAAATAAGAAACACGATTAACACTGTATTCCTCAAAAGGGACCAGGAAAGTGAGTGCCTTTGTCTGCCGAGCCTATCATAACAAACTGGATTATAACATAAAGCCACCACAGTCTGCATGACCTAAAAACTGAAATTTATGCTCTCAGTTTTGCAGGCTGGAAGTCCAGGATCAAGGTTTTGGCAGGTTTGGTGTCTCCGAGGCTTTTATGTGTTGTGGGTGACCACTTTCTTACTGTGTTCTCTGTACAAATCCCTGGTGTTTCATCTTCTTATAAGGAAAATAACCCTAATGGATTAAGGACCACATTTAGGACCTCACTTAGACTAAATGACAACTTTAAAGGTCCTTTCTTCAAATCTGGTTATATTAGGGCTTAGAAATTCAACCTATCAATATTGTGTTCAGAAATTGTCCCTTTTCTCAATTCCCATTTAAGCATCTCCTATAGTTTTCACACGTAAGGACTTCAATGAGTTGCCTTTGAAACTATTAAATCGCCTTGCCTTTTTCTCTGAAAAAGAAATGAAATGAGAAAGCAATGTTGCTATAAACCTTTAAGGAAAAGAAAGAAAAAAAATGGAAATGGAAATAAGTAAACTGATAACTCTCTCAGAGATGAAAAATATCAATTGTTACCACATCATCCCTGATAGTGATTGAATTGAGATCAATTTGTTAAAATTTAATAACACCTGCATGAGCACTGCTGTAGCACATTGTCAATTTTACTTCCAGTCTTGTGAGCTTTGGGCTCCAGCTTCCAAAATGAATATGAATGAATAATGGGATTTCAACTATTCTGAGAGGATTTGTTAAAAAAAAAAATCATTGCATTCTTTAAACTGCATAGAAAGCAATCAGTTTCCTGAGTCAAATCATTCCAATTACGGGGCTTATTAGAGTCCACACTGGGGGTGTTGCTAGTTGCAGAGGTTTGATGTGTAGCACAGAGAGGAGACTGTCAGAGACTGTCTGACTAATGAAAGGCTCTAGAGTTGTGTCACTGTCTTCTTGTTATTTTATTCTTGCAGTTTCCCAGGGACTTGTTCCAAGTTGCAGAACTTTTGTTGAGCCTGCTTTGGTTGGTGTTTGAGTTATGCTCTGTACTCAAAGAAGTTTGAAACCAGTTTTCCAGGCCTGCTTCTTATAGACACTGAGTGGGTAATGTGCCCTTTCTATTGTGATGCAAAATCCAAGGCTTTTGCCCTATCATGAACTGCTTCATTTCAAACTGTTTGAGTTCTTCAATTTGT